>NW_017299956.1:93357-102811 GCF_001594075.2 Trachymyrmex cornetzi | reverse complement strand
GCGGCGGCGGCGGCGGCGATGGCGGCGGCGGTGGTGGTGGTGGTGGAAATGGTGGTCGGTGTGTCAGAGTTGCATTGCGTTGCGTTACATTCCCCGTGTGTACACGAACGCGTTAAATGTATCTAGCGCAATTTTCTATCAAACATGTAAAGCCAACCTCCGATACGCACATTCACGTGTCGTCAAGCATTTGACAGCTCATGACAAGTGTCCTGAGGAACGTGATGCGTGTCGATGCGATAAAATGCAACATAATGTAAATCAGAATTAATTATTATGCATTATTCCATTCGCGTACAGTAAGATACATCAACATGACATTGTACTTACTCGCGACCGCACGTAAGCACGAATGGATCGAAAAAGTATAGAGAAGCTTATCAATGAAAAATGATTGGTGTTTGCGTATACGATATGTAAAATCGTCAATAAAATATTATTTGATTTTGAGTGAAAGGCACTTTTGCTGAAAATTAATATCGCGTAGGTACACTATAAATTAAATCTTTTGTTCTCCTGATTGTCGATTTTTCTACACGAGCAATTTTGTATCTTCATATATACCTACAATTATCAAAGAAAATAAATTCCATACGCTCACGTTTATCTTCGCTGCAGAGAATTCATTATATGCAACATTATAACTAACTCGAATTGCTCTTTGCATAAAAGAAATCTCGACGTGTGTATGTAGTATTTTTCACGTTATTCTAACATTTGCTCGCCGACAATACCGTTCTATCTCTAACAAGAGAATCCATCGATCCATTCTGGTTTGATTACAGGCAACTAACGGCGATATTCTCTCCCAGAACTCATTTCGGATGTAAATCTCACTGTGCGCGATATATTGACTTTTTATCTTCTCAGTACTGTAAAAAAGAGCGATACTTGTAATTCTTACATAACACTATATCGCGATTTAATTCGCGAGTAATCGTGTACCTTGCTTCCGGGAGCGTCTGTCGTAAGTACAGCGTGCGTGCGCGTCACGTTCGAACGATACCGAAGGATGACCGTTTTTAGCCTCCCTTTGTTTCTTCCTTTTCCCGACGCGACGCCGGGAACAGACTGCGGAAGACTGTGAACGGCTCCGCCATGCAGTTTGCCCTACATACGCGGCGCGCGCCGTACGTACATACGTGTACACGCACATGCAGCAACATGCAGATGTGGACACGTGTGAGTGGCGTATACATCAGCATTCAGCGCAGCGAAGGCGTATACGTATTCACGGGAACGAATGTACTTGCATAGGTGCGTACATTGCGAGTATATTGCACAGGTCCACCGTTTCCGACGTTGCCGACGTCGACGTCGACGTCGTCGTCGTCGTCGTCGTCGTTGTCGTTCGTCGTGGAGCATACGAGCGTCGGTCGGGTGAAGCAAGTCGAAGGGCGTTTCTAGAGGCGGTCGTCGTCCCCACCAGGATGGGGAGTATTACGCGGGGAAGGGGCACAGAGGGGACATATAGCATATCGTATATCCTGGTGGAAGGGCCGCGTCCCTCCCCGACGACGAAAATGCCCAGAACAGGCTTTTATGTGCGCGCGCGGCCGATGTATCACGAACGAGAAAGAGAGAGACGGAAGAAGGAAGGAAAGAGATGAAGGATACGTAGATATGGTCGATTAATCCACTAATGGATGAACGAGATGACTTACATTTAATGTCTCCGAAATCGATGACGGTTTCACGACTTTTCTAAGCGTCTCAAATCTCTTGAAAATTTGAACAATGCAGAGAAAGATATTCTTATAGAAATTTATATTTCATGTAAACTTGCAAAATTCTCAAGTGAAAGCAAAATCTTGATAGCAACTGACTGATAGCAACCATTCACTTTTTAATCCTTTTTGGTATATAAGACAAATAAATTGTTTTTTTATTATATAGAGATATGATCTTCGTCTTTGAGTAGAGATAAAAATTTCTTTATTTTAAACTATAGAAATCAAAGCCTTGAATGGTCTATCTGGATCTTAATGCTTGTATGATTCTTATGTGAATTTATATACGTATGTAGTCCCTAGAAACGCGCGCCGAAATAATTTTTCGGTCTTGAAACGCTAACTCTACTAAACTACCGCAGTAATATCACGAGTTAAATCGACTAGCAATTTAACAAATTTTTGATGCTTATTTGCATCTTCGAAACGATCTTAATAATGTTGAATGACATTAAAATCTGTAAATAATTAATTCTTATTGCGAAAAATTTCTTTATTTCTTCTTTCCCGATAGTGTCGAATAGTTCCGAAAGGGGAGCGCACTCCGGGGATGTATAGTGCGCGTCACGGTAGTGCAATGTTGTCAGAAGGTAAATATTAATTAGTGTTACTCCGCGTTCATCTCGTTCTACGCGTGGCGCAACGTTAACTCGAATAAACACATTTTCGCCCGGCAGCAATCGCACCTTCCGGGATTTCGGCTGCCGCGAATAATTAAACGACGAGCTCGAATCTGGAAATTGGATACCTGATTGCTGCAAATTATAATTTCTTTCCAAGAAAAAATACAACGTAAAAGTGAGGAAGCACCAAGAATAAAGGGTACGCCGCAAGTGACTCACAATATTATATTTTACATAATTTAGTTTCTTATTTTTTTATATAGCTTCTATTATAAATATATGAAATATATATTTAATATGTGTGGATGTGTGTGTTGTATATGTAGGAAGTCGAAATCATTGAGATAAAAATGAAATGACGTGCGAAAGACAAATGCGCTTTAACATTGTCTCGTTGCCAATCGGTTTTTCTATCGACTATCGTTATTATCGACACGCATTTGTACACCTTTGCGCTGTCGCGTTACTTTACGTCGCACCAATAAATGTCATATTTATCGGACAATTTATCTAATCACTTCACAACGAATCGGCTCCAGACTAGACGTTTCTCCGTGGATTGGGGTCATTAGAGCTTAACGAGTCTGTAATTATATCACTGTGCCGCAACAGCCGTGCTGGAGCAAACAAAAGCGACAGTAGCGGTGAACGATATAAAAATCGCGTTCGATTTCACGATGTCGATTAGAAAGCTCAATGAACACGCGGAATAAAAATATCCCGGCGCGCGAGAATGGACGACGATTTTGTCCGTCAGATGAAAACATTTGCAGTTTTCGATAGGGTCGAACGAAATATTATCACGCGATATATTTGAATTGTTCCCGATTCGCAATCGATCTCGATAACCGTAGGCCGTGCGTGCGGCGCTCCCCCCATTCTGTATTTACATTTAAAATTACAGCGGCGAAATTGGTCGCTGCAGAGGAAAAGAGCAACCCCCCAAAATTGATGTGATAAAAATCCGTGAATGCACCTTTTTCACAGAAAATTGTGTGGTCGACAAAAATAGAAGGATAAAGACTGCGCGTTCCGAAAACAGTATAAAAAAAGTATAAACGATGACGCAGGAATAGAAAATCCATAGCGATGCATATAAATTGCAGATATATTTAACTATTTCTCTTTTCTTTTCTCCGTGATGAATAAATGAGAGTAATAATAGTATTTGTTTAGTACTTGCAAATGGTCTTCTTAAATTATTTTTCAAAATTCAAAGAGATTATTCTATGCTACTCTATATTTTTACAGATGAAAGCGAGAATTAGAGCTGTTCGAGAATGAAAGCTTTACTTTATCATAGGAAAGAGTGGGCATGAAAGAGCCGTTTTTTTTTCAAAATATGAAAATAAAATTTGATCTGGTATTAAACAAATATAATTGCTTTATTACTTAAGTGTACTCATTTATCTATAAGAAAATCTATAAGAAAATAAGTCCGATAAATATGACATTTAACAGAAAAATAATATTTAGTCATTAATAGAGATTTAATCATCATTTTTCATAAACAAGAAGTTCAGCTATTTTAAAACGTGGTTTTGAAAAAGCCATTACCTGTTTTGAGAGAGCCAAGTACTAAATTATATAAGCTTTAATAGAAATAAAATCAGAACGTCATCCTTTAATAAATATTATTTTTTTAGAAAATTAATAAATATGTGTGAAAAACAAAAAATATAATATTTCTAATTAAAAACATTTATTGCAAAAGAAATTAAAATTTCCCTTATTGCGATATGAAATATAAGCCCAGTCAGAGTACAATTTGCATCACTTTTCATTACTTACAAAATAATCTATTAAACATGATAAATGATTGAAAAGAGTGAAAGTTGAGTCGGTAATATGCTTCAGTATAACTTAACCTAGCAGCAACATAATCTACGAACCGAAATGCTGTTTTATAAAACAGAAATACATGAAAATCTATTTACCTGTAAATATCCACAGGCATGCTCTTCAAAGGAAACTGCATCTCAAGGCAATCTTGTACAGAAGTGTGCTGGCAAGATCATATATTGATGCCATGCGACAATGTATTGACACCGAATGAATGAAAATAGATTGATCATCAGTACGATATATTTCAAGAAAATACTGACGTATTAAAATCGCCTAAATTGTACTAAAAAAGTAGAAAGTCAATTGTATTGAAAAGAAGATCTCTAGTTATGCAACGAAGAAGCCAGGCAAAGCAATAATAGAACTGACCTTTTCATAGCTCTCAATACCGGCTCTTTCATAACATTATGTGTAAAAAATCTAATCACAGAATATCCGATAAACCAAAAGAATTTATAATTACATTCTTAGTTACGTTAAGTATATAGTATTCCATAAAAAAAATACTCTTCTCATAAGCTAATCGTAAATAAATGAAAATGACTTGGAAATTTAATTCAAGAAACGTTCTTTTTGTAACGATAATTTGGCATCTCTCATTACGGCAACGTCATTTTGACGACGACTGTCAAATGTTCATGGACAACGTAGTTTTAGTATTATTATCAAATGAAAATATTTTTTAATTTTTGGCGATATTCAATTAGCTGAAATACGAAATGACTGTTTCAAAACATGTCTCTTTCACGCCCACTCTCCCCTATATATCTGTTACTAATAAAAAAATGAAATGTTACATCTTTTTGATTTTCAAGGATTTTTTTAGCGATATCGGTATTAGATTAGCTCGGAAAAGATGGCGGACACAGTAAACGCCGCCAGTAACGCAATGACACTATTTGTCGTAGAATAGAAAAGGAGAGATAATGAGGAGAAGCAGCTCTCTGTGGTTTACCGCTGTCGTTGAAGCGTAAGACCGACAAGGCTCTCTTCCGTTCTCGTTTGACGTCGACTAAGTCGGGGCGACACCGCGAAAACCATGACACGGCCTTTCGCTTTTTTTCGTGACGCTAGGTTACCGCCCTCGCGAGGGTGTTTCGTAACGTCGGCCTCGATTAATGATCCATCCCGCACAAATAATTAACACCTTGCTCAAAACCACATGACTTAATAATAAAAACCAGTTTTCTCGATTTTGCAATTAATAATCATGGCGCAATCGTATATCCAAAACAAATGCTGATTTTTAAGATTGCAAAGAATGTCTTTTTTGTATAATGTAATTGTAAAAACGTTTTGTTTTTTTATATTTTATACGATGACTAATGTTAATTTCATTTACTTCATCCGCTTATATGTCTAAGAATTTTATTTTGGAACCGTTTATTTGAATTGTTAGTTTTTAAACTCGCTTTACACAAAGTCAATTATGCAAACAATTATTTTATAGTGTGATTATTAAGGCTTTATATGCAAATTTCTACATTTGTATTAAGTTATTTGAGCTAATGCTATTATAACATCAATGGTCTCCATAGATTTTTAGATGTTAATTTTAATATACAGTGATTTCATGAACGTTGTACATTTTTTTACATTTTTATTCTTAGAAATACATTAGCTTGGCTTATAGCGCTTGGTATGGTAGTTTAAATTTTTCATTAATTGAGCCGCTTATTCAATATCTCAATTTTTTTTGTTAATTCTATTTGGTATTGTTAAAAATTTAGAATGTAAGAAAAAAAGAAACGTTCCTGAAGAGACGATTCAATTCAGATAATCATTGAGTTGAAATAGCTTTTGTCTTAATAGTAGTCAATTACACCGCTAATAACTGTCCGACCAATTTAAACTTTTTTTTAGACTACGAACCAAACAAGGTTATTCCTATAGATTATTTGTCCCTAAAAACGAATTCGCAAATAAAATTGCTCTATCGCGTTACATTGTTTTAGCTATTTTAGCTCAAGAGTACAAAAAAAAACCATTATCGACACTTTTAAGTTTAAGTTTACTTTTATAAAAAGTATGTGCGTGTGTGTGTATGTGTGTGTGTGTGTGTGTGTGTGTGTGCGCGCGCGCGCGCGCGCGCGCGTGTGTGCGTGTGTGCGCGCGAGCGCGTGTGTGTTTGTGGGAGAGAGAGAGAAAAAGAGTGTGTGTAGAGCAATTTCATTTGCGAATTGAATTTTGTGAAAAGTCTGTAAGAATCACCTTGTCCGATTTATGGTCTAAATATGGTTTAAAATTCGTGTTGTTTCGTCAAAAATAAATGAAATCGGATGATTTTTTGCTGAATGAAAGGCCATATACCTATATAAAATACGCGTAGAAAATTGAAGGAAGAAAAAAGACAGTTGAACATTTTAAGGGGATTTTAAAGATGATTAGTCCTATTAAAAATAGCACTTACACAGAGACGATTTACGTGTCATTAACACATTACTACATCAATATTTCACTCACGCACGCCCCATATACACATAAATTTTTCGTATAACAATTACGTTTTAATTAGACGTCTAAGTCCAATTTTAAGATCTCCACACTGTTTCTTCATGCAAACTACTAGTCTGTGGACTACTATTTCGTAAGTACAAATTGCACAGCTTTTATATGAAGCAAATGTTGTTACGACGTGACAGCTTTGGAGTGCCGTATTGGACTGAAGAAATGGTAAAGAAGGTCTCAATTTCGAAATCTTTTGCCGTTCTCAGGATGGACTCCATCTCATAGACATATATTAATGCGTATAATACCTTAATCCTGAATAAGGATTTTCAAATTAGTAAGAGAGGAAAAAAGTAATTGTTACACACACGAAAATTATATGGTTTAGTCGGTAATACAGACGACTTTAGGATCTCTTTAAAGGGACTGATGATGGCAATTTTCAAGGACTCATAATTTGGAAAAGCTTACCATACTTAAATGATTTAATTACAGTCGTCACGCGCGGACGAATAATGAAAGCAGTTAAACATTATTGTATATTGAGAGTCACTCGGTGAAAAAAATTCCCGGAGATCCTGCGATTATATAAACCGTTCTCTGTCACGAAATATTTCTAAGCGCCGTTTCGTCTCTCCCATTGCGAATTCCTGTATTCTCGCTCGCTCGTTGGTCGATTTTTTGCTGATTTACGCCACGGCGCGAAGATCGACCGCATCCTGGCTCTGAACTCCTGGGATACTCGTTGTCCCTGTTGTCCTACGAAAGAGATCGTTACGTGAACTAGTAATAACCGTTAGGCGATTCTCAACGATCTCGAAATTACTGCCCGCCGCGCCACTTTTCTATCGCCGCCGTGGGCGACGCCTTCGCGGTTTCTCGTAGCTTGTTCCTATTTTTCCCATTAATCTCCCTGGTTCCTCGACTGATATTTTACGAGCCTCGAAGAGATTGTTCACACTTTTTGCCGCACACCACGCTTACCCGCGCGACCAGTCGGGAAGTTGTAATTATACCAGATACAGACGTGCGGGCTCGCGGGCGATTGACGTAATCGGGGATCACCCTGTAAAATGACTTGGAGAGATTTCTCGATATCGGATTTCTGCCAATTACATCAGCTTAAACATTGATCCGATAAAAACTAACGTAACGCTCGTTAATGACAGAAGCACTTATACCTTTACAAACGATGCGCCAATTATATCTAAATTACGCACAGTAACACTTTTCTCACATTTATAGAATATTTGTCTAATAAATATATTTTGATTTCTTATTTAGCTATTATTTTCTGAACATTTTACATTATATAATAACCTATAAAAAAGCAATCAACAACTTTTTTTAACAATATTAAACATATCTTTTAAGACTTAAATATTTCGGTATGAATTTATTGTATATACTAATATCCTACAAACTGCGCGCCAAATTTAATTTTCTATTTTGTAAAGCAATCCTAACAAAACTAGAGTAGTGTAGTATCACACACTAAATTGACAAGCAATTTAATAATATTGTGATACTCATAGGCATCTTAGAAAGATCTTAATAATCTGATATTGATAAGTCTTGAAACTTGTAAATAATTTTTTTCATGTAACACTGTAAACTGTTCTCGCCACACAAAGAAATAGAAATTCAAGAAATAGAAACGTATTCTTGCCATAACTACGTAGACTGTTCTGTTCGTTCACGTTTTGCGAGCTTACACCTTGAGTTATCGCTATGCGAAGAAAAAGGAAAGTGCGCGTTATACTGAGCCTCGATAATGCACAAAAAGAGGGAATTGTAGAGTATCGAAGTATCTAAAGTATACGGTTATACGTGGCGCAAATGCGGCCCGCAGTAGCAAACAATTCGCCATGTCGGCTCTGCAAACGCGTAGGTACACATCAGGTATACCCTTGACGCTGTGACTGTAATTTTCCTGACAAAGGAAAGCACTCGACGAGGTGAAACACTGACGTGTTTCCCTCAACGCAGGATTTAAAGAGGGCCAAATGCGCGTCGCAACGATGCAACTGTAATTAATTGTCACGGTCATGAATTTTCAAATTCAAAAACAATAAAAAATTAATAAATCTAAAATCAGTGATAATTAACATTCTGGAAGTAAATTTAGATTTTAACGAATTAATTAGTTATTTTTGATTTTTAAAGCGAATTAATTAAAATGTCACATTTAACTTTTAAAGTGACTTTAATTAGAATATTTTTATTTTAACAATTAATTAATGACGTTCATCCCCTTAATACTAATATGGTTAAACCTTTGACTCTCTTAACCTCTTAAATTTGTCAAACGCTGAGAATATAAGATTTTTGATAAAACTTGAACGAGGTAAGGAACACTTTTTCATTTTCTTCCTTTTGCCACAGACCACTTTCGATGTACCTGCTCGAAACAATCCAGAAAACAGTGGTCCATTCATAACTCATAGACGCCTGTGGCTAATCTTGGGTTCGTGGCGCCGGCCACGATGGTCATCAATTTCATAGAAAATCGCCCGTCAATTTTGTATTTTGACGTGGGTCCGGCCCAACGGCATGCCTTCTTGCCTAAGTTCATTGATGACACTCTCCGATTTCATCGACTTCTGCATATTTTATGTGCGCGCTTGGAAAGTTTTACTCGCTTTCCCTTGTTCTCACAATGTCTAATGAAAAATGCATAACCCGAAAATTCATAACTATTATTAATATGATTGCATTAGAACACAGTTTCAGGTGGTGTCCTGAACCTTAACTTGTATTTTATGAATGAATACACACGCACGCACGCACGCACGCACGCGCGCGCGC
>NW_017299956.1:88802-93287 GCF_001594075.2 Trachymyrmex cornetzi | reverse complement strand
GGAGAAGGTTAAACTTTTTCAGCAAAGGCAATAGGCGATTGTTATTAATCATGAATGGTTGTCTCTTTAAGAGCAACGGTACACTTATTTGCAGTTATAGATATTGCTTAATCGTAATTTACTTGTTTACCCTTATCTGTCTTTTTCTCCCGAAACTTGAACGAATTTCATGGTAGAGCAATTCGCGCACGCGTTAGACGGACGAAAATTGGAGGCAATTTTCGGCAATTTCCGTATAATTCACGGGGCGTGGAGCGATCCGCGATGTGTTTCGAATGCGGGGAGGCACGCGAATAAATAATATCAAAGTAGGGAAAGAGAGGAGGGCGACATATGGCTCGTGTACCGATCGGAAAGCGCGATAAAGATCTACCGAGTTCTATCGTATTACAGGGAACTATCTCTTACGGGGCTTTTATAGAGGGGGGGTTTCGGGATTACGGGTCCACCGCAGGAACCTCCAGGGAGATCATAGATCCACGATACAATATATCAAGAGGGTATAACTGCCGTATCTCTGATCCTTCCGCGATTTGACCGCTTTATCCCGAAACAAATCGGCCTTCTTTCCGTTCTTTTCCTATGCTTGATTTCGCGTGAAAAAGATCACACCGCACCGGAGCGTTTGCATCGCATCCACAGTGTTTCGTTATCCTCTGTACGAAAGTTTTCAACCCGCTTCAATTCGCTTCGTATTATATTACTACTACTTTATATCATTATTACTACTGATACTGCACATACACATTAAACGTACGATTAAATATCTTTCTGTACGAATGGATCCGACCGAATGCTCGCGTTAAATTGAGAAATACTGTTTCATATTATCGAGAGATTTCAGCCGTCTTTCCTGGCGATCATCAGAGTACCATTCCGTGTTCTTCAACATACCGGACGGTTCGTATCCCGTCGCTTTAGCTACCGCTTATGGAAGAAGCAAAGGCGAGAGCGGATCGTCGTTGTAAAGTGAATACCAGGCGCGCGTAAGGCATCATCAGTCGCGCTGCATTAAACGGCCGCACCGCGCCGGCCGCCGATCATCGAGGTGCATCGACACCGAAAGATACTAAAGAGAAAAAAAAATCCATTGGAATAAACGCGCGTATACCGAGAATATCCCACGATACGCGCACGCGGTTGCCGCTGTGGTGAGTCACAACGCGGGTATTCCGCTTGTGTGTGATTGTGGAATCGTGCCGAGAGTACCGGTGCTCGGCCCGCCGCATTAACAGCCCGGTATTTAACGTGCCAGTCGCGTTCGGCAGGCTAAATACCGGTACTTAGGAAAGAGCTTAAATCCGCGCGCGCGAATTTCTGCGTAGTGGAAAAGGGAGAAAAAGGCAGAGAGGCGGAGAGTACAGCGTTTTTCAAGTCGCTCGAATCGGATCGGATCGGATGGGATCGGATCCGCGGCGACTCGTTTCCAGGTGCGGAATGTGAGGCGGTATCGCGAACGGGCGAGACGGTAGGTAAGCATCTCATCCCTATTATATTCCCTCTGGTTCATTATGCTTCGACGTATTTCCATAACGACTCGTTAGATACGATGGGTACTGTGAAAGTGTGCATGCTTCAGGCATGTACCTACCTGGGCGAGCACCCCTCCGTGGGTGGTGCCCCCGTGGGAAAAAGTAATTCTCTCGCCGCCGCGCTGCACCGGAGAGGGTTACCATCGTCCAGTTCCCTCCTCACGAGGGAACGCTCCCCGGTGTTCTTCTTCCTTTTTCCGATTTCGCTGCCGTGCGTTTCCCGACCATGGCAATCGTTTTGCGTTGCCGCCAATTTGCGCTTGTTGCTTTAAAGGATTTTAATTAAGAAGGAACGGACCGAATGGAGGGGGGGGAGGTATGAATCGTGTGTTGCCCGCGTGGCAACATGTACCCGATATAACACGCTTCGAGTCTCGCCAATCGCGCGATTGGCTCTTGCAGTGAGAAATTAATGCGTTTTAATTAATCTCGATATCGGTTAATTTAGATTCTCATTTATGTCAGCGTTGGAAATAATTACATAGTTATTGGGAGAAAGGAGGGGGAAGAAATTGACGTCGCTGAGAGCATAATAGCAAATTCCAACGTAACGGATCGTGGATTATCGGAATTTTAATCCGCGACAGAGTATAACGTAAATTACTTTTGTAAGAACATAATAGAGATCAATTCGAGCACACTGCAAAAATTAACAAAAATCACGAGTGTTCGCTACCCTGAACGTTGTCTTCGCATGAAACGCCGTATACGCTGCGCGTAATACCGTTAATCACAATTTTTACCACCATGATTTTACGATGCTATCTTAATTTCTACGACGTACTATCAATAAGTATCACTTTGCACAACATTGTATGCATTTCATATAAATATATTCAGATGCGTATTGCACTTTCCGATATCGCGATGATTCCATAGACCATCTCTCGAGTAAGAAAGCGCCGGATCGCGATACGCGGTGAATTGCGATAATCGTTTCTCGTGGCATGTCGCCACCGTAATCTCACGTAAAATTTTCCTCTCCTGACTTTGAGCTTTCAGTTATCAACGATGATCGCTGTAATATACACGGACCACCGCCGGAAGAAAAAAATAAAGAAGGGGGAAATTTAGAGGTAGTTTCCGTCACACCGTTATTGCGACAACGAGTGTACTATTTATCCGAGGCGAGAAGAGCTGATGTGCGGGAGCTGGTAGACGTTACCAGGATTTAAGAAACGTCAGGTCATGGAAACGACATTTTATCGCCGGGCTTGGCGGCGCGATGAAAGGCTGCGTCTTATCTACAGGGTGTCCCGGCCTCTATCTCTACGCGTAAAGGATTCTCATGTTCCACCCGAGATAGATCTTATTTATGTGAGCCCTTTCTTGGCTACCGATTAAATCGACGTGCGTTCCCGTCGCTGTTGCTGCTGTGTGCGTCGCGTCTGTCTCTCAGGCATCCAAGATCCCGTTTCCGCCTTCCAGGAAAGACGGCGCGCTGCGCGAATAACCCAATCCGGAGAATCCTGGAATTGAGTCTACGAATTCTCCGTCGCGAGTAAAGGTGCCGCTCTCGCCTGATATTGCAAACACGACCACTGGTCAGAGACCGATCGCATTTTGCAGTCTCTTTGCAATCACATTGTATCCTCGATATAGTCGCGATATGAATTATAGCGTGTATCGGGGGTTCTAAAGAAAGTTTGTATAGAGTCCGGCGAACAATACAGTGACAAAAATAAGTGCAAAATTGATTTTATAGACCAACGTGGGTTAGAACATAAATACATCTAATTGTACGGGATAAAAAGAGAGAAATAAAAATATATATGTAGACTAGCGTCTCTCGAGGTCGAGTATCGATTTCTTACGTGGAAAGAAAGATTATGTTTCTTATGGTTCATTAAAAAGCGCATCGCGACTTTACAGAGTGATAAAAAAGCCACAAAGTTTTGTTTTTATCAAATAATTATAATAGTAACATATATTTACAAAAAGAGAGAACAAACACACACTATGAGAGTGTTAATTATATTTTATTAAATATAAAAAATAATTAATATTAAAAATGGCCATTTTTAACATTTTATACAAAAACGCTTCGAGAACGCATCATCAATGACACGCGTCTTTTTGGTATGTAATAAGATGTAACTAACATTCTCTAGAATTTATTTTTTTTTATACGTTAC
The DNA here is from genome assembly GCF_001594075.2 of Trachymyrmex cornetzi. NCBI lineage: Eukaryota > Metazoa > Arthropoda > Insecta > Hymenoptera > Formicidae > Trachymyrmex > Trachymyrmex cornetzi. The sequence continues at coordinate 89,620 of NW_017299956.1, read as the reverse complement.
TGAATGATTTGATAAACACGCAAACTTTGTGATTACATTTTTTTATCACCTTGTGCTTTCCTTACTTTTAAGGATATTATCTTGTCATTTTATAAGCGACAACAATACGTGATGCATAAACGCCTTAAGACACATTACAGTATTGTATTGTATGTAAATGTCTTTTGACGATACTACATGTGTACTTGTTATAAAGTTTTTTCAATGAAATGATAGCCTCACTGTAACGCCTACACAATTTTCAGCACCTTATTATCGTCATAAAAGTTTCTCCTAATATCGCATAACGTATTCGCACTTCTGTTTCTTCCATTTCATCTATAGTTATTAAAGTTTCCGTCGTGAACGATTCGTTTTACTTTTTTACCTTCTCTCTTCGATAAATATATAAAGGTGCAATTTATATTACTTACAATGTTCGCTAAACTTATGTCTGTACACATTTACTTAAAGTAATCTTAAACAAACGCAACGTTAGACTGAAGTAGAGCAACATATCATCGTGACATATCTGTTTTGATAACAAATAAATAAAAAGTAGATATGTCTGTTTTCATTTCCGTTAAAGGGAGCTTTCACCTTTCACGGCCATAAAATAATTGGCCTATTTTTATGAATTTTTTAAAGAAAATCTGTTACATATAGAGAAATGTGGGGTTTTACATGAAATTATTTAATATTTAAGGGGATGCTAAACCGATTACCCAACTCAATCAAGATCGATAGTACAGACTCTTTTAATTCCAAATTCGATAATAGTGGTGACATCTTTGATTTAGTTTTTACATTATATTATATAATATATATCATTCTGTCTT
>NW_017299956.1:44823-88570 GCF_001594075.2 Trachymyrmex cornetzi | reverse complement strand
GAGCCAAAAATAAGTAAATTTTATAATTTTTTTTCGATTTTCTCATAAAATCCAGTGTAGCAAACATCCTCTGTGTGCATACTATAATTTAAGTAATAATACTTTTGCAATCCGTACATCCAATACGGAGAAATCCCACCGAATAGGAATGTGGTAAAACAGGGGGGCTTTAGCATCGCCTTAAAAAGCAAAAAAATTTTTGTTATTTATAAAAAGATGCATTTTGATATCTTAAAATGGCGATCGAAGTAGAGATCTTCAGAAAAACACGCCTCCACGATGGAAGTGATTCAGCCTGTGCAAATGATCTGAAATCAAAATTCCTTTGATTTTTATGAATTATATGAGTGTCGCTATATGAACTAGAATGAAGTCAATTGCATGAAATTCATAAAAGTGGCAGCATTAAAAAAAGATTTGATTTTTATTTAAAAAATCGGTTACTTTTTCGTTTTATAAAAGATTGAATTTTTGTTGTAAAAACTCAATTCTAGTTCACACCACGCAAAAGTGTTGGAATCAAAAGGAAAAAAGAACCAAGGTGCTATCTTAATTAGCTTTTTAGTTATTACTTTTATCAAATCGAAAAATGATTTGGAGGAAAACGCGTTTAAAGTTTTACTTTAGCATTTGGAAGATCCGCACGCCCTTACATATTTATTTGAACTCGTAGCTCCGTTAATATTGCGAAATTCAAAAAATCCTTTACAAGAGGATTTCTACACACATGTGGGAATAAAAATCAGTAAAAAAAATCGATTTTTTGAAGTCGTCAAAGGTGAAAGCTTCTTTAATGCTACTTTCATTGAAAGGGATATCAAAACAAGTTATACATTATAATGCATTTTGTCAAATTATATATTATTCTATGTCGTTAATCAAAAATCGAATGCTTGCTCTAATTAGAATGTCCAGTTGGAACTTCAACACAGAATGACCAACGTTGAAATTTTCACGAAATAATGACAAACGTAGATTGAAGTCTTTCTCTCAAAGACCTGAAATCTCAAATGCCCGATATTCGTTCTATCGTCTTTTTCGCGCATCTACGCGTTGCTTCTTCGCTTCGTAGGTTGTTACATACCTGGCCGTGGCTAGTTAAGAGCCGCCTGAAACTTGGAACAGTTAAAACAAAGCCTCGTGACCGAGACGCAGCTCGAAAGATACGAGAAAAAAAGAAAGGAAGAGAGAAAGAGAACAGAGAAAAAGAGAGAAGACTAGAATCGGAGGCTGGTCGCCCAGAGCCGAGCCGGTGAGCTCATCTAAATCACAAATCTCATAGCCTCCATCAGCACACCTCCAGCGATAGGAGTCCAACGTTAATAACCATCCTGGCGTGTCGGTGTGCGAGTCGTCCTAAGTTGGCTCAAGTATTGGTACGCACCGCGGTTTCATCGTTCGCCTCCTGGACTCGCCAGAAAAGAAGAGAGAGAAAGTAGTCGCGCGCGCGCACGAGCACCTTGGTCACGAATATAAGCCGGTTAGTGTTGTGGCTTCCCTCATGGACACGCTCGTCGGCCTTTCTACGTATTAGTAACCACGGACCCCCCGCGACATGGCGCCAGGGTGCTCCGCCTTCCTTCGAGGCCGCTCACGATCGCGCGCCCATAACCCCTGGTCATAGTTGTCGTGTAAGTCCCTCGGTCACCTGAAACGCTGGTCCGCGGTGGGCCCTGGCTTACACACCTCCGCACCGTGTCGATGGAAATTTACATGGGCTTTTTTACAAAGTGCTGGTAGATTTAATCAGCTTCGTCGCTAGGACCCTTCGCCTCATTTCCCCCGCCTTAATTAGTTGTCTTTTTATGCATTCGCTTTGATGAAAATCATATACACCTAATATACGACGGTATTTTTTGGAGAGAGGAAGGGATATTCGCTACGCGATAGAGCAACGCCAGATTTTTGTTAGTCGCGAGTGAAATTCACAACCATCAATCTTTACAATACAGGATTTTTTGTGAAAAATAAGTGAAAAATAAGTCTGTGAATTTAGAGCGCCCCACAAATTAACATCTTGTCTCCTTTTGGGAGTAATAACAAAACTGTAATCTTAACCATGTTATTCCGATACATTGTTCCTATTATTTAAACTTAAGCCTATCATAAGATTTGCCTGATATTGTCTGTAGATTGTCCGAATAACCGGCCGAATTCTTCGCTACGTCACGCGATATCGTGCCAATTTTAACAGCCAGGATCCGCCGTTTGCATACAAAATGCCGGTACAGACTAGATGAGGGAGGTAAGGGTAAGGCGTACATTATCGTGTTCGCGAAGGTTACAGGTTGAAACACTTCGTCCGTCATACTTATTCAAAGTGGAAGATTCCCTAGCCTCCGGGCGACTTCCTACGTTGGTCGCACCTGAAGGCTTCTTGTAGGTGCGAGTGCCATATTATAGCCGGCTATAATAACGGACGCGATGGTTCTGCACGAACGAAGAAGCCTCCCTAGAACCACCGCCTTTTGCCCTCCCGCCCCGACTCGGTGCTCTATATACGATATACGCGCCGTTGGATCAGCAATAACTGGCGGTTCATCTTGTATGCACTTGCAAATTCGTCGTGGATACTTATGACTACATTATACCGGTTGCTCGCCACGGATCAAGCTCTCAACCTGCTATTCCAAAGGAATAGCGTTTTACCGTGCACCTACGGCGGTTACGCATACGTATTATCGAGTATCGATCCTGTCTTGCGGATCCGTTCTCTTTCTCGTTACATTTCAATTGGATGCTGCAGTGAAATGAGATTCTGAAACAAGAACGACACGATGCTTGCGAGAGATAATTACGGAGATTCCCAGGATTTTGAGATCCTTATTCAATATTCTCGCAGCGGAGGGTCCTCGTGAAAAAGCTGGAGGGATATTCCGACAGAACAAGTCGCGCGGCGCGACGCGATGCGTGAAAAAACGCGCGCGTAATCCCCACGCGCGCGCCAAGTCCATATCCCATTAAATATACGCACCGTGGACCGAGGTCGTTCGTCACTGGCGCCCCTCGTCTTCGGTCTCTCACAGGTCGGTTGAGGTCGGTCCACCTCGGTAGGAGAGAAAAAGAGAGAACGGATCCGCCGTCACAGAGCAAAAGAGAGAAAGAAGACACGACATCTTTGTTTGGTAGTGGCTCGGGGTGGCCCAGGCCCCGTCGAGCCGTTAGGGTGGTCGAGGGGGAGACCCCGTAGATGAGGGGTTTTGGAGGTTAAACAAACATGTGATTACCGACTCTGCCTACAGCTGGCTACATTATATCTACCTACCAAGGTAACCATCTATCGTTTCTTTCTCCTTCTATCTCTCTCGTCCCTCCGAATCCATCATCCGGTGCGTTCTCTGCCAAGCCTTCCTCTTTCTCTCTTTCATTCTTCGCTTTTCCGTCTCTCCGTCTTTCTCGAGCATCGCTGATTCGTTCATACCCGGGCAATCCAGAGAAAAAGAGAAAGAGAGAGAAATAGAGGATGCATGAACTGTGGCTGGAGGCTATATAGCACGCCATCATCTTCCATAGAAGATGAAGGAGGAGGAGGAGGAGGAGGAACCGGAGGTGCTTGGAACCTCGGGAGAAACAGGGAGACGTATCTGTCTTTTTGAGTAGCCACCTAAGAACTATCTCGACCTGTGGCGATCGGACCATCTTCAACCTGCCTGCGCCCACCTTGTCCCTTTCTGACGATTAATTTCCTGTTTCCACAAACCGAGTGTCTTCTGCGCGTCATTCTCGTCATATTGACGTAATCTCTTAAACAAAATCTCTTAAGCGAAATCTCAATTATGCAGTCATTATTTTAAGCTAAGGCCTTTAATTTACCAACTCTTTGTATATAATTTTAAAAGTAAAGCTTGTCAATGTTTTCATGTCATTTTACATTTTTCAATTTGTAAATTGCTATCTAGAGTTTTCACAGGAGCGAGGCAACTTAAATAGTGCATCGATGGAGAGTTAGCCGACCAGATAGAATGAAAAGACGAATAAGAATAAAATCATTACGCTACATAAGCTATATGTATCTTCGAGGCATTTATTTTCCACGCACCGTAGGAATCTCCGCGTACTCTACGGAGAAATCACGCTTATCGTGCTCGATCGCATTTAACGCTAATTACGGCAAAATCTGTCATTCCTTCGCGCGTGTCTCGTTAAGAATCGCCGGCAGCCACGCGGGCAGAGTAAATCTCGTCATTATGTTTTGCGTTTTCTTTACGAAATTGCGATGTTCTTCGGGACGCGTGAAGTGGCTGTGGCTAGAGCAGCGGCCGTTTAATTACTTTGTGGCACGTATACACAGAGTCTCACTCGCACACACATACACGCTCACGTGACAGTGTATATACGGGGTCGTGTTTCGTAGTGAGCATTGCAAAAGTGTGGCCTTTGATGCACGTGAGCGCTTACACACGTGTCTGTCTTCTTTACTGAAGCTTCGTTCTTCAAGAAAGTTTCTCGTGTAAAACCATCTCTGACTGTTTTCTCTCTTTTGCAGCTTTTCGAAATGATAATCCGTCTTCCGGCATTATCGCATTTCATAGAAGTTCTTTAATGTTCGTTCTTTTGAGCTATGTATATATTTGTGTGTGTGTGATGTGCTATTTTAAATTTAACATTTAAACTAAATTCAATTTGAATAAGTATTACAACAGTACTTTTATCAATAAGTATTAGAAGTTAAAACATTTTTTTTTCTATTTTTATATAATCTATTTAATAACTAAATTAGATTCATAACTTTTCTAATAATAATATAAACGAAGTAAATAGATGCGATACTCTAATAATTCTAGATTAAACGGGAATTCCTGTACAGAAAGTACATAGAATTTTACTAAAGAATCTAAAAATTTAGCTAGATATGGATCTGAAAAAATAATTTTATTGGACCATCAAAATTATATTGAATGTTCAAATTGGTTGCTAGAATGTCAAAATTTTCTGCAGTATTGCTTATGATGTTTAAAGATTCAAAATACAAAATTATTTTGATGATGCAACAAAATTATTTTCAGGTTTGTATCTAGCTAAATTTTTAAATATATACTTCAGTCCTTTCTGTGTACGAACTAATCGTCGGCGAATCATCGTCCCCATCTCGATGAAGCCGGCCATATTGAAGAATTAGTTGAAATGATAAAACGCAATCTGGAGGACCAGTGGCCAGCGACGAGAAAAAGAGAGGGCCCGAGGTAGGGGTCCGTAGGACGCACTTAATGGGTCCGCTTCGTCGGGACGGCTTCCTGCTTAACGCCGAGCCATTCGCCCACGTCCGCTCATTCCACACAATTTCAGTCGTCCCTTCTTTTCTATCTGTCTCTCTTTGTTCTCTCTCGTCGCCCTCAGCGTGGCCACATCAATCCGCCAATCATAATTCCTATCAGAGCCACCTCCGGGTGACGATAGCCGACAATCGCTAGATTGCCCGGACGCCTTTTGTCTCTCTGGGCTTCAACAATAATGCACTTGAGCAATTTTGCCACGCGTACCATAGCGACTATCGTCGCCAACCGCCATCGCCGTTGGTCCTCTTTCACTTTTGCTTCATTCGCGTTGATAATATTGCGCTTGCGCGATTAATTGTATAATTTAAATAATTCGCTTGTTTAATACAAGAACAGTGATATATCAAAAATTTTCAGAAGCAATTTTCAAAAGAATATTTTTCAAATTCCAAATTGGAGCAATGTTTTACGGAATCTTTCAAGAAAAAATGCCGTAATTTCAAATAGGCCGTTTTTCTAACTATTTCAGTATCGATCACACTTCTTCATATAGTATCTGATACAAAACTCTCTTTTTACAAACAGATAGTGAACTTAATCGGAGGACAAATGATACTTCTGCCTTCTAGGAATAAATTGGGAGAGTTACAAATGTATCGTTTTTCTAATAAAAAATACATGTCTTTAGAGATTTCCTATCACCTAATAAAATGCCAATTTTTTAGTTGTATTTTGTCACAGACGTGACGAGCAAAATATCGTTTAGGTACAACATCCAAAGTTGTTGCATTGAAATCTACAGCATATTTAACATATTACTTTATCGTTTATTGCAAGACTCGCAATTATGTTCTTTCAAATTAAAATTCTTTATTCTTGGTCTTATACAAAATTCACTTAATTGTAGCATCCGCAGTACAAAAATTCACTTGAGATTCGTAATTTTACATTTCTAGATGCAAACGGTCTCGCAGGATTCAATGGACTGCCTGACTTACAATTAGTCCAAGAGCTCTCTATTTAACGGATCGGAAATACTTCTAGAAAATTCGAGTTATCCGTTATTGAGTTTTTAAACCGTTTCCTTCCGTTTTTAGAAAGTCTTATTCCTATTCTTATCGTAAGGGGCCTACGTCCATAGATAAATGGACGAGGGTCACAAAAAGCGAAATATGAACAAAAGAAAGAAAAGAACAAAAAAAAGAAAAGTATTATTTTTAAAGTTTGCATATCCTAAGGTTAAATTCTAAAATAGGTATGTGGACAATGGTCACAATAAAAAACGAAAGAAAATAAAAAAGAAAAATATAAAAAAAATTGAAAGTTCATCGGGTTCGTCAATTGTTGAGAAAAAAGAAAATTGGAAAGAAGTCGCTGGCCCCTGGTCCTCCAAATTGCGTGATAATTCAAGGTGAGACACGTATTCTCGATGTTTTATAAATTTCGCACGGCTCTCCTTGCGAAAGCCAGGACGCAGAAAAACGTCCCGACACTCCCGGCGCGGACGCGTCAACCCTCAACGAAGAAAACGTGCATTTCCTTTTCTTCTCTTTTCTCTCTCTCTCTCTTTCGACCGACTCGTGTGATGCGCACGTAGATTGCACGCACGCTCGCGCCTGGTTTTTCTTCTTTCGCGCGAATCATGTTCTCTCATCCCGCCCTTCCCTCTTCTTTCCTCTTTTTTTTTTCCTCCCCGACGACTTTTTCGGCGGGAGCGGCGCTTGCGCCCACGCAACAAGATCGGGCCGGCGCACAAGCGGCGCCTTTGAGCAAATTGAAAACACCCGTCGGATTTGGCTAATTACCGAAACATAATGAGCGCCCTCTCCCCCCGGTTCGTCTTCCGCCGTTCGTCTTGTCTCATTCTTCCCGCGACGTAGCCGTCTCTCAGGCACCACGGTCAATTCTTTCATCCTTTTGCCAGCTTGGCGCCACCAGACCGCCGAGTGCATGGAACATCATCAGTATTCGCGGATTCTCGTCTTCCGTTTTCGTTTACGAAGGGAAGTGTTCTTTGACTGCCAAACATTCTTCGTATGGCCGCGGTGCAGTTTGGCTTTTAACGCAATTTTTCACTATTTATGATATTATTTTATCTGCGTGCGTGCGAGTATCAATTTCTTTTACTTTAAATATAATTTATGGTTTAATATGTCAAAAATGACTTTCAATTAATGCGTAGGTAAATACTTCTCGTTCTTCTATTATTTTGTCTTCGTTCCAGACTACATGACGCCAACCAAGTCGCAACCGAGTAATTAGAACACAGTTGCATATGAATGTTGGTGCGACTAAATCAGTTTAACGACCGTACTTGGATCCACCGTATTCTTCACCATTTTATTGTGATAGCTAACGAGCTGACAAGCGGAACAGATGTTTCGCGGCTATCGCGAGCGCTCCTAAAATCGTTCTCTAAAGGGACCACCTCGTCGGCAGCGAATTATGTCTCGTCGCGACGACGTCGTTGGTGGTGCATCTGTTGCAAATTAGGCCGGCCTATAAAAAGGCGCTACTTTTCGTCGAAAGTACTGCGAGCCCTTGAGCGACAAGTAGAGCAAGTTACGAATGCAACGCGGACTTTGTTCCACGGAAATATCGCCTATAAACTCGCTATTATCTATTCGCCTTATTTCAACTATAATTGAAATATATAAAATTGTATAGAATATTGGCATTATTAGCAATAAGTCAAGCAAAAACTCACGCGTGCTGTTTTTTCTAAAGCGAGAATAGTACAAATAGATAAATATCAAGTATAATCGCGTATCGCGTGCGAGATTTGTCAACCAGCCTCGTTATCTCTATCTCGACTTCGTTCTCTCACGGGAGCAAGATTTGCGAGAGGTTTCTTCCGCGACGCAACGACCCGCGGCCGAAGTGAGCGTAGACAGGATGAAAATTTGTGTTACGGTGAACATGTCGCGCGCGCGCGCACGATTGGAACCCCGAGACATCACAGGCGCCGCCGCGCAAACTCTACTAATGGACATTCGAAGACGGTGAACTGAGCGCTGGGAAACGGATGGGAGACACGGACGGAAGAAAGGGGGCTTCTTACTGTTTGTCGTTTGAATGTTTTAGGATCTCTGCTTAACCAACTTACTTACTGCCTCTGTGGAAGACAGCCGCTGCCGTGTTTGCACGGAACATTTCTTCTTTCCTTTCCTCCATCTCCCTTCCCTTGACGATGGTGGCGGTGGCGGTGGTGGTGGTGTACCGTCCGTCCATTCGTCGTATACTTCTCCTTTTTCATTTTTCTTGAAACTGCGGACACCTTCTGTGTCGCTCTACACAGCAGACGTTTCTCTATGACAGATGCTTCTGCAAACACGCGTATCTGTTTGCACTTTCTGGCGGCTGTGCGCGGACACCACCGTATTTTTGGTGTGTGCAACGGGCGGCAGTTAAAAATCGACGTGCCACTATCGCCTACTATTTTTCTACCGATTTTCGTGTTCAAATTTGCTTCCGGGTACGCCGCGCCGTCGGTTTGCTCAGTCGGCGTTATATTAACGGTGTACCGAGAGGACAGGGATTTGCTCGGATGGCGGATTGTCCTGCAATCTTTTTTTTGTTTTTTTTTGCACTATCATGGAGACTCTCACGCGACAAGTTTTACACAAATTCTTTCACGTGTTTTTAATATGCGATGTACTACAAGACAGTAATGTAGAGCTAGTTCAACATGCAATGTCCTGAATACATTATGATCGTGGAAATCTCGTGAAAATAAGAAATGTCAAAATATTTTAATATTAATAATTAGGTGTTAAAGTTAATCGTGCAAGCTGAGCGACCGAAAGGAGCCTCGATTGGTCATTTATTCATGAATCCCACGCATTTTACATGCCATATGCATGCATTGTCACTGCTCCGAATTATTGAGACAGATTGTGATAAAGTGTTCTGAACTCTGGGGTTATCTGAACGCCTCCGCGATCGGGTCACGGCTAGCGGGGACCGATAATTCGAGAGGACCTCGCTCAACCAAAAAGTTGAACGGAAAGAAGAAAAAAAAGGGAGACGATTAGTCCGGGGAGAAAAAAAAATATCGAAGCGTTGACGGGTTTCGAGAGGCTTAATGTACGCGTTAATTCTCGATTATTGCGTTCCTCCCGGTCATTTATCTCCTTTATGACCGACGAGCTATCCATATTTACGATTTTCAAGCGGTCTTTCTCGAAAGTCATTCCATGGCTCGTCTTCCTTTCGGCTGGCCGTTAACGCTTTTCTCACGATGATTGTTCTTAATCGATAATGGCCCATTTATAGGATGTTAACGTTACCGATAATGATACGATTCCGTGTCATTAGATAATAGTGGCGAACAATAAAATATGATACTTGTTCGGTGTAAGTTTAACAACGATGTAAACGAAAAAGAGATGTATAGAGCAAAAATATTTCTTTCTGTGTGCAATAACACTAGGACATATTTATAACTAATTTGTTTAGAAGGGCCAGTTTAATGCTAACAGATTAGGTTTATTTAAAGGCAGCAGTAGTGCTGGCAGCGCGCGAAAAGAGTTTGTGCGTCCCAAGGGTAAAATATTTCATGCGTGTTGTCTCGACATATGTTTCTCTCACGTGACATGACCAATTTAATTCCATTTCTTCGGTAAAATCAGAAGAGCGAGCGTGACGTGAACGAATGGTGAGAGGATTACATCGTCTCGTTTCACGCGAGATGTCAGATGATCGGCACAGCTTTTATGGCGTTAATCAATTGCGCCCAATCTTTTTCCCACTGTACTAGTGACGTGCTGGTCGAAGAAATAAATCATCAGCGAGAAGCATACGAGTTAATAAATCTGTTCGACATTTGTTATTAACGTATAATATATATTAAGAGATTTTTTAAAATTTTGCATATGTGTATTAGAAAGGAAATTTCAACAGCGTACTTTACTTTACAGATATCAATTTTCTTACCTAAGTGCACACAGATGATTGGGATATCGCAGATTATAACAATGAAATATTTTAATACGCAACTTTAGAATACGCTACATCGAAAAGAGTAAGAATTATCTAATGTACCATTTCAGATAAGTTGGCAATATTATTTCCAAGCTGCGGTTCAATATAATCGATGCGCATTCCGTATTCTGCGCGAGCACAGTCTCTAAACCGCATCGCTCTCGACGAGAAAAAATAGCGACGGCACGGTGGTCAGTATCCCTTCGCGTAAGAGTGCCACACGAGCCCTCATTCGTATTCTGAAAAACGAAGGGACGCACGATTACCAGATAGGGTGGCCGATGCGGTCGCAACTCGTATTCTTCGGGACAATAAAGCCGGCACTGGAAACGAAGGGGGTGGCTGTCGCTGCTAGCCAGAATTCCGGAGGTTAGTTTTGCCGAGCTTTTAGCCGTCCCTTTCCTTCTTTTTCTCTCCTTCTCTTTTTTTTTGTTCTTTCCTCGTTTTCTGGCGTTTCTCTTTTTCCCTTCCTTCTTTTTTTTTTTAACGTTTGATTCTACGACGATGAAATCACAGGGTCGTAACACCTCGACTGGAAACGAATCCGACGGCTGTCGCCGCGGCGGGGTCGAAGTGAAAAAAAAAAGGAGAAGATGAGAGGAGGAGAGTCCGATAATCGGTTTCAATCAGCACCATTGTCGGTCAGCGTAATCCGTCAGGCTGAGGCATCGAAAAAAAAGGAAGAGCAGCGGACAATCGAAAGCAAAAGGGAGCCTCGCTGGCTCAGTGGGAAAAGCCCGTTCCCGGTGAACACACGTGTATAGCCTCGTCTAGTCTTTAGCCAATATTTAATGTTCTATATTTAACGAATCGTCTAGATTCTACGTCCGATGCGGTGAAATCGATAAATACACGATACCACGCTCGTTGCCAATGCTCTGAACCATTATTCTAACAGGGAAGTTAGAAGAACTCTGATGTACATAGGTCGTGATATTCCCGTGCCCGTCATTGTTAATACATCAATACGTTTTTAGCTCGCTATTCTTCTATCCGATGATTTTTCTATAATCTGTAGGAAGATAAAAATGTAACGGAGTTACGTATCCGCAATCCCCAACAATGGGAAGCGATCCAGAAGCGAAAACGTTTATCGATGCCGCTGGTACAAAAATTAATTAATTTTGGAATGAATTCGCTGTTACGTTGTCGTCATAACGAAGGAGAAAGAGCAGTCCATGAAATTTATCTTGTTTGTCGAATGCGGCGATAAGAGGGTTAGCTTCTGCGACATTGTCGGATCCGCAGAGTGTTTCGAATCATCCGTGTATTCAAAGGGTTAAGATGCCGCGCTCGTAAAATTTCTCGAGCATCACGATTACCACGATATACAAATAACTGCAAAAAAAAGTGTCAACGACAACGTGGCGATTGGATCGACTCGACGGTGACACATCATATTGAAGGATATCGGTCTTGTACTTATCTCTCAAATATTCAGAAACAATTTTTCCCTTCGCTAAAGAAAAAATTCGAGACTTCCACTTTTGTGTATTTCACGGCGCATCGAGCATCGCCGGCAATTTCACACTCGCAACCCGCGGAAACACCCCCTTGCGGCGCTTCTTTCCCATCTTTTCCGCACAGCCGTGTATTTCAGCACGAGAGATACCGCACTCGTTTCTCGTCAAAGAGCCTGTTTTCTCTATCACTCTTCGGGCGAGAGAAAAAGAGAGAGGGGGAGAGGACAAAGTGGAAAAAAAAGAGAAACGGAATGACGCTTCCTTTATATACGCGGCCCGTCTGTAAGCAGCCTGATTTCCGTTTAACGTTTCCCTCCGCTTTTTTTCCGTATCAACCACCGAGGAAATCAAGGGAAAAGACGATTCTCGCGTATACCCCTCTAAACCTTGACAATTCTCGCTTAAATAAACTCTTACTTCCGTGTAAATATATGTATATGACTACACATCAAACGCATTTTTATTCTGGATCTTTTCGCAATTCATAATATACCTAAATCCGTAAGAACATTTTGCTGGAGTTAATTATTATGTGAACTTTTAAAGAAAGTTTTGTTGTTACATTACGTTAATCTGCGTAATTTGAATTTAATACTTTTAGTTTAATTGTATGTACATATTCTTCTTGAAATTCTTCATGATAAAGGGTTAAAGACGGAGTATGGAGGAATAGCAATTGAATTTCTGTTTCTCTCTCCAAAGTTTCTCTCTCCGGACTTGGCTCGCGAAGTTTATCAGAAATTATCATGACGGCGTGGTGGCACTGGTTGGCGACAGTACCTATTTGCTTTCATTCACTGATCAAAGAACGGCGTTAAGTCGATAATCTTTATTTATTCGCGTGCACAGTAGATCCATTCAACGGATTTGCTCAGTCCATAAAGCTTCTGCGCAATTTGGCTTGACACCGGAATTAAATATTAACCGGCTGCAATGCCGGTTCTCTATAATCGTGATTTAAATATCTATTTAAATTTGCTTATTTTTTCCAGTATATCTTTTAGCACAATAATGAACGCAATATAAATTACAGGCAAGTTAAGTTCGTTAAATTAAACTATAATAATACAAAGTAACACAATAAAAAATAAACACATTTAATCTTACAGAAAAAACTCGTAAGAGTATTATTAATCCATCTGCGACTATAAAAAGAAAACGAGAATAGAGATAGCATCGTTATTAACAAGAAATGTTTCCCGTCACCTATTTAGCGGGTCAATCGAACGCAAAGCATCGTGACACCTGTCATATTTCACTGAGCAGCAGCGTTTACAAAGTAGGCTCGGAAATTGGTACGAATTCGCGTGGAAGGGCAAAAAAGAGCACGAAGGAAAGGAGTTCCTCGTGTTCGCTCGACCATCCAGACGGCCTGCTATTGGCTTGTCGACTTACGTGCAAGTCGGCCATAACCCGAACCGGATGATGGAAAAGCCACCCTCGATTCGGGCCAATTAGCTTCCGGGCGAGTAAGTGGCAGAGAAACCCCCCAAGGATCCATTTCTCTCCCACATTCCCCCTTTTCCACCTCCTCCTCCTCTACCTCCTCCTCGCCGTCGTCGTCGTCATCGTCTTCACCGTCGTCTTCGCCGTCGAGCCACCACGAATTGACCTAACTTCGCTGGCCTCGCTTCGCCAACAAGCGCGACCGTCGGCGTCGCGTCGCCGAGCCGTCTGTAAACTCCAAGTTCATCGCCTAATTCGTTCTTAGAATTGGAAGACACTCCGTCACGCTCCCACGCGTCGTTTCCCAGAACTCAGATTGATTCAAACTAATTGACTTCCTCGAAATTATGCGCCTAATCGCAATGAGCTTCGAAGTAACATCTGCGGTAAGATGGCGCAAACTGGAAACGGGATTAGATTCAACCGCTCGATCAGAGAACGCACTCCGATTCCAAGGATCTTTTGCAATATGTGCGCGATCAGTTAAAAAATTAATCGGGGTTATCTCCAATAATGCCACATATATATTTTATATTTATTTTTACGAACATTAATGGAATACTTTTTTTTTTTAATAGCTTGCACAAAAAGCGTTTACGAAATCCAGCTTGCTTGTTCATTTATCTTTAATTTTACATCATTAAAGTTTTATTTTAAATTCCATTTCCGATTTTTTCTGAACTTTTCACGTACTCAAAATTCAAAGTAAAATCTTTTAAGCTTCTCGCGCTGCTCTAATTTTTAATTTGCTAAGCTCCCAGTAAACACCTATATTCATTAAATCTTGACTAATGCATGAAAGTAAAAAGATACATTGTTGAATTACATCTAACGACAAAATAGCGCTGAGAAAAACCGCCCTTATTTTTATTCCGCGTGACAAAAGTCCCGAGATGGGCCAGTCGCATTCGCGTTCGGAACACGTCCTCCTACACGGCGGGTCCTCCGCCCAGGGATAGAAAAATCCACCCCTTTTTCAGGCGGTCGATACCAGGACGACCAACCTTACCACCACCTTTCCCTTTCCTCTCCCGTACGTTTCACCCCCGTCGCCTCGTCATCCTTACTTCGTCACACCCTCGTGTGGCGAGCGGTATGCTCTTTCTCTCTCATACCCTCGCCTTCAGTGAAAAGTTTCTCTCCTCCGCCGCTTTCTGCCGAGGTGGCGCTACACTCGCCATCAAGAACCTCCCTTTCGTCTTCCTCCCATCTGCCCCCGCGCATCGTTCACATACGCGAACCACTCCTTTATCTTTTCCCGTCCGATGTCTTTCCACCAGTATATCTTTCTCTCGTTATTCTCGTGTATACGTTCAGATCTTGTCCGAACTTAAATGTATGTACTGTACACTTTGTGCGCGTGTAAGTGGACGAAAGTGCACGAGGTTCGCGAACACTGCAAACTGAACTACACGTGGTTATCTGATGTACCCGATGGCTAAGTAATCCTCGGACCATCGACCAACTTTCTTGATTCTCAAAGTGAAAAAATCCCGTTTTTTCTTCTTTGTCTCTCTTCTTGGAAATTTTTCCTTGGTTTTTTTATCTTTGTGATATGTCGAAGCACATTCTACTCTTCACCTTTACTTCCCCACCGCGACGAAAAAATTTTGCAGTATCATTGTCAATACTTTGATTGTAGACTCCTTATTTTTAGCCTCTCACTGAAGTAGTCCCTTTCAAGCCCAAGAGATTTGTTTGCTCTTCTGTACGATCAGTTGGCCAAACATCGAGGACAGCAATGGCAAGGTTTTGTTGCGCTCTTTCATCTTCTCGGGTTGACCAATGCAAATGTCGAAGGCTAAATTATTCTATCCTTCTAACGATCTTTCTGCCTTTATTTTGCGTTTATAACTTGCATTAAATATTACTACTATTTACATGAAAATTTGAAACCAGAATAAATCGGCCTATAAGTTGCTTAAACTTTTTTATTGATCCATACATTTTAAAGATACAGATACATGTATCGCACGTTGGGTCTCAAAAAAGCGGCACGCCTAAAGAGATGTTCGGATTCCGTGATTCGAACATCTGATGGCGAACAAGGATGAGCAAACGGGGCGAGGGGGAAAGGAGAGGAGCGCGCGGGAGAAGGAGAGACGTGGCGAGAAAGAGGGACGTGGTGGCGGCAGAGCAGCGTGTACAGGTTCGTGATTCGAAGTAGGTGGGCCCCAGGTAGCCAGGACAGATAACACCCGGAGATTACCGCGGACAGAGTCATTAGCAGCGTCGGCTTCTGTGTCGGCCAAGATATTCTCTCACTTTCCTCCCCTACCGTCCCAGTGCTGCTTTCTCCCCCTGCCCGTCCCACCGTCCATTCGTCCGCCGCGTCGCGTCGCGTCGTGTGGTTTTATCTGGCTGGTCAATTCACGCGGCACGATATACACACCGGACCGCTCCTCAGATCCTACCACTTACTTTCCATCCTCCGACCATCTTCTATTCCCTCTTTTCTCTTTTCTCCCCCCTCGCCCTTTCTCTTTCTCTCTAGGCTTGTCTCGCGATACTGGCCTCCTCCCCTTTCTTCTCTCGTGAACCGTGTCCTCCTGCTACCGCGTCTTTCCTTTTTATCCCTCTTTTGCCGACATATTCTACGAGCAGAATGTACCGCGAAAGACGCGCATTCGCCGCGCTCGAGTGAGTCCAGATTAGAGTCCGGAGAAATACTAATTGCTCCGATCGGCGTTCGCACATATTTTCCACGGCGCCAGAGGCGTGTCGAGGCCGAAGGTCCACGAGAAACGAGATAGTGACGACGAGGGGACCGCCAGGGCGTCGCGCGAGGGGACCGGAAGGGAGACCAATGCCGGTAGTGCCGGTAACAGTGGCGAGAGAAAGAGAAAAAAAAAGATAAAAAGAAACATTCTGCTTTGATAGGCTAATGACAAACGCCTAGATTGCCGGCTTATCACTCGGCCAGCGCTAATTATTTCCCCTTTGTACCACGCCGCGCATAATGGCGTCCGTGCAGAAATGAGCGAGGGCTCTCTCTCTCTCCGCTCTCTCTCCACGTGTGCCGTACTAATTTACACGCACGACGGCGTGTCGGCGAATTTTATTTGTTACTGCATGTGGATGTAGCAAACGTGAATTTCTCGCTACAGATTGTACGTTACGATCAGTCTCTTCACTCAAGTCTCTACACACTCCAGTGATTATCGACGCGGTGGACCTTTGGCCTCTGCGTCCCTCTTCCCCTCTTCCGCTCTTTCCATCCAGATGTCTGTTGACGATTTCTGTTTTTTCCTCTATGTATATACACGTCCAACGTATGTACCAACACAGTTGAATGCAAACTTTCGTTTGCACGAATAATCGCTGCAGTTATTCCCGAATATTCCGCAGTTTTTCTGAACTTTTTAATTCTTCTGTCTTATCATCGCGAAGTCAATTAATTTAGAGATCAAATTCAGAAGAATGACAGAATTTCGATAAAAATACACGAATTATGTAATATTAATCGTTAGAATTTGATCACAAATTATGATATAAAAGCTTTATTTCTCAGGTAATTTTAGTTTCAGTAAATTTTTAACTTTTTACGAACAGGATTGACAGATTTTCATCTTGGATGATATTCTTATATTAAAAATCTTCTCTAACATATGAAATCAATTTTCATGAAATAAATGTTTTTTCCCTTACCTACATGGTCATATCAATATAATGCTGCAATATATTGCCAAGAAGCAGTTTCGAGAATTTCAACTTAACGCTATTAAGAACTTCCCTCAGCATCGGAAACTTTCCTGGGGTAATTTGCCCCCTACTTTGAAGAGTCATGATTCTTAGCCATGCCCACTTGCTCTCCCGTTTATCGACGGCAATTTGTGATTCGTTAAAAGACATGTTACATTCGTATCCACTTTTCAAACGTTTTCCAACTGCGAAAGTTCTCTCTTCAAACGTACGATAATTACCCGGCTTACGTGAGTAAAGCATTTGACGCATAAACAGATTTATCAGCCAACGAGGATACCTACGTACATGCGTTCATTCGTTCTTTGTCGATGACAAGAATGTTCTCGGCAATTTTGTTAGTTGCCGTTCATGTCGTGAAGCGAGATGCTGCGAGCGGTATTTGCATAAAAAGAAGGAAAATACAGTCGACGCGAATATATGACGAAATCATAAAAGAATATAGAAAAAAGTGAAAACGGAAAACTATGTCAGCCTGGCGTTGAAATTGGAATCAGATGTATTTTTTAAATCGCGTTTTCTGATTGTTTTCTTCCCTTGTTGAAAACTCACTCATTCTGCCGACACAATTCAAGTTTTTTGCCGATATTGTGAAATTTACAATATTATCAAATTAAAGTATTAACGCCGAGTTAGTCTAGAAACCTAAACAGACTTATATATATAATAATACGAAAGATATAATAAATATTGCTTTTGAAGATATATCAGTATATATTGTACTGTATTTTAATCTTCTCTAAATTTATGACAATTTCAAACGTTTTTAAAAATAAAATTTAGAGAAGATTAAAAAAACAGTACAGTATATACTGATAATATATATCTTCAAAAGCGATATTTATTATACCTTTCGTACTATTACATAATGATTTGGCGTTCACAGTTAATTACAGAATGCTGCAAAAATGTAAGGCTTCCGCGAATGATTGTTGGCATGCCTGTTTAGGTTTCTAGACTAACTCGGCATTAATACTTTAATAATATTGTTCACCGGCAAAAAGCTTGGATCGAAGTACCATCTTATTCCATATCTTTTTAAGAAATTCATAAAAATAATGTACAATATTTTATTGTTTGCCCCAAGCCATCGGGTCCGATTTAAGAATGCGCAAGCCACAATTAACAATAACGAACTCGAATAATAAATATTTCTTTTGACAAGCATGAAGATTCTCTGTACGGTGGTGAATGATTCGGTTTTGAACGCTTAAAATTAATCTTGCTTCTTCTGTACGATATAATCACGATATGCGGATGATAAGCGCGGCGGCATCGATACATTTTATTTAGCCATTTTAAATGACAGCAAGACTGCGGATTCCGAATTGAATTAATAAGTGAATTCGATTGTGCCCGACAGAACGATCGATATCCAGAATACGGCCGGCCATGTTTCGGAGCCTATCGATCACTATGTACGTATGTGCTGAATAACTAGCATATAAATTATGCGGATGACGATCGAGACCGACGTCGTCGATACCTGGTGGATACGGATCGGAATTGATCTGTTACAAATGCGAGAATCCATCTTTGTGAATTCGACGGCGGAATCGAGTGATGACACACGCGGCTTCCGGTTATCGATCCGCGTTCACGTCGCGCACGATAATTTGCTCGTTACCGTTCACGTATTAATCTCTCCCCCCCCCTCCCTTCTCTCTCTCTCCCTTTACGCATGTCACGGACGCGTGCGCGAGCTACGCGAGTTTGCCCTTTTCGTTTTGCGTGTCGGAATATTCTGAACAGCCTTTCGGATCGTATAATAAAAGCAACGCGAGCACAGGCAAATTTGCTCCGGACGCGACGTGAGTCTCGCGAACGACTCGCACGTGCATATTCGCGTCCGTTTAACAAGATCGATGGACGTACGCCATGTAACGCAAGCTTTTTTTAAATCGCAGGATGAGGTCGATAAATTATCGTAATCGGTAAGTTTGTCGTTTCGACAATTTAACAAATTATTTATATGAACAGTAATTTGGAGATAGGCGCGATGGGAACGTATGTATATAAATATTTTATATATATATATATATACATAAATATTGTAGATAAATACGTATTATTTTGTTATAAATATAACTATTTCATAAAATCAATTATAAGGGGACTGATAAAATATCTTCAACAAATAATCATGTTTTCAAATTTCAACGTAAAGATGTAACCGCGATTGTCATCGTTGTAGCGGCGATAAAAGCTCGCTCGGAAAGCTCGATTGCATTTGCAGACTTTGTATCGATCAGCTCGGCATGATGCATCAGTGTAATAGCCGCTTTACCAAGCTCATGCTTTCTTGGCCCGCACGGAACTTTATGAAATACTTGCACGAAGATTAATTAACCTGAGAGAAAGAGTAACGTGCCGACGCACGCTCTCTGATTGTGTGATTAACGGCAACACCTTCTTGACACTTTTTTAATCTGACGTATCTCTATATTTTTCTTCGTGCAAAATCGCTCTCTCGTGTCTCGCGCTACTTTTGTTTCTTAATTTTGCGCCGTGCCGTAGCCCGTAGATCACTTTCAGACCACGCTCGCGATGGCTAATCACGAGACTTCTGAGACTTCCGCGACTTGTTATGTGCTAAATAGAACGTTTCGAACATTGTTCATGGGAACGAAAAGAATTCCACTTCGTATAAAATTCGACATTTGAAAAAGTGTAGAGAAATACTCGATTCGTGTTGCATTTTCTCTTGTCTTGACTTGACTCTAAAATTATCCATCGCATATGTAATTGATAGCATCATCGAGTAATTGGTCTGACAGTATAAGCGAAATAATTGCAAACGTTCTTTGCCAAAGCTAACCTAAAACAATCTGTCCCAATGTATGATCCCTTTCTTATTGCAGACGATACTGAACTCGATGCACAAGTATCAGCCGAGGTTTCACCTCGTGCGAGCCAATGATATCTTGAAACTTCCGTATTCGACATTCAGGAGTTATGTTTTTAAGGAGACGGAATTCATCGCCGTGACGGCCTATCAAAATGAAAAGGTAAGCGACCTCTGAATTACTGAAACACATCCGTACGTAAAAGAGATTTTTCGTTAAATTAATTTCGGAACATTAAAATGCAAACATAAAATATAAAGAGCATTCAGTCACGCGTAAAGTGTTTTTTGCGAATGTTATATATTTAAAATTCTTACAGATGCAAATCATAGACGTTTTGGTCTATATCAGGCCATCTTCAGTACACAATATAAATAATATAAAAATAGTTCGCAGTCATAAGATTAAAAGAATTGAAATAAATAAACGATCATCTGATATAGGCCGAAACGTCTATAATTTGTATCTGTAACGTAAGAATTTTAAATATATAACATTCGCAAAAAACACCTTGCGCGTGGCTGAATGCTCTTTATATTTTACGTTTGTAATTTGCGAGCCACTAGTGAATTTACAAAATTAAAATGCAATTTTTCAGGGAAATTGAAAAACGTAGACTTGATTACTTTCTAATGTCTAAATGCTATAGACTAAGCGCAGAATTATAATCCGTTTTTTTATATGTCAAAAATTCATCATTTTATCGCAAAGGAAATGTAAAGCTCACACGCGGCGGCGAGAATTCGTTAGAAAGGAATAATCTCGCGTTACGATCTGACGGAGTGGGCCGTTTTGGTTTCTGGTCTTCTGTTAATTAATATTTCTCCGCGTTCTTGTGCCTTGATAAAGTCATGGATGCGAGAATCATTTCGTGGAATAACATCTTCTCGGTACGCATTATTTTCAGTGAATGAATTGCTTACACGCACGTGGACATAAGAAGAGACCGGGCCTTGTATAGATTTTTGGTAGGTCGGCTATATACTCGGCTAATACACTCCTATCTTAATTATCGCGCCTTCTCGGTATAAGAAGTAAAGCGAAAAAGTATATTAACTCAAGAGTCTACAGGTCTATTAAATCCGATTTATAACGGAAGATTGTTTAATTTACAAACTTGTTTTTAATCCATGTTCAAATATATTTATTTTGTTTGCAGATTACCCAACTGAAAATCGATAACAACCCCTTTGCGAAAGGATTTCGAGATACTGGTGCGGGGAAGCGCGAGAAAAAGTGAGTATCGCTTTCAAAACTGCACTATATAAACGCGGTATATTTTTTAACACTTTCCTGGAATTAAAACAAACTTTTACGAAATTAAAACGCCAAAATATACAAATATTTTTCTATATATGTATATGTGTTTCTAAAAGAGTTATTTAGTTCGCTCTGTAACATTTTCATGAGATTTATTTATAAAAATTTATGAAAATCATATAATATCTATAACCAGGAAAGAGTTAAAAAAAATTAGTAAGCTAAGTATCTTTCGCGAGCATCCTATGATAAAAATCGCACGACTCGGAATCTACGTTAATGTACAACGGATTAAAAACTACCCTAAATGCAAAGCAGACATACCCTCTCTTTGAATCGCGTTTTGTGACGAGCAAAGAGCGCGAATCTGTCTTCGGGGTCGACCTAATTGATCGTAGACCTTTCGAGCTTCCCCTCGATCGACGCTATTATGCCGACCTTAGGGTCACCCCCTGAGCTAAGGGTTGGTTTCACAGGGCTCATTTGCACTCCGCATCGTCGGCAGTGCCGTCCATTTATATTCAATATTGCGGGTTTATGAGCTTATGTCAGCGAACAATCCCTCGGAGGGGGATGCTATGTCGTTGCCGTGGACCAGGCTGCTATGGAAACTCATTTCGATCCAATAGGTCGCGGGGTGAAAACTCGAGTAGATTTTGATGAAATCAAGTCGCTATGCATAACAATTTAAGCTGTTCCTAATTCTTGTTATGTCATTAAACAACCCTTATAATTTTTTTAACGAAACAGAATATTCTGTCTATGATGTCAGCATATCTCATATCAAGAAACGCATTAGGTATATTACGCGAGAAGACAAAAAAAAAGAACGATGCAAGCCGCGGGTCAGAAAATTTTCGGAAAATTGCGGCAGTCTGCGACGTCGAGCGGATAAAGAAAGGGCCAGGTTAATCGAGAAAATATGCAAAGCAGGGGGCGCGTCGCCGCGGCACCGCCTAATTAGAATAAGGGTTAGTTTTGGCTTATGGTTTCGGTTAAGGGTGGTTGGATGCCATCAGGAAGCCACAGGGAAACCGGAAAGAGAGAAAGAGACAGGGCACGAGCAGGGAAACACCAACAGAAAGAGACCGCGAGAGAAAGAGAGTGGCACAGTGAGAGAGGGATCGGGGTTGGAACATAGCCAATCATCGGATTAGCATACTGATGCTCAGGGGCGGCGCTATCGTTAACGTGGAGGGTGCCACTCTTGACGGCTTTGAATTTTATATTGGCCCTACAGATCGTTTTGTGGCTGTACGAAGACTGCGCTTCGAGAGCTTCGGTCGATCTTCTAATGTAAGCGCGAAATCTCTTTCCTCGATCCCATAGGGTTATTTTTTTTTATATCTTTGGTTGCATAGAATTGGATTATAAATTTTCCGCAAACCCACATGGAGATTTGAAGACCTAGACGATTTTTTCGGCTTTAAATTATTTCTGCTTCAAATTTCAACAAAAAGAGTAAAAAAATGTTTCAGGTCATATAATTCTATACAATTATATTCCTATAAATAGGGCTTGAAAGAGCTCACACAGCATACTTTATCCAGGGAATGTCCTAGAATCGTTCTTAGAACTTTAGGACATTTCTTCGAAGGGGTAACCACTAGCTGAAATATTGTTCCATAGATTACACGATTTCATTTGATTGATGACAAATAATTTTTTTCACTACTATGAACTAATTTGGTAAAATATACGATTTTATTTAATATTATATAATGATTTCTCGTGGTTGCATATGTAATTATCGGATTATACATAGAGATTTTATAATGATTTCGAGGATTCTGTCCCACGATTACATTAAGTGGTCACCCCCTCGCATTTCTTGGAAGTCTGTGCTGTATGGGAGTGCACTAGAATTTTCTCAGATTTTTAAAAGCCCTTTGAAAAATACAATCGTCCCTCAGCGATCCAAGTGGTCTAAGATTTCACAGCTGACGGTTAACTCTTAACCGAGGTTCAACTTATTCATTATCTATTTTCATTCCAAAATTGGAAAAAGATCATAAATAAGTTGAACCTCGGTTAAGAGTTAACCATGAGTTGTGAAACTGGGCCTAAGTGATAAAATTCAAGATAGTCTGTGGAGAGTTAATTGAGAGCTAAGAAAAAATAAGTAAACTAGAAGAAGAGGGAAGATGCCATGTAACCGTGAATATATATGTAACTAAGACAGCCTCTCTTATCGGAATTTAATCGCTACATGATAATTTAGGCGAAATATCCCCCGATTAGTATAGAGAAATGTAAAGTAACTGCGTGACTATACTCAAATAAAATCACTACACTCGATACGCGATAGAGTTAAACGACACTGACAGCCGACGCATTGTTTCGTTAATTTTTTAACAACGCGCGACGCGGCGTTTCGTCACGAGATGTAACGCCACTCGAGCGTGACGAGTTGATTCGCTACGCCGCTTTAAAAAGGAAAAAAGAAAAAAAGAAGGGAGAAAAAGAAGGAAGGAACCGCTCCAGTGCGGCGAGTTGTCACGTCATTTATCATCATACACACCGCGGAAAGATCGTATTTAGCGATATGCGTGGTGCGCGGATTAACCCGTTCGCTCGTGAAACTCCCACGATCGTGCGTTAATACGTGCAGTACAACACGAGTAATATATGTATATTTCCTAGCGCAGATATTAAATTAATAGCCGTTGCGTTAACCATTGTCTCCGGGGTTAATTTTCGCGATTGGTACTCGCTTACATATCGCAAACGTCTTCTGATTAATGAGCAAATCAAGGCGCGCCGAGAAATCTGGATGAAGCCGTCGAGTTTTACTTAACTTTTGCAGTTAATTATCCGTAGAGCAGAAATCATTGGGATTCCTATGCGTTCCTCCGATATTACAACAAAGCGTTCTTATTAGATACATATAATTACAGCCAAACTAACCCTAGGCTTTATCCCCGATTTTTATTGATCTTGTGTGTTATATCTGGATAATATTAACCCTTACCGTACTAATATGGGTAACTAGTGACCGAGCGATTCCTGTTCGTGCAAGTTTCTTTGAATCTTTCGGTAATTATAAATTATACTACATTTTATTATTTTCCAAAATAAAGAGTCAATATTTATTCTAGGAAGTTGAAAGTATGTTGGTGAATTTTTAGAGATTTTTTTTATTATTTTGAAGAGGTGAAAAGACGAAGAGATTTGGAGTGACCCTTGATAGTATGGATGAGGCACCAAATTGTAGATGGTATGGTAAGGGTTAAAAACATTACGGATGACATACAACTAACAGTTGAAGTATCTCCTTATTTGCGATCTAATCAACAATCGTATTTCTTATCGTACAATCTTGCAATTTCTTTTCTCTATTTTCGTTTATGCCAAACTGTCATTTGCTAGTTCACTCGATCACAACGGTAATCTATTTGCGAAGATATGTTGGTGAAGGGAAGGTTTATCATTCCCACGAAGTCGTTCTTTTAGACAACGAATCTATAAGCTTTCCGAGACCTCTGCAATTCCTCCCATAATCGCACCAAATCGAAATACTCGATTCCGCAACCTAATACAGAATTAATTGGCGCACACGGATCCTTTCAACGGGCTCGAACAAAATTTCCTGGAACGCTCCTAATCACGCAAAGGAAACTCGATGGTACGTTACCGTCGACAATCGAGTCGAATGACGGGCCGGGGAAAGGCAAGGGGGTGGGACAAATCTAATGCATCGTCTCGTGCAGGCAGAACAAACCTAAACCTCGTGTAAGTCTTGGCTATAGCCGTTCGCACAACGAGAGGCTTACCGGTGTCTTAATGCCATGTAATGCGATCAGTTCACCAACACAGAAACGTGCGCTCTTGCTCGCTCGCTCGCTCGCTCGCTCGAACGAGGTGTATCCGCTTCGCGCACGCTCCTTCTCGTGCGGATGCATCCGTGACATGCACTCGTTGCAGACTCGAAAGGGTGTACAGGCTCTCTGTGGTTTCTATACGTAAGTGCGAGAGTACGCCAAATCAATAATCCGTGCACTCGGTATAGAACTTTCGAGCAAGGTACGTGTATACATCCCTCTTCGTCCTGGACTGGTAGGGTTACCATCCGTCTTCACAAGTACACTGTTAGAAATGTTCTTAAATTTCATTAACTTTTAAGTTACATAATTGAATTTAATTTGAATTTAATTTCATGACATTACATTAAATTTAATGTATTTGTAACTAAAAAGTATATTTATGTACATGTACATAAAATTTAATGTATTTTTCATGAAAATTTATGAAATTTAATGTACTTTTATTATAAGTAAAAATAAAATTTTATTAAAAGTACATTAAATTTCATAAATTTAATGTACACGTTCATTACATTTAAGTAACTACTGTAACTTAATTTTCAGTTGAATCATTCATTACTTTTAATTTCGTTCATAACCACCAGCTTCATTTACATGTAAAGGAAGCTCATGGTTACATTTCTAACAGTGTAGGGTTACCATCCATCCTCTTTTCCTCGAATATTATCTCCTCTCCTTTCTTAGGATATTCGGGGACGTTCGGAAAGATTGTTCAACGACGCGGACGTTGAGAGAATCGTTCAATTTTATTCGCGCTCATCGAGATTGGTTGCACCAATGTCGCTTAGTACTAAACACCGATTGACACAAATCCTTTCCTTTCCTCGCTTCTGTATTTTAATTAATTGTAGAAACAAGTTAAACGAATAAAAGAATTCATTAACGTAAATTAATCAGAAATCATTAAATCCGCGTGACACGCTCGATTTCTCTTATGTAAAAGGCTACCCGTGTAACGCAGTTCGATAAATCGTGCCAAGATTACGCGAGCTTCGCGAAGATCGGGCGAAAGAAACACGTTGCCCTAGGGAGTCAGCGAATAGATCAGTGTGTCGTGAATCGATACGGTATCGCTGTAGCATCGATGAAAAATGATTGTGACTCCGACTCGGGTGTGCAGGCGGCCAGACGTCAGCGCGATAAATCACTCTCGATTCCGCACACCTATGAGCTCGCGATTTACAGAAAAAAAAGCGTTCTCTGCGTCGCGCAATGTAATCGTGCCGCGCGCGTATATCTTGAGGGTTCTATCGACACGCCGCTCATTTATACGAGCCGCTTGTAAGTACGCACGCACACAGAGGCGCGAATTGCACCACACGAGCTCTCGCTCGTCTGTTTATAAGTGCAAATAGCCGCGAGTGGCATAAAGTTAAGCGCACGTGAAGGCAAAGCACGCGCGAGCGAGCGAGCGAGCGAACGCTAGACACTTGCCGCATAGGAAAGGCGTTGAAGGCGCAATTAAGATAATTAATCTAATACCACGGCCGCGCCTCGAGGCAATACAGCTACCGACGCTCACATAAATCCCTGGGCTTCGTTTATTGCATCGCGCCGACGCGACGCGCTGGACTTTGCTCCGCGTGAATTATCACCGCGCGGACGAGCGAAGCGCGGGACCTTTTGATTTTCTTCGACACGATGAATACCTCTCTGTCTCCCGGAATCGCGATCGCATTGATCGCCTACTCGCACGCGCAATGGCCCAATACCGATGCGTGTCGTTGTCGAGTCCACGATATTTCACTCGCGTGAATATCGGCGCTGCTGTAAGATTTTTATAGGTTCTCATTCAACTAATCGTGCGCGA
Organism: Trachymyrmex cornetzi; assembly: GCF_001594075.2. Taxonomy (NCBI): domain Eukaryota; kingdom Metazoa; phylum Arthropoda; class Insecta; order Hymenoptera; family Formicidae; genus Trachymyrmex; species Trachymyrmex cornetzi. The sequence continues at coordinate 62,020 of NW_017299956.1, read as the reverse complement.
TTGAGATAACATTTACGCACATTCTGCGTGAAAATAATTCAAAGAAATCACACAATATTTATAAATATGCGCGTGTTCGTTTTTAATAGAACCTGCATCGCATCTGTGTTTCATATTACAAATTGAAATTATAATATTATAGTTTGGTGAACGATGAATATTTTGATAAAAAAATATAATAGGACTGTCGAATTTAAAAAACAATAATTAGAAAGAAGAGCTAGTGAGAATTAAATAAAACATCACAGTTTTTATTAAAGATACATAATTTGGATCATAATTAATCGTGTTAATCGTTTTATTTTATGCATGAGAACCGCGTTTGACTCTCACTAATAGTCCTTCTTTCTACTTATTATTAATTAATATCGATATACATATATTATTTATGTATACCATCAATTACTATTCTGACTTTGTTATACTTCTTTATATGATTGCAACAGTTTGACGCAATTTTTTTCAGAATAAACGTTATCGCGACTCACAATTAGTCTATTTGCAATTTCAGTTCTTTTTTATGCTGAATATCAATTCGCCAATAAATCAATTAGCACACATCGAGGACATCCTTGAGATATCGCGCTAATATATGTATATAGCTAGAAATCGCCGATTGGTTCTCGCAATCTTCCGAATGAGAATCCTTTTACCCGCTTGTCGTCCTCGCAATTTTTCGATTGAGACATACGCATAGGATATGCTAGCAAAACTACATCGAAATCCAGGGTGAACGATTTAGCGTCGAAATTGCCACTGCCAAGAAAGGAAGTAACTTTATCACCGACCCTCTCGTTATATTCTCAGAACCAATTACAGTGTGCCGTAATCAATAGGTATTCGCGCGTCTCGAAAGATTGTCAGCTTGCGAACGTCGATAAATCATATCGAAATAGGCGGAACCCATTTATCCGGTGGCCGTGTAGCTCTGCTAACGATTGATAACTCGCTAACCACGCCTTTCCATAAATCAATAATCAATCTGGAAACACAAAGGCAACACGAGTTTCTTTGTAACACCGCGTTGCGACAATGTCGAGTTTATTTGTCTTAACGTACAACTTATTTTTCACGGGAGAAGCTTTCTCGGGGGAAGCAATTAAGAGCGGCAAACAAACGTAACACGCGAACCTCACAAGATTGCTAACTCCGCGTCGTTGTTGCAGAAGGCAGGCGCTATTGACAGTATCGGGCGGCGGTTCCCGTTTGACAGCGGGTGGACCAGCATCTCCGGACAAGCGGCGTTCGTCCAATTCCGCCACCGACCTCATGGACGACGAGGACAAGCTGCTGGATGTGGTTGGACCCGATACACCGCACCCAGCCCATCACCATCGAGAACGAGAGCACTCACGCGAGAGAGACGATCGAACGAGCGAACGAGGCGAGGGTAGCGAATCGTCCGGGTCCGAGAGCGGTGGCGGGCCAGGCCCAACGGGCTCCGAAGGTCCACGGCCGGATGTCTCGGTCGGACCACCGCTTCATCCGCCTCTTTTGCCGTATCTGTATCCGCCAGTGCCGGGACTCTATCCCGGTCCCGGTCCCCTGATACCACCCACTCCTCTTGGACTCCACGGCGGTGTCACCCCCGGTATGCTGTTTAACGCCCAGCTGGCCTTGGCGGCCCAGCATCCCCTCTTTGCACACTATCCTCATCCCCTGGCGAGTCCCCTGCATCAGCTCAAGGGACACAGATTCGCGCCCTATACCCTCCCGGCGCCCTCGCATGGCTCAGCATTCGAGACCGTGACCCCCGGTAGCAGAACCCTAAGTCCAAGATCACCGCCGCCGAGGCCGCCGACCGATTCGCCGACACCCACTGGTGGTGGTGCCCTCATCTCAACGACGCCCAGCTCCGCCGGTGAGCTCAAATCCATCGAGAACATGGTGAACGGCTTGCAGGAGAAGAGAAGGAGAAGTCCGAGTCTGACGCCCGGACATCGGGGCGACGACGCCGGCGGAGGGAGTCCGTGACAGGAGAACGAACCTGTGAGCAGCACCAAGGACGATGACCCTGACGAAGACGAGAACGAGGATTGCGCCGACGAATCCGGCGCCGATCCGGAGGACCTTTCTGCCGACGAGAGGGAGCCGGACTCCACGTCGGAGCCGTCGTAGCGGCGGGAACGTTCGCTTCTCGGCATTCTTTTCTCCCTCTCTCTTCCTCGTCCTATTCGGGGGTCCTGGCCGTACCGGATGAGTGTGAGGAAGGCCAGACTCTTATACTACAAAGTGCAATTTTATTTCCGGAGTGGCGCCGCGGCTCGAAAAGTCGTTCTCGCAAGCGAGTGCGGCGCCCTTCGTGCTTTCGGGACTGAACAAGGAGTCCCGCGTGTTTCCTGTATCTGTAAATAAACCTACGTCAGAGTATGATATCGCGCGCGTATTAGGAGTGTGTGGGATCTCTGTTAGGACCGCGAGGCGGAATGCGTTGGACTCTCGATGAATGCTGCGCCGATCGCGCGTTGATGTAAATTAGATGAGACGCGAGAATAAATGCGATGAGGAGAAAATGAATGTATGAGAGAGAGAGAGAAAGAGAACTAGAAAAAAAGGGTAAGAGTCTACGAGCGCGTACCTGTGTCCCGTGTGAGTCTACGTTCTACCTGTGTACGTTAAGTCTTAAAGGAACAAAACAGAGAACGATATTGCAATATAAGAGCACCTCCTACTATTTGCAGCCCCTGTACATATGTACCCTAGTGATATTATATATATATATATATATATTATATATAAATATTATATTATAAATATAAATAACATCTCTCTGTACTAATTATTAAATATTACATTATAACGATTAGAGAGACGTAAACGCATAAACGCACGATGCCCGATTTATGCCTCAAAAACGCAAAAAAAAAAGAAAATCCCAAATCCGAAGAATTTTGGGACCCGAATCGACGATCCATAGAGAAACACAGCGCGACGTGGCATAAACCGCTGATTGGTTCACCGAGGAATAGTGTCACTCTCGAATCCTTTCGTTCTCGAAATTCCACGTCGCCCGGAGACTCGCGTCCTTTGACCGTGCGTCGAAAGATAAAACCATTGCGTCGGTGAAATAAAACGGTAGGTGACCAGCTTTTCATTTGTTTACTCGAGTGTCACGCACGACGTCACATGTATCTTCTTTTTTTTTAATGTCTTTTACTTTTTTGATTTCTTTTATGAGGAAGAAACTCGTCATCCCTTTTATTAGTAAATTGAAGTACGTCGGGCTTGTAATTGACAATGTTTTTCTGTTTCATAATAATTGAGGAACGACTTGTTAAAAATGATATTTTATTTTTACATTGTTGTCAAATATTACACATAACGTTATAAGTTGAATTTATTTCTTTAAAATTTCTTTTTAATTTGAAAAATAAGGCAAATCGAGATTTTATTTTACAGTAGTTGCTCAAGGCTCGATTACCGAATTGTAGGAAGAGATCGAAATCTTACCGCACCGATTAAAAATCCGAGCCGACCTGCAATTTGTATGAAATAGTGGTGATCGGTGTAAATAATTATTAAACATGTAATAAAAACGTCGAGTAAATTCGCAATCAACTCACGCGAGTCACTTTAGGGAGCAGAGGGATTCGCTATCGCGAATGCTGCACGTAACACAATAGAGGCGGTCTAAAGAGAAAAACCTGACGTCCGGGATGGGAGATAACGGTGATTTATTAAGGCGAAATCGCGCAATGTCCGCGGGAGAACGTAACGTGTTTTTTTTTCTTTCTTTTTTTTTTAAAGGAACGTCTCCGAGAATGGGATTCTCCCGTGATGTCCGAGAATGGGAGGCCGTTATCGTTTGCACGCACTGCGATAATACGAATGCGCTGCACGTCCGCACGTTGCACGGTCGCAGCGACAATCGAAAGATCGACTCGCTACCTGACGCAATGCACCTTGGCGTTTAACATCGATCATCTCGTTGTGCAATCGATGATCGGCTTCTTACTCGTATTCTAAACCATTTTATCGTAATTCGACTAATCGCTGTTACGTTTCCTACGCGTTTTCGATCCTGCGCAGTAGCGTCGAGTATCGTAAAATGAGAAAGGCACGAGTGGAACATCTAAGTTGATCTCTCGTTTCAAATAATTTCTTACCGTTGTTCAATAATTGCAAAAAGGTAAGTCTTCAACGACTATATGAGATAAATCGGTTAAATACAATATCGAATACTACTATTGAATACTGTTGAATCATGATATATATTATTTAGTAAAACATATAGGAATAATCAATTTCACATGGCTGATATTTCTATAATATTTATCAAGAATCAAAGTATTTAAAATTTCTTGGAGTGCGTATTAACTTTAAATATACATATATTAAATATATATAATTGACATTGATTTTGATTTATAGAAACAGGATGCAAAAACATAAATAGAATGTGATATGACATTTTGATTATTGAACATCTATGATATTTGAATATATCGACTAAAACGAGAGATATATGTCACACATCGACTTTTTTGAAAGGCCTAATCAGCTTTGCTCCATTTTGCGATACCCATTATAAGCGGACTAGCCTCGTCGTTGTATTGATATGTCTATATACATACATCCGAATCGATTACAAGGGAGCGAAGTGTTCTGAAATCTGAAAGCAATAATCGAGCAGAGCTGTGAGTATAACTATCGCGGATGAAACTAATCGGTTCGGCTGTTCTAAACTTTTGCGGTCGGCCAAGACTTCCATAAGTAAAAATCACTATTGGCAGGCACTTTGACTCAGTGCAAAATTCGCGACGAGAAATTTTTGAGACATTCAAAATGAATTGTTCAAAAATCGGAGGTCATTTTAAAATCGTGTTATCGAACGGGTCCGACGATTATTGTTCATCATACTTTAAGCGAGAAGCCTATTCTATAATCTGGTCAACGGAACGGCATACAGATTTTTTATTTAATTAATATGTTGATCGGAACTTTTGTCATAGTGATATAACAAAATCGCCTTTAAAGATGGCGAGATAAATATTTTCCATAGATCTTTATTACTTTATTTACTTGTTACTGATTACGCAGAACCCACAATTCGTTTACGCGTGTTGATTTTAATGAATCCTGTTCAGATATGACTGGCGAACGTTGTACATATATTTACTTTATTCCAACTTGTTTATATTCAGCGCTAAATATGGTTCCCTCGGTCTCGAATTTCACTTACATGAAAAACTCAATCGATGCAAATGTGAGTTGGGAAATGCCATATTTAGCGCTAAACGTACAGTATGAAAACGAGCCAATGTTCCGGTGCGGTAGTAGAAACTGATCGATATGTACAGATATGCAATTGAACAGGCAAGTGGATGAAGAAGGCTTGTCACATTCTTACGCACGTTAAGTTATTTGTATGGATAAATGTTATTCTCTATTGTATCATACGTATCAGTAAGTAAAATGTATTATCAATTTAGTGCTGTGATGGTTCTTAGTGCAGTTAGCTTGCGGACACAAAGAGTCCATGTACAATATTAAATCACATTAATGCGAATTTTAATTTAACTTAACGCTAAAACCTGTCACGAGTCGTCATTATGTCGAAATATTTTCTTCGTCCATCTGCTCCTTCAATTTAATTCGATTTAATTGTTTGTTGATTATAATCGACAAGTCCGTTGTCTTTCGGAATTTTAAGACACAGCTACAGTCAAAGACTTTCGCCCGATCGAAATCGCGTCTCAATTCCCTTGAATCTTCGGGAATTTGCTCAATCCCTCGCATAATTTTCGTGGCTTCCTTCGGAGCGTACGCACGGTCTTGTGCTCGAAGCGACGCGAGCATCATCGACGAGAAAATAGAAAAAGCAATAAAAAAATGATCACTTAAAAAAAAATCGAAAAAGAAATTAAAGGAAGACCGAGTGGCCCAGACATGGTCTGCACGCGTCATAAAAGCGGATTTAACTTCTTAACACGAGAATCGTGATATTCCGTGACTTGTATTGTATATTGTACACTCCTTAGATTCTTTGTCCTCCGCCCCAACTCCATTCCCAACTTTGCCCCGTCATCAAAATCCTCCGCAAAATCCACGTGATTAAGAATTATATATATATATATATATTAATTTAAAAATACAACAATGTGTATACTCTCATTTCTCACGTTCCGATTAATAAATAAACTTAATTGCACGATGAACTTATCGTTGCATAGTTATATCGCGCGTGTGGATATCTGCGCAAAATAGAGCCACAATGTTATTCCTTAACGAACTAATCCGCACTTTGCGCTGTTCGCTTATTGGCAGTGCGCTTATCAGCTTCCGTGCAATTTTCTCCTTTACACTCCACACGAAACGTCAGTTGCGTCTATTGGATAAAACGTGTCTTAACATAAATTTTTAATATCTTTGTACACATGAAAACATTGTCCGTTAATAACTTTGACACTAATTCTAACAATAAGCAAATAAGTCAGGAATAGTAATTTCGCTTTGTTACCGTTGTAGGAAATCGGCTATTTCATTCGAAATAGTCATCGTGTGCAGGATATTCCGTGTAGCCGAATAATTAGCATTAAACAGACGTTGTTTGTGTACGAATGTAACCAATCGGCCGATACGCGTCTTATACGCGTTTTAACGAAGAAACTTTTGATTCCGCCGCCTCTTTAATGAAAGAAACCGTTTTCGTTTTTGCCAGAAAATAAGCGCGCAAGAACGCGCTTCGGTGGCGCAGGAATTTTAATCTTTCGACCGATCAGTCGGATGATTGTAATAATTACCGTTTGCTCGTGTGAAGATACGATGATGTGCTCTTTCTCGACCGCAAAATAAAGTAATGAAAATATGAGGGTCAGCGTGAACGTTTTGAATTACGTATAAGGAAGTACATATAAATTTAATAAAAAAGAAAAAGAATTTTGGTACGTCTATCTGCTTTGGATTACTGTAAGTTCATATTTTATGAATTTACGAAAAAAATTATAAAATTTATATTTTTATTTATATAAGTAATCTCGATATTTTTTTCGAAAAACTTATGTAGCTATATCAGACTCTTGACGATGTGTTACACGAGAACATCGTGTTCTAGGAACGGTGCAAATTGATGAGATATCGACGTAATTAGTGGCATGCGTCTTTTTTTTTTTTTTTAATGAATGGTTTCCCCAATGAATTCGCATTTCCGTTGTGCCACGGCGCAAAGGTAAATTCCGATGATTACATAGATAAAAAGTTAATGAGTACGGCCTCGTTTGAAGCAAGCAAACTAACAATTCCTTACAGCGAGACAATTAGGGGTATTACATACATAATTAGGCCGTGCATAAGTTTCGTCACATTATAACTCAAAACTGTCGTCGCTTTTACGTATGCCATGCGACGTAACTCCCAAGTGCGAATAATCATAATATTTCGCAGCAACGGAAAGTCATGATGAAGTAAATAAAAATAAAAAACAGAACGCCGAAATGCTGATAACGGAGTAAAATTGTTAGAAACTGTATTATTACGGTCTAAATTTAATTATTTTTATAAAATATATATTTGACGCCGAGTGCTGGCACATGAAAAAATTCATTTCCATCATGGCTTACGAATTATACGTATGGTTGTTTTCCTCGAACGTTCGGAGAAAATAAATTAATGGCGAGAAAAATTCCTTTTGTCAGCCACGTGTCTATAATTCCTGGCAACGTCGTTGCCAGAAATGGAGACCGATTATGATTCCTCGATTATTTCAGTAATTTGGGATACTCGTATTTTGCGGCGACTTTCGTGTCACGTAAGCGCTTTCATCGAACGATGAGTAAATTAATAAAAAAGAAGCAAGATTAGGTAGAGTGGAGACAAAAAGGGCGATCGCTGCGACGGCAACTCTATTTCACGACGATAATCGAAGAGACTTTCGTGTCGCAATATGCTAAACCGCATCAGCGAGGAGAGTCGCTCGGCAGCAAGCCGAACACGAATACGAATGACTGTATTACAATAATAAGTTGATTCACGATGCTGAATATTGCGTTTTATAGAGTCATAATACACGTTTGTGTCGCGACAGTAAAAGTCACGCACGATAGGACGGATGGTAATGGATTTATGAGAGAATTAAGAACCAGACAATTAATTCCCGTGAACAATTAAAGTAGCAACTTCCTGTGTGCTACGTGTTAGGATACTTGGTTATATATTGTGGAATTGCTTCCGTTCAATCTAATTCATCGATCCATCAAAATATCGAAGTTATATTTATAAAAGCATCATTTATACTTGATGCAATGCATATATGTACATATACCGCAGACAGGCAGTGAAAAGATTAACGAACGAAGGGAAAAGGCGAAAGGCACATTATCACACATCGTCTGATTTTTATAAGATCCTGCTTCTCGATTTCATCAGAACGCTGTTAATGAGCTCGCGAGTAATCGACGCGATCACGAAGGCAATGTGTCTTACGTAGCGTCAGGGCGATCAGATCTATAATGTTATGTGTAATAAAGAACCTTAGGCAATTATATTAATGTGATATTCTTATGCGCATTAAATTATTCATATCTTATAATGTGCCTAACCCGGAAGAGAAATATTCGATCAAACTCAATCGTTTTGCTCTCGTATTGCGAAATCGATTGCTTATTGCTTTTCAATGAAGAAGATATTTAAATTTACATAGTACCAATTTTCGTAGCTGTGCTGTCGCTGTAGCCATAACAGATTGCATTAATAGAGTACAGGTTTTAAGGCTTTACCGCATGTCATACAATTGAACTTTAAGGGACGAGGGAAGTAGCAAGGGGAGAAAGAAGGATTAGTCGGTATCAAGCAATGTGGCGTGTTCCGCTAAAAAAGCTCCGTTTAATATCGTTTATAAATTATTCTCCACGGAGATAGCCATCAGCATACAAATTGGTTCGTCTAGGACCTCGGGGCTTACTGTAGAGAGGACCCGGTATCTTTGTCTAGATTCTCACCCGAGCCATTTTTCCATGAAAGTGGAAAAATGGCTCGGGTGAAAATCTAGACAAAGATACCGGATCCTCTCACGTGGAAAGTGCTCCGAGAACTTTTACAAATGCGCAATTTCTCGGTCGTTTCAACCAGATATATCAAAGTATTTGTCACGTGCTCTCGTAATCAGAAATTCTTTCGTTTGATATCTATTCGTTTGGAACTTACATTATATATGTATATATAATGCTTAAAAGATACATTAATTTTGCAGCTACCGAATGTCATTTTTTAAAGTAAAAATTTGATACGAGTTTAATCAGAACATTTCGATACATTACGACAATCGTTGCATCTGCAACAATAATGCATCATGTCTGTGTATCTGGCGCTTTCGCTTTTTGCATAATGCAAAACTTCGCTCTAAACGGCATCAATTAAAAGTCAAAGTCTCGCGAATACAAGCGAAGAGGCGTAGAGAAAAAGACTACGCGGACTTGATTCTCGAGAAGCCTCAACTTCCTCGGGAATGAGAGAGATTAGGAAGCAATCGGAATGCACGGTGGCCGTCTTTGATCGGCGAACGGACACAATCCGGCGTTGCCGGTCCAGTCGCGGGGTCCGTGTCCTCGAGGGAATTAGAATCCTCCAAGTTTCGACGAGTTGCGCCGCGCGGTCCACTTGGCAGCCTGATAGCGACGAGGATTTAATTGACACCGGGAGGTGTCGCCGCACTAAACTATGCAAAGTGGTCGGCTTTCGTCTTCTGAAGTCTTCGACAAGCTGCGTGATCTTCTGATTTCTGCCAGGATAGTCAACCTGTCGAAGATGATTATCGATCGCAGAGATCGACGGCGTGCCTTAATGCTTTGCTATATAGATAGCTCTGGCAACGTAAAGCTTTTTATTTATTTAATTTTAATAATATTCTCTTATTACTATTTAATATTTAATAATCCAGAAATGAAAATCTCGCCTATGTGCACTATTCATTAATATTTTACTATTTATTAAAAAATTATGATGTTATCACAGAACGGAATTTTATAACTCATTTTTGAGTTTTACGTAATTTTCTAGTAATGTATACATATACTGTATCAAATGGAATACTTAATTAAAATTCCAAAGCTGTTAATCTGTTATAGAATATAATTTTGAGACGACGGAGAGAGGGGGGGAGGGGAGAGAGAGAGAGAGAGAAAAAGAGAGAGAGAAAAAAGTTATATAAGTGGACTAAAATTAAAAATATTTTGGTCGAAACTCAATAGGTGTTTATTAAAGCAAGACTGTGGATTTCTAACAATGTAGAAATGTTCTCATCAAACAATAAAAACTAACTCGAAGGTTGAATGAAATTAAAGTGTGCCTCCAGCACCACTTTGCGCCTTTTAAGGCACAGTCCATATCACGTTTTCTCAAAATTCAGATTTCAGTACGTAAAAAATAAATAAAATACAGTCTGTTTACTTTCTTTTTTGGTCACGACTACCAATTTTATTTCCTCTAGTTATTACCTCTAGCTAATAACTTTGCTCACGGTAGCGCTGTCTCTCCGCCTTTTGTTCCGTGTCATTTTGTTTTATATTTATGTAATTTTCAGTTTATTTTATTTTATTTCACTATTATTTTATTTTATTATCATTTTATTTGGAGTTGTATTTTTGTCTACAAGTACTCATGCAGTACTGTTAATTTCATCTGTAACTATTATGTGATATTCTGCGCAGCACTTTATTCTTATTCTTACTTTGTCATGCAGATATGCATTCCTAATAGGCTTCAAAGCAGTAGCAATGCTGGTGCCTTATGTAGTTTGTAATACTATTGATACACAATAAATTAAATTAAATTTTATTATAGTAAAAACTTATTGCTAAAGGTTCCACAAGTGTATAAGAATTTTTTCAGATTTTTATGTAGTCTGGAACCATAAAAAATATATACTGCTTCCTTCAACGGCCCAGAGCGTAAACTATGATAGAAAATTTTGGGATGGTGTTGGAGATTTAAGACGTTTACAATTTTGATGGGATTTATTATTATTAGTATTACATTAAATCGAATTACAGATTATTTTTGAGTAGATGATTTGTATATTTGTAAACGACACCGTATAAAGAATTTAATTACTTTCAATCATATGTTCATTTGATTCAGTGATACTGAAATATTGCGTGTACAATTTAAGAGAGTCGAGACCTGTTGAAGACCAATATGTGTAAATTGGGAAACGCAATAACGATCTTTACGTATTTTTTAATCAAGCAGCGATTAATGGCACAATCAACGCGTGAATGAATATCAATAATACAAAAACATCGATATATTTAATATAAAAATCGATATATATCATAAAACATTTATTAGCAAGCTTTTTAACGTAATAACTCTCACATTAATTTAGACATTCGTACTAAAACTTATGACTTTGAAATTTATGCGCAATTATATATAAAGCTGTTGACAAAACTTGCGACAATTGATACTTGTGACCAGTATCTTTAAGGGGATAGTAAAGTCTTTCGTTTTACCGATTCAGTAGTATGTTTAAATATTTATAATTTACGTGTCACTACACTCTACTTACTATTACATCAATATTGCACGTATACATACGTATAAATTTTCTAACTAATCTTTCGTATTAGGTATCTAGACCTAATTCTAAAAACTCAACATTGTTCATGTAATCCCTAGTCCAAACTAAAATTGTTTTATACATACAAAGTATAAAGCAAATATTATTACGAGTCGACATCAGAAGTCGGTAATAAAATTGTAATTTTCCAACTTTTTTCGTTTTTTGGCATAAAGTCGACCGGTTTGGACTACATTATCATTTATACTTTAATTATGGAAAAGGATTTTTAAATCTGTAAAGACAGTTCGAAAAATACTTATTTGATAAATAATCGGTAAAACAGACGACTTTATGATCCCCTTAAGATACTTGAGAAATTTCCACCGTCTTATCCCCGATGAAGGACATTGTCTGCACTTTCAATGGCCGCGCTTAATTGACACTGGTAGGTGTCACGACTCTAAACTATGCAAAGTGACTGGCGGCTTCGGCCTCTGATGTCGACCACGTGTGTGCGGCTCTCAAGAGGATTCACCATCATCTAGGTACACGTTGGCACATCTGACGTCCGCGAAGACGATCGAGAATGATCATTGATCCGAGAAATTGTGGCTCCGTCGTTCGACCGGACCGAATGAACGATCCGTTTGGCGGAAACTTATATTGAAATGTATTAATTATTGATGCTGTCGGTATCACGTTTCTTCTACATCGCTCACTGTTCTATACGTCGTCTCTATGCCAACGGGAGGCTCAAATTCCTCTCGCGAACCAGTTTATACCGAAGTGGCGCGATGACAAAGATCGGCCGCCTCTGAAAGTCGAGGCCATTCTTCGTTTTTCTCGTGAATGCTAAATCACGTTTCAACATTATCTGCAGCATCTACAGCATTCTTTGAAAAATAAAAATTATACGCACACCGCGCGTTAACGCGAGGATCTCTTTCGCAATTTTTAGATTCTCTCTTTTTTTCGCGTATTATATTATAGAATTTCATCTTGGCTCGTTTACGTCATTTATTTCACCGGAATAGAAATCGTAGAAGGTAAGTCTTTGAAGGATGGGTCAGTCATTTTGCGTCTTGAAGACGAGCATCGCGGCCATCTGTTTCGCGACTTCCTTCGCACGAGTAGCACTCGCGCAGAACCTACTCGGCCAGGCGCAAAATACTCGGAGAGTCCGGTCCCGTTCCCCTCTGTTTCTTCCTCCTCTCTTCGTCTTTTCCGTGCCGCGACGTGCCGCAGAGGGCGGATATGTATAGCCACGACGAAGAGGTACACGACTAGAGGATGGCTCCCGGTCTCGGTGGATGGACACGGACAGGTCCGCATTGTATTCTGCGGCCAGTAAATCCTCCCGCTCCTAGTGTAAATGAGAGCTGAAGAGGGAGAGAACGTGGTGCTCGGTTGCTCAGAAGGGAGTTTGATCCCGCCGATCCCGGCTGTGGAGGAGGAACACCCAGAGGAGATTCGAGAGAGAGAGTGGCGTGTAGAGTGAGCGAGCAAGAAGGAGGAAGAGAAAGAACAGGGGTAGAGGGACGGCGGAACAGAGACGAAGAGATTTATCTTCCGCGGCGACTTACAGCAGCCCTTTGTCACTGGCCGCGGTGAGAAGTTCGCATTTTTCGTCATTTTTTTCCTACCATCATTCCCCGCGCCCACTTCGCCGTTGTGTTCCACGGATTTATTCGCGTTCCTTCTACATTTCGACAGCGACACTCGGTTGTTGCGAGCTACCAGGCTACTGGAATTAACCTCTGTATGTATATGTGTGTGTGTATGTGTGTATGTATATATATATATATGCTCTGTCCTTTCGATAGTTAATTCCAATCAACGGATTACAGTACCGCATAAAGCTCCTGTTATCGCGATAGTAACTGATTTCTACTAATTGTAAGAGAAATTTAGATCCGTCATTCAAATCAAGAGAACAAGAGTGACTCTCATGAATAAACTTCTTTCAATGATCCTGATTAGCACCTGGTCGTTGCGAGTGGGGAACCATTCGATGACCCAACCGTACAGACGTCGAAGGACCTTCACACGAGCTCGGCGAATACAGGCCGCATACGCGATCATGTAACATATACGTGTGTGTCAAAGGGGACGCGAAGGCAAGGTTGCGGTGAGGTAGTAGTCGGTGGTAGGAGAAGTTTCTAGTCAGACAACGTTTGTCGGCGCGTTTGTGGACACCGACGCGACGTCTTAAGGTGCAGTCTTTTAAAGAGGCTCACAGTGCGCTAAGGTCCACCGTCTACTACAACGACTCGAGCGAAATTGCTCGCATCTCGCGTGCGTTAATTCGATATTCGCGACATATGCTGGACCCAATCTGGGCATAAATTGGTCTTTCATATTGGACACTGAAATAAATTTCAGATGAAAAAGAGGATCGTAGAGGTAAATTATCTTTTTTACAAAAACTGAATTTTTATGAGTCAAGATGTAGAGTTTCTTATTATGTTATACGTCTCTAGATGTATTGTGTCTCTTAATATGTAGAATCTACAAGATTTGCGACGCAAAACTCCTTATTTACGTATAACTTGTACTAGTACTGAGAAGGCCCGCGCTCTTTTCATTCTTGGTCGAATCGCGTGGGAGGGACTCCGCCGTCACTGATTTGTGATCAATTTGCCCTGATTTACCGCGTCGGTACCGCGAGCGAGAACGCTTTGGGCCTGTTACCGGCCTCGCCTTTGAGAGACATTCTTCTTCGAAGAATTTTAACATCCTCTATAACCACAAGTTTCACGCAAAAATTAAACAAATGATTCACAACGAAACCATTGATCCTAAATTATTAAAGTTACCATTAGAAAGATGAATGAACATTAATTTATAATCGTATAAATTAAATATTTTAGAACGTAAAGTTAAAAGCTATTGAACGAGCTATTGAAATATTTTCGCTCATTGTATCAGCCGTATTAGGCCATTTCAACAGATCAAATTATTGGAAGATTTAAAAAAATGCGGTGTTTCATCGAAAATGCTTGCAGTAATTAGTCAGATTTGCAGTTAGTTATAGTGTGTGCGAGACGAACGCCGAGATAAACGGCAAGAGAAAAGGCAAAGGCAAGAGAGAGAGAGAAAGAGAGAGGGAAGAAGCTGACTCGTCAAACATGTCGACCGGCGCGGCGTGGTATTTCACCATGGCGCATCCGCCACGGGCGCGGGACCCGCCGGGTCCGTCGGGCCCGCGTCGCCAGACGCTCCTACGACGCAACGTCATACATAACGCTGAGACCTCTCACAAAGGACTCGTGGTGAGATGGTAGCCTACAAGATCGGATAATATGGGTAGTTATTTGTCGGCGCCGATGTTGGTTTTTCAGCTGAGTGTGTTGCCACGTACGTGTGAGACCCCCTGCGGCGAAGGGCCCGACGGGCCCGTCCACTCACGACTTCACGAGCTCCTTCGGGCTCTACTATTTCTCCCTCTTCCTACCTCTCCATGCCAGCCACCACGGGCGGACGGTATTTTTTATTTTCTCGTATACGTGTGTATATATATATTTTTTTGGCTATCGCGCTCTGATCTTCCCTCCCATTGTATCCGGATACTTCTCTCGTCACTTTCCATATTCAATCTCCTCTCGGATATCTCAAGGCCCGGTATATAACACCGTTTTGAAAGAAGAGGAGCTAGGATAACGCGAATACGGAAAACATGTGAGAATTCTGCGTGAATACCAGTATCCGAACAATTTTTTTATAGCTCTTTAAAAACCTCTACCAAATCTGTAACCCGCGGCGAGAATAAAATTGAGAGCGATAATGTATTCTATCGTAAAATACTAGTAGTACTGAGTTCTGTTCAAATCTTTAGTTACCCCGATTTCGCTTATAATTTTCTCGGAAATAGATTTTTCGCAATGATAAAATACAGATACAGGTAATCTTCCACACCGGCTCGCACATCGCGATAACACATAGCAAATTATGCTAAGAACGACTTAGATTACTTCTAAGAGGATCCCAGTTTCCTCGTACCATTCGTACTGTAGGAAAAAAGTAAGAATATGAGATCTTTCGTGAAGAACCAACGGAGGTGGAGTCTAATCGTGCAATATAGTAATCGGCGCGCACCGGTCAGCTCCGATCTCGCTTTTTTCTTTAATTACAACCAGCTCGGCCGATTGCAGGATTTGCAGGTACGGTAGAGCAACGGAATACGAAAAGTGTCTTCCCTCTTGTGGTATTAAAACGGCGTCAGTGATCCGGGTGTTTACCGGTCTGGTACCTTTTTACGACGTAGACCAGCAGCGGCGAGGTCGGCGATCACGCGCGCCGACATGATCCACGGATCCATGGGAGCCGGATCAGGGGCGCGAGGGAATATTCCATGAACAAGTCCACTTCGCGTTAATTCGCTCGTTGACTTTCCGCGAACGAGGTGAGCGTATAACCTGCGATTTCTCGGGGAAATAAACTTAAACATAACTGTTGGAGCGGCGCTCGCGAGCGAACGAGCGAGCCGCGCCGTCGGCGTCGGTGCGCTCGCTGCCGACTTAATTGGGACGTAATTGAAATTGGAGATTGTAAATCGTAATTACGACGGCGGGAAAAATTAGTTTAATTAATTTCATCGGGTCTCGTTGCATCGTCGCGCAGCTCGGCGGTAGCAGCGCCGCGCGTTTTTTTACGTCGTGCACTTGTTCTCTTAATATACTTCAATTCCGTAGGGCGCGCATCGACTAGAGCACTATAATATAGGTATTCACATCTGCCATTTCTAGTCCTTTCCCCACTCTTTGTTCTTTCTTCTCTCTTATCTCTTCAATCTTCTTAGTTTAGTGACAGAGTGAAGAGAGAGCAAGGAATTGAGGAAAGGAGTGAGAGAGTGACAAAAGGACTAAAAATAGCGGATGCGAATATTCATATTATAGTGCCTTAGTTCGACCACTTGATGGTGATGCGATAGTTATTTTTTTTACAAATATAATTAAACGCGGGTAGAAAGAGCGAGAGAGAAGGAGAAAGAATATTGCGTTCTCCACTTTATTAATGTTAATGTCCTTATTAATAAAAATGATTTCTTAAAAATTGTGATTAATAATCTCTCACTTCAAACCGCAAATATTTTTTACATTCACGCAATTTCAGAACGGTCTCCCAATGATTTGGAAAAAAGTCAGATGTCTCCCCACGAAACGTTCGATCATATTAACAGAGTTACGACCGGCGTCCAAGACGAGCTATATTTTTTCCTCGATTTCCTGCCGCTGATCTCGACGATTTCTCGCGTTGATTTCTTCTCCCGAATCACAAGTCCGCTCACCATGGCCACCTTGCCCTTTTCTCCTCCCCCCCCCCTCTCTCTCTTCTCTCTCGCTCCTTCCTTCTATCTCTTCCATTTCATCGTCTAATAGCAATAAACTGAGAAAGGCGAGAGCCGTTAAGCACGAAAATATACGAAGGGGGAGGCAGAATCCCGCCGCCACACACATGCTGCGTCGAGGCGTCCGTAACGTCTTTTAATCACGAAATGAGCCGGCTCTCTTCAAACGCCGAGGGGCCCACGGTCCTCTTTGGCCGAATTAAGTAAATCAATAAATAACGAGGATACCTCGGCAACACCTGCGCCGCTCTCCTCGCCTCGTCGGCACGATGTAACAGGATTTACGGCGCTCTGCGCAAGGCGCCGCTCCGCTCCGCTCCATGCCGCGTCGCATCGCGGCTGATTCCTCCTCC
>NW_017299956.1:21932-44812 GCF_001594075.2 Trachymyrmex cornetzi | reverse complement strand
CCCCCCCCCCCCCCCCCTCCTCCTCCTCTCTCTCTCGCTCTCTCTCTCTCTTTCATCCCGTCCTTTTATCTCTCCGTTGGGCTAAGCGCCAAAAAATTCGTCGAGACTTTCTCTGGACGGAAGACAGGAAACAGGTATCCACTCAGCGAGACGTTTTTGCACCACGAGCTATATAACCGCCATGTTGCTTACATCTTAAGAGAGATATACTTTTGCAAATTCGACTTCGATTAAAAAAATTATCTTGTTATCATATAAAATATATATTGCACACACACACACTGTCTTATTTTCGTGCGCTAATATTAATTATTTATTTAATTAATAGATGATAAATTTATATACAACATGCACTTTTTTTCCTTGGCACGTGCGAGTTTGTCTTGACGTCTTTGCATTTATAGTACATTTCCGATGTACGGGGAAAAAGTTGATCGTAATTCAATGTGGCGATTAAGTTTTACAGTTGATAGTACCTGCATGCATGTATACCATGGTATACATCATCATGTCGTTCTATGCACGTGCGGGCTAATACGAATAATAAAGCTCTCAGCTACACTGCGCCGGTTGTCACGCGATATACTTTTCGTTTAATTGTTCTGACATTTATTTTTTTACAGATCTATTATTCTTATTTCAGAATGATATTGCGGGTACGTGTAACGTACGTAATTCGCATTCGATAGGAACGATAAAAATGAGAAAAGTTGCTCTCGAGTAATGAGCCTTTCAATGTAAGATCTCTTAGTTACAATCTACCTACGATAACTTACGTTAGCCCTTTCATTGGTCGAGATACTTTGCGGCGTGCTTATGTTCTTATGCAGATTTGTGTGTGCGAAAGCCTTAACTCGCGGCAGCGGTGGTGCCAGCAACGACGAACGCAGCACCATTTCGCAAATTGAAATGGTACCGGGTGCGCCTTTTTTTCGCAGCGTTTAACCGTAATACGCGGAGCGTTTATCCGCGTGTACGGAGCCTCTTCGACACAAAAAGAGGAACTGGCGCGTACAAACGGCAAGGAAATATTGCTCGGTGTCGGCGCGCGAAAATTTATTGCTCTCTGCTCGGCAACGCGATGCGGTGAGAGCGAGCTGGCGAAACAGAGAGAGCCGTGATGGAGAGGAAGAGGAAAAGGAAGAGAGAAAATAGAAGCGCGCGGAACGATGGAAAGTAAGAGAGAACTGTATGGCACTAGCTGGAATATAGAGACGCGTTAATAAGCGAGCGGACAGGGTGCGTCGCGTTTCGGCTAATCGAAAATGTAAAATGGGACGCGAATGTTCCGCGGCTCGAGCCGCGGACGAGAGAGCCGACGTTGCGTTAAATTATCGGGCAAATAGAAGGCGACGCCGGGAATGCTTTGCTCGCGTTAGCCGTTCAACCGGAGCTGGAGTAGAGGAACGGTGTGTTTTAGTCAGCCACGCGAGATACCACATGGTCCCTCAACGCGATGATAGTTTGTTGCGAACAGAGACAGCACAAAGGTGTCCAGGAAACACACAGATCCCTCTACTTTACGATGATGTGTTATTTACGGCTTAATTCAAGGAAATGCCTAAATTTTCATTTCCTAATGATCCAATAGCAGCCTCGACGATTTTAGTATTGAATGAAAATTTCGTATAATAGGTATTAGATGTAAAATAATAATATCACCAGGATATTTTTACTGAAATCTTGTAAAAAGATTCTACGAGAATTTCCGGATTTTCCAGGTATATTTGTTCAAAATTTCGGTTAAAATTAAAGCATTTTTTAATACAATTTTGAAATAAATTGCAAATAGCGCAAATAAAGTATATATTGAAAATTCGGAAAAAAAGCAGAAATTCTATAAGAATGATTTTCTACAATTGGAATTGCGAAACCTATACATATAATACTGTATTTATATACAGAAAGCTCACTACAATATAATATCAATAAGTTACCCTATTCTGCTAAGTAATTGTCTTCTATTATTATCATGAAAATTTCTGATTTTTGAAGGTAAAAAAGATATCCCCTGAAATTTTTAGATTTTTCCAGGTAATAGACATCCCGATCACTGAAAAAAATGTATATGTAATGAAAAATAATGATGATTTTGATAATTCTCTCTTCTTCTCCCTGATAATTAAAATTGAAATAACGAGACATCTCAGGAACGAAAATTCTGTTAAAAATTACACGCGGCGTGAGCTGTTGCGTTGCTGAAGCTCGGGTTGAAATCGCGCGTGGGCCTAATGAGACCAGTCCGCTGTGAGCTGTCATCAGTGGGCCCACGCCGCGGCCCGATGCGATGAGGGGGCCCCGCGCATTGAACCCCACACGATGGCGTATTCCCGCAATAAATTCGCTGTCGGAATTATTTTTGTCAAGCGCTACGATCGGAACAACTTGTTTGCTGAATATGGCGGCATCGATTATCGACAGTACTGTGTTGTGTCTCCTGTCCTCTCTCTTTCTCTCTCGTTCTCTGAGATCTCTCTGTCGTCTGAATAATGGATCCTTTGTGCGGTCGATTATTATTCCAGCGAGCACTTTATTATCGACGATGCGCGCGTGCGACTCATGGAAGCAACTGATCTTTAGAAGCGGAGCAATTAAGGAGTCGACTGAAAAAGGATACTAACCGCGTAAGGCGACGCTGGTTTTTCAGCGGATCGGCTATTGGCAGGCAGAGATGAGGTCATCTGCCGTCGTTAGAGAAATAGATCGTCAATTGACTCACAGCGCCGCACGATGTTTTCTCTCACGGCAAGTTTGTATTGTATAGCATAATCGTGTACTGGAAATGAATGTCGAATTCACATCTGTATCCATCCCTCTTTATACCTAAATGTTTTTCTCGCTCTTCATCCTTTTGCCAAAAAATCGCGAATGTTACATCCCTTGTGACTATGAGGTTTCACGCTTTATCTAGAATATTACCTCGCGACGCGACCAAGCCTCGGTAGTTTCAACAGAGATTTACAAGCTGGTTGTTCGGGGCTACGTGGAAACGATTTCGCATATACATATAAAACACCCACGTGCGTTTTCCTGCAGCAAGTCCGCGTCGCGCCGCTTCGCGCCGCGCCGCGCCGCGCCGTGCGAAAGATGTTATCGACCGTTGACGGGATGCATTACAAAATTATGCAAAGCACCGACATGCACGATTAATATCTTCAAGAGCTCCACGCTCGTGGTACGGGTACGTATTTATTCAGGTAGTACGCACGCGCGACATCGGTCTCGCGCAGCGTGCGAATGATTAGTTCTTATCCTTTATTTCTTCTGAAGGATATGCGGGTGCGAGGACCTTGAAAACGTGTGAACTGCGACTTCGTAGAGTTATCCGATGGTCGCGAGACCATCTGCGTTATCGAACAGCAAACCGACATCTCGGTACTTGCTCGACGACGATGGCGACGAACGAAGCCGCATGGCGTAAGTTCTCTCTTCTTCCCTTATCGTCAGCTGTGTAATCGCTCGTTAGCTTCGCCGCGAAAAAAAACGATAAGCGAGCGAGTTATGAATTCGACCGTTTAACTTGAGTTTCGTAATTATATACGTTGGACTGCGTGATGGATTGAGAATAAATTGGTCGAAAAGGTTGAACGACGGTCACCTGAATATTAATATTATTATCAATACGGTGCCATAATCTCTTATCGTAATTGTTTATATAATGTATTAATATAATGTATATATATCAACGATACATGTACGCAAGAAAGAAAAATCATTATTATTCATATTATCGGCATTTATAATTTAATTGAAGAACACAACAATGTAGAAATAAGACCAAAGGATGAGCAAGAGAGAGAAGAGAAATTGAGAGTAATTTCTTTAATAAATATAAATAACATTATTGTTTTCCTTTACAAATATGTGGGCGGTTTTCCTTCCTTTTTTAATGATTTAATTAAAAAACTCAAACTAAGATTTCATCTTAAACTTAAAATATCTTTATATTCTTAAGAGAACATTTTTTTTTTCGAATGCTAGAAAAATTTCTGCTGTGTACTTTTATATAATTGATACGCGTAAGAAACACGGGATCTGAGCTATAACAACGAATCGATGCTCGAATACATTATCTGTAAGCAGTCGCATTTATTAGCTCACGTGTTGCAAAGTGTGTCATTACCAATGCGTCAGCAGATAATAGAAACGGAGATAAAGAGTTTTAGGAATATAATTAGAATCGCTGCACTTTGATGATACGTAGTTATCCGCTAAGCGCTGTGTGTAAAGATCGGCTACGGATAAGATGCCTACCGCATCGTTTTCTCGGTACGAAAGTGAGATACTAATCGATGGATGATCTACAATGTTGCTCGCTAACACGAGGCTCTACATCACACTTGGATTCGATGGACATTTTATTCCCTCCTTGTTTTTGTCGATCGCGTATACATAATAAAGCGCTACCTTTAACGTCACACATGGAAAAGAAAGACGATAAGCAATGAATTATCCACCGTCACTACTGCATTTTAATGCACAGATAATCACGTATATCCGTCTTAAGACATTCATTAATGACACATTGCACCTTGCAAAACTCTTGAGCCTTTAATTGGAACTGGAAATATAAAAAATATGTTACGATTCGAAGCACATATTAATTGTAAATCGGCAAAATAATTGTCAAAGCGATAACTGATCATAAAGTACTTTACAGAGATAATATACAGAAAATAGGGTCAGGTATTCAATGTGCGCAACGTCATTAATAACCAGCGTTTATTTAAAATTACAACGAAATGGATGTTTCGGCTTGATTTCGAGCTATCTTCAACAAACAGCAAAATATATCAAAATATTTTCACGCTGTCATTACTGTACACAACTCGTGCTAAATCCTCATTTTCAATACTTAGTCGGTTACAAACAATTGATTGATATGAAGAATAAAAAAAAAGACGTTTATAAAGACACAAAGTTGTTACTCTTGCAAATTGGTCTAATCTTGATTGCATGAATGGCACAGTAAGTATGTATGACGAACTAAGATGCACTTAATTTCAAGAAAATCCTTGGAATGTTAATTAGAATGTTAAGAAAAAAAGATTCATTAAAATTCGTAGAAAACAGTATGGCGATGAAAGAACGGAAGGTGCTAACGATGTTAAGGAAGTGTCTCTTTAATCCTACAGTTAATTTCTTGTGTGTGGTCCCGCGAAAAGAGCTAAACGAGTCGACAAATCTTGTTCATCAACAGTACGTGCACATTTTACTACGAATATACGAGTATACGTGTATCTATACATATATCGTCACTTTATAGCCAGGTATCAGGCTATAATTAGGGCGAGAAACAACAGGTGAGACTGATACAGCTGCGCCTTCTCTTCTACCCTAACGTCCTGGCATCGACACTTTAGATTGATCGTATCTCTTAACAGGATCGTCCCAAGTCGAATGTCAAGGAAAATTTCTGCTCGCAAGTTATAAAACGCTCGAGCTCGCATCGCGTCACCGCTACAAAAAGGTATTTTTGATCTGATAAGTCAACTAGTGAGATTTTTATCTACTTAAACCCACGATTATATAATTAAACTGAATACTGTAATTATACATCTGTGTTATGATAAAATCTAGATTAGATCGATCGTCTAATGAAGTAATAGAATAATATGAGGATAATGTATGATAGGATAATTCTTCTAAATAAAAAAATAGAATTTATTGATGTAAACAAAGACTTTTAATACTGGTCAATTTAATATTGAAAGATAATAATTAATTACCTATTTTAAATATTAAAAGTACTGTATTGTTCAATATTTTTCATACTCCAAATAAGTAATTAGTTATCTGTCTTTTAGTATTAAATTGGTTGGTATTAAATTAATTTTTTTTTCTTATTCTGTTTCTGTAAGAGGAACGATTTTGACAGATTTTAAGTTGATTTTATTAGTTGAATTTGCTCGGTACAAATTCCTTCGTTGCAACTTCTCCCTATCAAGAGTAAGAAATTTTCAAATTTCCGCATACATTGATTATATTTCGGTTTTACCATGAGAGTCAATAATTTTGTTATATTTTGCGCAGTTTCGTTCATTACAAACGCGATTCCGCACTTATTTAATAACCATGGAGCCGGAAAAAGAGTACGCTGTCGAAACGTCTAATGCGAATAGTTGAGAAATGATGTTTACAACGTCGATGTTTCCCGATGATGAGCTGAGATAGCGGAGGATAATGAATTTCGTCGTTGGTGATCACAACCTGCGAAATCGATCCGCAATTAAAACGAATCGCGGTGGGTCGAATCTCGTCTTGCGACTATCAACGATGTCTTCAGATAAAAATGGCATCTTTTCAAACTTGCTTTACGTTATCTGTGACGCTGAACATTTTCCGTATAGCATAATTCCAAAAAAAATCGAATGGTATCTAAATGTCGTAATACGTAATTGCAAATAATAATAAAATATCGAGAGAGAAAGAGAGAGAGAGAAGCGTCGTATTATTTTTTATATAGCTTATACAAGTTAAATGATAATTGGATAAAAGAAATTATAGATAAAATTAGATAATTGTTATAAGTTTCGATTAATGACAGAAAAATAAGCAGCAGTACTTACGAGACCATGTGAATGAACATACGTGCTGGTGCTCGGTGTTTTCTGAAAAGGAAGATAACGCACAGTCGAGTGAAACATCCTATGAGTAGTTGCCTGACCGGAAGCAAAAACGCGTGTAATCGTTAGCTCCTGTATAGTCTGGCCTGGCTGGTTCTGCTCGATCCGAGTATGTGAGGAAATGTGTGCAGAGTAAAAACGTCGTGCGGTTTCGGATGTTCGACTGAAAATTCCATGGTCTAAATGAAAATTTGTTTGCACGGAATTAAAAGATTCCACAAACGCTAATGCCATTGTTAATATGGCATTTTGGCAATCAATGTGATAGTAATCGAAGTGATAAGTTCTAAGTTAATGTGTGACGTGACATATTATTTTCTAGACTTTGTGTATTTTCCTATTGTTAGAATTATGTAAAATAAAATAATTAATAAAATATGACAAAAGATAAATAAGAACTAATATATATATATTTGTTGCTTTATTTGCAAACTTAATTTTGACAGTTTATGTAAGAGCAGTATAAAATATCGAAATCTTATTATATTATAAGAGACCGTTTAATTTTTGTAGTAAATTTTTAAACGGATGATTTCTGGACATGACATAAGAGTCGCTTTGAGACAGACTAAGTTAGTCTCTTTCTTACATGTAAAGTTATCTATAGTCGTTCTCTATGTAATTCAGAAGCTGGAAAGCCCGTTACGACTGAGAGACTCTTGATCGGCGTTGGTTACGTTGAGCCGCGCCCTGCATGGTCGATTCGATGATCTAAACTGCGGGGATCATCTGATTGCGAGCATTCAAGTGAAAGATCCAATTCTACCAATTAAGCTTTCGCACTTTTTGACGGCACGCTCGACGACGTCCAAGAGTAAGAGCAAGAACGAGGAGAACGTTGAAGGGAAAGAGAGACTAGCTCGACAAAATCCGGCATTAAGGGCGTCGCTGGTCGATTGGATTAAGCCACGGCTCGCGTGACAATTGACTCACGTCATCAGCACGATCGCCGATCTCAACGGAGACGACATCGATCCGTGAAATTTGCGAAGACATCCGCACACGAAAAAAAAAAGATTCTCCAAACATCTCTTTTATCGGAAGCTGATATATGCAATTTTAACTTTATTGAATTTATTGAAATCATGATTTCTCAATAGTTAAAAAGGAGTAAACACAAAATTAAATTATTTACAAATATAAATAAAATTTCTTATTGAAATTATTACGTCAATTTTTTGACATAGGTTTTCAACAAAACGTTTTCAACACGAGACAATTCTTCGGGAGTGATTTTCTACATAAAGATCAATTATGGTATATTAAAAAAAAATTCAATATTAATCGACGTAATTAAATTTTAATACAGAGTATGAGAATATAACAACCAAACTTACGAGTCAAGTTACGAGATCACATTTTATTTTTTTAAATTGTACTTTTCTACTAAATATATTTTAAGTGAAAAAAAAGTTAAGAAAATATATCTGGGTTTTTAAATAAAAAAATCATAAAATTCTTCATATATTAGTTGAAAATTATATTCCACACTTATTACTTTTATTTATTATTTTTACTTATTATTTCACATTTATTATTTTACATTTATCATTATATTTTTACATTTAAAAGAGAAACAATTTATAATCAGGTCCTTAATTTGAGACAAATTTGAAACGCGTTATAAAGTGAGATGAAGAATTAAAATTTGGAACTGTTCTTCCTAATTTGAGACGGTTGGTCATATTAAGAATTACGATCGTTGATCATATGAGACGAGAGATTGTCTCTTGTAGATTGTCCGAGAAGCGGAAGGAACCCTACTCGCTGGCGGTCAGTTAAACATGACAAAACCAGCACTAATTTCACAAACGAATAAACGTGGCATGGTCACCCCACTGAATCGTGGGGTGGGCAAAATACGCATTACTCGCCCTCGACAAGTTCAACGGGAAGACGGGGGAAGGAGGACGAACGAAGTTTTGCGTGCTTCTGCTGGATGCTTTAGACATACGGTAGGGTCGTTGCAGAAGGAGAGAGTGACTGTGGGGTAGTTGAGACGCGATAACGCATGGGGTGATACCGATACAGCTCCGAGTATACGAGACGGAGATGAGTCAGCTGTGCTACCAGTGCACTGAGAAGAGCCACCCTCGAACAATTCACCCCTAAAAGCGGCTGGAGACGACCTATCGAGCGATTCCGTTAGCCGGCTCGATCAGAACGCGATCCTCGTGACGAATGCGACGATGCCGACGTCGTGAAGTCATTGGAAAGATCCTTCAAATCTGATTATCAATGAAATCTCTCTCTCTCTCCTCTTCTCTTTTAATTTATTGATATTATCAATTTTTCTACATTATTAATTCCTTCTCTTTGGTAAGTAACGATAAAAGATAAATAATATATTTTATATTTATATATATATATATATATGTGTGTGTGTCCGCTGAATCTCTTTCGCGATAAAGTCGGTGATTCAGACGAATTGCATCTCCGCGGCAGCGTTAGAACCCAAATTAATTGTGTCACTCTTTTGAACAAGCTGGCGCTATAACGATCGTAGGTAGGCGTCATTCCGAGTGTTGTCCACTCTGGTATCATACGAGCACATCTGCCCCCGGCCATTTGCCTTTGCCTTCGAGGCCCTACTGTAGGTAGACGGAGAGGTCCATATAAGAGAAGCTCGCGCGCGATTCGATTTATTCCTCATACTCGTGGCCTGATGTGGTTGGGTGTCGAAACAGCTCGACCAATTATCGAGAAACTGGAATCTCTGACCACCCAGGGGCCACCCAGAGCCCGCTCCCCGCTCTTCCCAATCGTCTTCTCCTCGTCTCCGTCTTCGTACTTGTCCTCGTCATCGACCAAGTCGTCGTCGTCGTCTTCGTGGATCGCCGGCAATCGGTGCTCGCAAACGAGCTCTCTTCCTCGTCGACTTGGAGTTAATTAAGGCCGATCTCCGTACCGGCTAAGGACCTTCTGGCTTACGCCTTTTCCTCACGTTTTGTTCCTCTCTCTCCCTCTCTCTGTCTCTCTCGTCTCACTTTCTCCTTTTTTCTTTTGTTCTTCTTCTTGCTCGTCCTCCATTCTCGACGATCTCGTCTCGCTCGCGAATGTCCGCTCCTTTGAACGTCGCCGCGCTGCTGCATGTCCGCGCGTCGATCTCTGCTATTAAACGCGCGCAAGAGGATCAACTTGGTGGTATTTTACGCGCCGCATTTCCTGTTTCTGAGCGCGAAACCGGGCGCCGACTTAATAGGAGCGGTTTTGTTGACGTGAATACGTGTACGTGACGCGGTTTCTCCGTATTATTTATAAACAATAAATGATCGACACGTCGTTATAATCGCATAAGCGGAGAACAGAATTTCTTATGCATTTTTACGATACTCTTACTTTTATGATTCTTCGGAATGCAACTGTTTCTATTTTCGCTAGATTTCTATTATAATCGAACTGTTGACGATAGATTTACACATACGGAGATCAGTTTGGCCTTTCGAAATTGTCCCTTTCTTCGTACGATTTGACCCAAAATCGTTCTTTTGCTCGTGCCGACTGTCGATGAATCTAATTGCGTCTACACAGAACGATACCGGAGGGACGGCGCAAAAGGTATCCGCAACAATCTTCGATCAACTGTAAATGATCTGTATTGCCGGAGCTGGTAAGATCTTATCTCAATCAGTGGCGGTGATCTCGCTTTGGTTACCATATTCTCTAGCGATGTCTATCTTTTCGACACCCTCTTACTGATAAAACCGACGTTCACCGCTGACCATCATAGTAAATCGATCTCTTTATTCTTCTACATCCCATAGAGAATTAACGTTTGTGAATGTTTCTTATTCGTGAACTACAGAGTGTAATTCTTCTCGAATTTGAAGGTAATGTAATGTACGCACATTAAAGAGCATATTGGGGATGAATACTATCAAATTATAAATATTATAAATTATAAATTGTATATATATAATTACATCTACGTTTCTATTTCCTAACAAAGAATACGCGAGTAATTTTAAAGTTGGTATAAAATTGTGGAGGTGAACTTCAATTTTCGGTATAGCTAGTCACACCTTTGTCTTTCAGAAAACCGGCCAGAACAAGTTGTCGTGACCCCGACCTGTCCGCCATGAAGAGAGAAGATGAGAAACGTACGCGTGTACGTGCAAGATGCGCGCACATTTTGGTGGATACGCCTCGTGCAAGTGGAGAACAAGGCGCGGGTGTCAGATGCATTTGAGATAAAACTCCGTGGCCCGTGCAGGGTTTCCGGTGCACGTCCCGACGACAGTCCCCGAGAAAGAAGGAGACAAATAGAAGACCAGCCGCATAAGGATCCCCTTTCCTTTTGCTTTCAACCGCATGAAAACCGAAAACGTGGTGAAACTACGAAATCTCTCTTTCTCCCTCAACTCCTTCGCCGATAACATCGCTGTGCCGTCTCGGCTTCTTTCGGGAACAGATGCGTTATCCCTTTAGAAGAAACTTGAAAGATCCTCTGTGGTAGCAGCTAAGATTTTCACACCGTTACAAGCATAAATTCATAGATGTAGAGAGAATAATTGGTGTGCGAAATTTGATACAAATACAGACAGGATATAAAGGCGCGACAAAAATAAATAATTTGAATAACTATACATAGATCAGAAGGATCTGGATCGAAGAGAGAAAGAAACGTGAGGTAAAATAAGATAAAAAAGGAGGGAAGGTAAAATTTGTAGCGAGAAAGGATCGAGAAAGAAGTTAATGATGATAAAAGGATGGAGGATGGGGTGCGAAGGGAAGGAAATTTGTGAGGTTTTTTCGTTAGATTCGTTAGAAACGTACGATTAGTCTGTATACGCGGTCAGGGCAGTCGCCTCGTAAAAGTAATCTATAATTGGGTCGTAAAACAATAAACTCTATTAAGCTTTGACGAAGGCGCAAAGGCGGTCCGATTGGATTGTAGCGAGACTTTCGGTACAGAGGCTTCCTGGAAGCCGCCGGCTATAACACTCGTCGCACATAACTAATAACCGACAATCGTAACGTAATCATAATCTGAAGCCTTGCCATCTTAATGCTCGCCGGCGCTGATGAGACTCCATCTCGGACCGCCGTTCGTTGGGACGGGGTATTTCATGATTTCGAATTAATGACTGTGTTCTCGTGGCCGTAAGGCTAGACTAGTACGCTCGACTCGATGATATCGTCGAAGATCCCGCGAGGCAAATAGCTAGGACTATGAAATGCACGCATCACCGAAAGTCATCCTCGTTCAACTTGGAAGCATGTCAGAAGACCTCTTTGGCGCAGGTAGCACTCGTGAACGTGGTTTTCGCGAGGGGGCAATGGTGTCAGGCGACACTTGTCTCATCGTGAAAAACTGGACGTTCTTACCCGCGAGTGTCATTGGCGGAGACATCGATGGTTCTATCCGTCGCTACAAACAGCTCGCGACGCAGGACGTCATTGTAACGAAGACAAAGCGCATCGGCGAGTATCGACGCCATTGGGGATGCTTGATTCCATCCATCAGCGGAGAACGGTCGTCTCGTCTTCTGGCATTCTCTATCGGTGCCCCTCTTACCTCTCGCCCTTGCCAGTTGGACCATTCCTATCCTCATTCTTCGTCCTCCATCCTTCATTCCTGCTGAGCCTTAATTCCAGACAAGCGACTGCGCGCACATTCCCCGTTACGTTTTCTCTCTCGTCAACATCCCTAGGTTCTTCTCTTCCTCCCTTCCTGCAGTTGTTCCTTCTGTTTCTTCATGCTCTTCTTCCTACGCTTCTTCGATCACGGGTATTCGAAAGAGATTGCATCGAGAGATACTTGTGACACATTCTCTTCTCTTCGTACGAAGATAATTTACTTTTGATACTTTTCAATAGAAATGATACGTTTATAAAATATACAAGTTTATTAGCGAAAGATATAAGGCTGTTTCTATTATCTTTTTATTTACTCTCTAAAATGAAACGTCATCATTTTCTACTAATTAAATCTGACCTTCATTAACGTTGTTCTTTCCCGAAGATTTTCTTGTAGGATTGTTGTCTCTTTGTAACTCTTTGTTACTCATCAATATGGCAAACAGCTAATATAATGCTCAGATAATGATGTCCTTCCGTGAAGGCATTGCTCAATGATATCGTGTACTATGTACGCGATTAACGCCAGACATTGAGTGATTTGTGATCGTCCAAAGAATAGGCAGTTTCCACGAACGTGCTTCTTGCATTTTAATCCTTTCATAATTTTCTTCCAGCATGATCGCGTGGCATACGTTAGCTGCGGTATCACGATTCGCATTATCGATTACAAAAACGTTACATATTTATAAATTGTTGCAACCTATCTCTTTTATTTTTTTTAATTCTATCGATACCAACACGAGAGGGATTTCAAATATGTTTTTTTAAATAATTGCTTTTACATGACATGATCGTTCGTTGTACAGTGAAAAAAAGTTGGAGCTGTTTGTCTCTCTCTATATTTTTCATAGCGCAACGCAATTAAAAATTTGGGAGGCGCAGGGAACAATACGAAGTCAGACACGTACGTTAAATCCAAATATCATTATAATTCTTTGGTCGTGCGGAAGAAATAACTGTACAGAAAAACCCTCTAAATAACGCCGTCGATCTTATCTGATGCATCAGAGATACACCCCTTGCCTTATAAAACACAACGTATTCTGTCGAGATCCACGAATGTCATTGGTCGTCGTATATACCGCGCGTTTCTCTCTATAAAAACAAACGTTGGAATAGGGCAGTTAAAGCTAAATTAAAGGCACTCTGTATAGAGCTGAGAGAATTAATAAAAGTTGCTATCTCGCTGCAGATCGCGATAAAAATTGAAGAATTCTGGCGAAGAGGAAGGTAATCGAACGCACCAGGACGCAGTTTTTACAACGACAGCTGTAACAGCCCGAGTGACTTATAATCCTAGTCACACGCCACGCGTTAATTGACTTTTATAACCATTTACAGCCCTTCTTTACTGGTTTAATTGTATCGGTTTATAACCCGCGTGAAAATCTTCAGTTCGTTTACGATTGCACTCGAGAGGCAACAACCCAAAGTAAAGAAGGTGTGTTAATAGAAGAGTCTGTTTTAATGTGCTCCATTAAATTGTGTTTTCGCACTTGCAAACGATACGATGGAATTTTGTCACGAGAGAGTAACGAAATTTATATACATATACCTAATTTACTTTTTGTGAAATAATGCTAAATGCAAAAAAGAGTAAATAAAAATATGACGTGTATACACCATCGATCTTCTGCAAAGTAACTGCAGGCCACGCATTCATGTATGATCGATTGCATGCTCGATTTCTTAAATTTTGATAAGTAGAAAGTGATCATCTACTGACGCGTTGGCTCCGGGCCATTTCATTGAATTGGCGATCAAAATTTCTCACTCGACCTCGTTCCTGGTAACCGACTAACCGATAACTGGTTAACGAAGAACGGGAGAAAACGTGTATTTCGAGATAACACATAGCACGTTGTCCATTGTTTCCGTATATCCGCGGCAGCGATCGTCAAACCGTTGACACGCAAATAGTTTTAAGGGGCTTCCCATGTGTCATTGAACTAGACATCGGCCAAGTTGCCACCACGGCTGGTTACAGTTGAAAATACGCGCAGGAGACAGGAACTCGCGAGCGATTTCTCGCTAGTACGTAAAGCTTACTCAGCGAAGCGTCGCCCCTTCTAATGCGAAATGCATTTCCATCGCAATTCACAATTACTTTGCATTGCAAATGGAAGCGGAACATTATCTATACCGACGGATAGAAGGAAGTACTTTCTTTCTTTCTTTCTTTTTTTCACAGACAAACGAACGGATAGTTTGCGTCCGGGCAATTACACCTCGCGGAGAGATGCGGAATTGCGGAGTCCCGCCGCCGCGCCGCGCCGGTGTTCGTTAACGTCGATCGCGTTTGAATCGGTCTCGTGATATTAATCGAGATCCAGGCGCACTCACCTGCGGTGCGCGCTGTCAATTTCTCGGATGGACTATGCGTGTCGGATGTAGCACGAATAACGACGCATCCCGTAGCAATCATTATGCGGCCTTAACGGCGGTTATTTAGTATGCTTTTTAGCTGCGGGTTAACAGCTGTACATTTCACGGCACTCTGCCTGGGTATACGCACTCGGGCGCGAGAACGCACGCAACCGACACACGTATCACCATTGATATAGAGACAGCGCTACGTCCTGGCTCCGACTAAACGTACGAAGATGAGACCCACATGTTGTAATATAAATATATACGAGATTAATAGTTTGCGACAGTATTATCGTTAGTGGCTAACGCTCTCTGAAAGATGTATGCGCCGATATTTTATTGAAATTTTTATTTAATTAGTATAAGAAGAGCATAACAATTTTTCTTTAACAAAAGATAGTTCGTAATAATAATTTTACTTTTTTCCGTAATCATTATAGTTAAAATAAATTTTTTTTTAATTTAGTACGACAGATCAAAGTTATTGATAAGTTTTTTTTTCTGTAAACCATCGACAAAACAGTTAAAAACAAATTTATAAAAAAATTGTCTGAAGTTATTAAATAAGGCATTTGCAGAGTGAATTAATTTTCAATGAAAAAACGTAACTTGTGCATTACAATTTAAAAATCATGCTTAAAGAAAAATTTTATGATTGTCTTGAAAAAATATAGGGGTATAATGCACCGGTTCATTTGTTATCTTGTTTATCGTGCGATTGAATTTTAGATAGTGAACACATCGCAAGAAAGTCAAGAGCAATTTAACATCCCACATACATAATTATACCTGCGTTAGGTTGAAACTTGTTAGGAAATAAGACTGTCGTGTCGCTTACTTCTGGCATTAATACGGGTAACTTACCCTTTGTGTTCTTACTATTGACAGCAATTCATGGTAATTACATGTTGGTATAAGCGTTATACAAGAAGAAAGATACAAGAGATGCGTGACTACCATAAAATTATAACAATTTGCGATAATTCGCATCGTAAAGTCCTCACAATTAATGTAAGCTCTTTTGCGAAATTATATTTCGTAAAAAATGTATATCATATTTATAAAGTGTTAATTATTGTCTCAATTATCTGGGAAAAGTATACCCACATGAGGAATCTTCACGATACCGCTTGGCCCATCTTTATAAAGACGCGGCGAAAATATTTGACTTCGTGTATGGGCGGAGATCCGTCTACACTTTAAGTTGAAGTGGAACCGGTCTGAAGTAACCTGTCAGAACCCGTAGAACCTCAACGAGTTTGGAGAAGCCTTTCGATGTTCCGCGTGGCAGAAAAACAAAGATATTGAAAACAGAGTGAGATCGATATCGGGTGGATGAACACGAGTGAAAGAACTCGCACGTCTACTTCTTCGTGAAGTATATACGAGCTACAAGAAATCAGTGAGAAAAACGCTTCTTACGCGTTCGATCGTAAATCGCGGCCTTACGTACGCGTGCCTTTTTTTCGCATTTTGTATCCCCGCGGAAAGGCAGTCGAGCGAAAATGGCCCGAGCAATTTTAATGGTTCAAATTCTCACATATAGATAGCTCGTTGAAGAAAAGTGCAGTATAGAGAAAAACTGGGCGCTCGCTCGCGGTTTCACTTCAATTAAGATTGGAGTCTGACGTTAAAGGGGACGTACAAATCCGTCAATGTCTTCGTTCGATACGGAACAGGTATGAGCGACTTCAGAGAACCACAAACAGCCCTATATGCTGTTTAAAAGCAGACTCTTGAATTAAGAAGCTCTCGAAGCTTTTCCACTCGTGAGGTCATTCGTGAGGTAACAAAAAGAGTTCGTACACAACTTCCTGCTTTTAATGACGTTATCAATATAACGGTTAAATCATAAAAAAAAAAGGATAGCATTTATGGTAGATTGATCCAGAGATCAATTGAGATAAATTAATACGAATTTAAGAGTGGTGATATTTAGGCTCAATTTTTGTCATTTGAATTGGTGATAACAACCGCGATTTGTGATTTAACGCAGACTTAGAACAGAGAAGTGAAAAGCGAAAGTACCGAAGGATCTTCAATAATTACGATCGAAGACAACCGCATGTATCCATTAAGAGCTTAACTCGCGGTAAAACCGGTCGGTGGAGCGAAGGTTGGCGTGATCATTTCGGTCTTCAGTAGGAAGAAAGAACGACCAAGTTCTTAAAGACAAAAATAAAAAAGCAAACTGTACAAAAACTTGCGACCGCCATATTTATGTGGATTGTGAAATTACTTAATTAAACATAGCGGCAAAAGGACAACAGAAAAAGGAATAGATTACAC
This sequence comes from Trachymyrmex cornetzi, assembly GCF_001594075.2. Lineage (NCBI taxonomy): Eukaryota > Metazoa > Arthropoda > Insecta > Hymenoptera > Formicidae > Trachymyrmex > Trachymyrmex cornetzi. Next base: position 27,944 of record NW_017299956.1, on the reverse strand, counting down.
GCGAACAGGAAAAATTGGTGCAAGCAGTAAAATGTGTGTGTAATGAAGAAACTTCTTATATTTTGTCTGAAACACTTCTTACAAGTACCAAATATTCATAAAATGACTGTAATATACAATAGTTATCGCGGTTGACGCAAGGATAGCAAATGTTGCGCGAATTTATATCAATTGGAGCACGTGCTAATCATTTATATTAACAGTTTTCAATTCGCTGTTGTTAATTAATTCCATACAACTAGTTTCTTGAATTTATGAAATATACAGTATATAAAATTATATTTTTGCTCGTAGAGCAATCATTAATCTAACAGACTTAAAATAGCAATTGTATACATTTACATATAGCGACAGTTTTGTATTTATAACGTTTATATTTACTCTCTCACGCGCGAATTTAACTTTCATACGAAGTGATCGATCTCTCATGAAATTGGATCCCTTCACACATCACGAATAAATAGCCGAAGAGAAGCAAATATTGAGAACAAGCGCTGCTCAAAGTCGATCCTCGAACGAAAAGCAGGAGACCGGTCCCGCGATACCGCGGCGGCTTGAGAGTTGAGACTTAAGACGCGAGGACCGTGCCGGGAGCTTTTGCGTCGTTCGACCGAAGTCATTTTAAGCGCAGTAGCGGCGGAGAGTATAGGTACCACGGTTGGCAGCCGGTGCTAGCAGAGAAACGACAGAAAAACTAAAAGAGAGCCGCGAACAAGACTCGGTGTGAATCTCATCTTTTATTCAGCCGCCCGACCGTGGCGTGGTGTGCGTCTACCTTCACGTTCGAGCTGGGCTTCCGCCTGGACTGGACCCCGAAGCGGCCCTGGATGTGTGAGTGTCGTCGAGTAGAGGCACCGCGCCACTTAGGGTGTGAAACCGGCGACATGCCATGGAAAAATCCGATGGACCCTTCTTCTCATTCTCCTCTTCGTTCTGCTTTGCGTCCACCCGCTTTCTCCTCGCTCGCCCTTCTCACGGATCGAGAGAATTCACCTCGAATCTCGGACTTTAAGATCCGAGCCATAAAGTCGTCGTCGTCCTGGTATGCGACTCGCCGGCTCGCCGGCTCGCGTATGCAAGTCGCGCAAAAGCCAACTGCAGGTGCATCTTGGAGACCTAACAGTCTCAACTGCAAGAATCTAGACTACCTGCGTTAAATATCAAATTTCGACGGATTTTCAAAGTATTTTTTTCAGTTAGTTAATGCACTGACGATCTTTGATAGGATAAGAATGCAATTTTGTAAGAAAATCACGATAACCTGGTTAACGAATATTTATATACTAATGTTTAGTTTTGTAAAAAGCTAATACATAGTACGTTCAAAGCGTAAGCGTAAAATGTAACACAAAATGGTATTAGTCAGAATTAATTATTAATGACTAATATAACCTTATTTGCAATCATTATGAAGAATATGCTAGTGCACAATAATAATAATAATTCATGGTGTACGTATGAAATCCCATTTAGCTTGCCAATAACACTAGTAGTATTTTAAAGCTGATTATATGTATATTAACATAGAGTTAATTATGTAAATAATTAATGTCAAATCTCTCTTTAGTATAGTATGTCCGCTATGTTATATTTTATTAAAATAAGCATAACTAAATATCAAGAGTTAAAAAGTCGTGTTAACGCGGCAATTTAACATGCTTTTTATATCATTAAAGGTATCTCGCATGATCGATCGCGATTTAATCGACATCAGGCACATGATACCTCACAGGTTGACATGTAATCGATCCATATACGTCTTTGCAACCGATTCGTTACGGTGATAGCAGACACCATCGATCAGGGGAGAAAATTAAAGGTTTATCCGACCAATTACAAGCAGCCGTTCTTCGAAACCTTCAACGACGAAATATATCATCCCCTAACGCGTTCGGGTATAACGTAGGAAATTATTGCCGCGTTTAGGATCTAATTGGGCCGTCAGCGTCTTGTTATCCTGTCGTCCACCCCGTTCGTACCTTCCGCGCTCTTTTCACGCGCGGCCCATTCGTTTTTTACTTCGTCCCAGGACCGTGACAGCCCGTACCGCCAACTATTCTCACGAAAGAACGATCTCGTGTCGAGAAAATTTTTTAATGACCAAAGAACCTTTTTCTCGAGAAAAATACATTTACGTTGTACAAAAATATTGCAAAATTTTAGTGACCTAATGTGATACAAAGCGAATTATTAAGTAAAATCTGTGATTCGCGTAAATTCGGAATAATTTTTTTCTTTACAAAGATAATTATAAATTATCAGATGGAAAAATCTCGGAAAATACTATGTACATATTCAATGAATAAATAAAATTGAATTTGTCGAGAAATAGTTTGATGCTGCAAAATAGTGTAATCTTTTTTAGCGTTTTGTTTCAATGTCCTTAAATAATCAACGTCGTAAAAACGAAAAGTAGAACGTCATCATGTCGCGAGCAAACATGTCGCGTTTAGGATCTAATTGTTCTGTCTCACGATGTCCTGATGACTTCTCTCCTTGCTCATTCGCCACTCGCCAGTCTTCTCTCGTGACAGCTGGTACCACGGGACCAGACTTCCCTCGTCGTCGTCATTCTCCAGGCGTCTTTTCGTAGTTTTCAGCCCCTCTCTCTGTCTCTCTCTTTCTCTCTTGTTAACCCACCCACGATCTTGTCGCAAATTAAACGTCCCACGAAAGGCCCGCCGTCCTCGCTTATTGATTCGTAATGGTCGGTTCCGAATGTCCTGGTACATCCCGTGGCTGGCGTGCCTCATGCAATTCCTAATATTGCGAAAGCGCGACGACGACGACGACAACGAAGGTTTGAGCAAATTCGCTGTCCCCGAAAGGAGGAGCGTCGTTCATGTTCGAACCGGTTCTTCCATGATCGAACCTCCCCCCGATCAACAAGGAGAGAACGAGCATCTCGATTTGATTTTCGAGTCGACGGGAATATCTGTCACCGATTGAAAGATCATGACCCGTTTTATCCACACTCACCATATGGAAGCGAATAGGAGTGGTCCGAAGTCCTACGATAACCCTATTTCAAGGACGGCACTGTTATTTTTATTATATGATTTTTAGCATATGTAATGTACGAAAATTGTACCAAGCACGGTAATAATGTGTTATATATTACGTGCGATGTCTGTAAATAGATAAATAATTGGATAAATTTGGTCAAAATGGCAAGTTTAATTTGTTCGCACCGATAGAGATGAGCCGTCGCGTCGAATAGATTTGTCGCTTAAGAAGAGAATGTTTCTTGCCTGCGCATGGCGTTAATGTCGCCAACACACCCGAAGAGTTAATCATGGACATCATATGGTCGTTCCGGATCTTGACGGCTTCATATGAGACGCGATGGGCGCGATTAGACGAATTAAACGGGACGCGCTAAGAGAAAATGCGGCAGGTGGGCTGTGGATCCGGCGAAAACTTCTCACTGACCGAGTATTCACGTTTGTTTGAATTACAGAAATAACACTAATAACGGCCGTCGGCCGAATTAAGTGGCGTTTCTACAAGGAATTACGGAACCTGGCTCGCCGATATTTCAAGTATTTCACCGCCGTTAAAATAAAGTAACGAAGCGAGGTAAGACTCTCCATCGCATTTAAGTCTCTTCAGGCCCCGTTTACGGCCCACACAGAAGCGGCTGTGGCATTTCTCTCTTTTTCTCTCCTTCCTGCCATCTTTACTTGATGCTTCTCTGCCTTTCGCTCTCGCACCCGTTTTCTCCATATCTCTGTGCTTCTATCACGCTTTCTTCCTCTTTCCGCGTGTGTATCCGAGTGCGTGTGGCCACGCATTTATTTGACGGTGTTTTGCGTTCTCCACGAAAAAATTATCGCTACGAGGTATGCTCGCTGATTGTGATCAAGCACAGGAGCAGCGACCGTCTCGAGTTCCTCTCGAACGCGTATAATAGAAGCAATGAAAAAACCACCTTGGAAGTTAAGGCTCGAATTAAAATATTAATTAAATGGTAGCAGAAAAAGAATAATTAACACGCCACAGAAGTTAAGTCTTCAGAAATTAAGAGATTATTATTAATCATATAAGAATATAAGATGTTTAACAAAATGAGTGATATCTTAACAAAATTACCTTTTTATAAAAAGGTAAAAAAAGGCACCAAGTGTGCATGTACCTTCCATAAAAAACTGTACTTTACATAAACTAAAAAAAAAACCGTTACATAAATAATATAATTCAAGTGGTAATATTGTTAATTTTTTATTATAAATTACCCTTCAGTAGTACGTATGCATGTATTTAAAAAAAAAATGAAATCAAATCTTTAAATTACGCCAATTGCAAAAAGAATATATAATTTCTTGCAACATATAACATACACTATTGTATTTTGTAAATTGCGAAAAGAACATATATTTTATTGCAACATATAACATTTAATTAACGAGACAAAATGATACGTACCTTTATCTTTCTATTCAAGAGTCTTTTATATTTGCAATGGAATACAACATTTAATCTAAAAAAAATTAAAGACGAAGCATCACAAAATGAGAAAATTTTATTAAAATAAAATTTTTTATGTAAAAAAACTTGGCGCGTTGCTAGACCTCAAAATATAATAAGATGATCATCAAATAATATCGAATAAAAAAAATAATGGAGAGATTTAAGAAAGAAAATGAAGTGAACTAACAATATATAATGTGTGTGTGTGTGTGTGTGCGTGTGCGCGCGCGCGCGCGCGCGTGTGTGTGGGTGGGTGTTAATTAAACAGTAAACATTGTTTATTTCTTTTATGTAATATTTACTTATTATATTTTGAGGTCTAGCAGCGCGCCAAGTACCCTGTAGGGTAAACTCGGGTATGATGGCCATAAATTTTTAAAATGCAAAAAACATACATTTATTCTTGTTACTTTTTAACAATATTTAGGATGTTACTTTTACTGAAGTTTAAAGTAACAAATACTATCGAAATTAAAGAGAAAACACTTAACAGAACTTTAATTTTATCAAAATATTACAAAGTATACATTGGCCATCTTATCTGATTTTTAAGGAAAAGATGGTGATATTAAAAAAGATAGCCATAGTATTTATAAATAAATAGTGAAAATGAAAGTATTAATTATAGGTTACTTTGCAATTTACGTACTTTTATTGTGTATGTAATGTTGATTATGGCAGCTTAACTGTATTTATTAGACATTATAACAGTTTTTAGCAGACACGTGCAAAACTTTGCAGATAGTCGAAAGAAAAAATATTAGATAATATTTATAATATTGTTATTTTGAACAGTGTACTCATATGAACTACTGTAAATATTGATTATCTTTAAGAGTGACTATAAAAATGCACTATTTATCAATTATTGAAGAAATTATGGCCTATGACTATCTTTCCCGTATGCCCATAATACCCTAGTTTACCCTATACACGTATTTTCTATTCGGTGGAAATATTTCTTTTCTAGACTTTCAATCTTAGTTCTACAAACTCGGTATCGTTTGTTTCAATAATGTGACCTCAGCTGCATGCTTATTTTCAAGATATGGACTCTAAAACTTTTATATCAAGCAAATATATATCTGAGGTGACAGCTGTACGAGCCAAAAGTAAGTTAATTTTTAATGAATCTGAAACTTTTTTTTAATTTTCTCATGAAATCCAGTGCAGCTGAGGTCCTGTTTGTGCGTACTTTAATTTAAGCAATAATACTTTTGCAATCCGTACATCCAATACAGAGATTTTTCACCGAATGGAAATGTGGTAAAACAGGAGGCTTTAGCATCACCTTAGGGAGGTTGTAAGGGCATAAAACACATATACCAGGTGTGTAAATATGAAACCGAAATTTTTTAATAGAAAATACACATTTTTTATTGCATAAAAATTTTATTGCATAAAAATGATAAAAAATATTTTATTCGAAGTATTGCCCATCGCTAGCTATACATTTTTCCCACCTGTCTGACAATTTGTGGATGCCACGCCAAAAAAATTGTTGCTCTTTTGAGCCAAACCAGTCATCTAGACATTTTCGTA
>NW_017299956.1:21313-21735 GCF_001594075.2 Trachymyrmex cornetzi | reverse complement strand
CTTTGTGTTGCTTTTTTTGATATTCTGGTCGTTTTTCACGCAAAGCTTGATTCAAATTGATCATTTGTTGTCGGTAGCGTTCAGTATTAACGGTTTCGCCAGGTTTTAGCAGCTCATAATAGATCACACCTTTCTGATCCCACCATACACAGAGCATTGTCTTCCGTCCATTGCGATTTGGCCTTGCAGTCGATGTCGATAGTTTGCCTGAAGTTACCCATGATCTTTTACGCTTAGGATTCTCAAAATATATCCACTTTTCATCGCCAGTCACAATTCGATGGAGAAATGACTTTCTTTTGTACCTAGCATGTCGCAAGTGGTTTTTCGGTTTTCCTGCTGTCTCTCATTCAGTTCATGTGGAACCCATTTTCCCATCTTCTGGATCTTTCTCATGGATTTCAAACGTATGGAAACGGCTT
>NW_017299956.1:16111-21034 GCF_001594075.2 Trachymyrmex cornetzi | reverse complement strand
GCACAAAATTCGACATGTTCAACGCTATTACAAACTATACTGTTGTATGAAACTTGTATTGTTGTAAGTCGAAAATCTTTGCCAGATGTCAGAACAAGGAAATGGCGTCAATGACGCGGTTTGACGGCAACTACATTGACAGCTATGGCCATCTATTAGTAAATTCCGGTTTCATATTTACATACCTGGTATTAATATTTTCGCTTTAAACAAACTACGTACATTTGAAAGTTGTGTTCACAACATTCTGGTTTTATTGAGCAACACATTTTTATAGGTTATTTATTTTATTTGTTATTAGTTTTATTGTTATAAACAAAAATTGTTAAAATAATAAGAAAAATATAATGTTTTTATATAAATATATTAAGTACTAAACATGACTTATGCAAAGTTTCATTGAGATTCATTATTAGTTTATAACAAATAACAAATTTTATTTATTTACTGAACAATTAATATCTGCAGCTCAAGATAACTTTACAAAAATATTGTTGAATTCCTAGAATATTTATATTAAAAAATCGAGATTTTTATCATTATTTTATTATACATTTTCATATATTTATATTAGAGTACAAATTTAAAAAATATTAATACTTATTTAAATAACTTTTGATCCAGATAGTCAATCATTTCTAATTTTTTTGTATTATTATTAAATGAAATTTAATAATAATACTCTGTAATTTTTTCAAGTAGTTCTTAACATATTGTATTTACCTTACAACCTCCTTAATCTTACAATCAGCCCATTCATTTCGATCCATCAAGGCAATAGATTAATGAAATATTACAGTTATTTATAATGCATTCTGAAATTTGAAACTTAAATTCTTAGCTTTTCTCAAATATGTATAAAAATAATTTATACATACAGTAGCTACTGTATGTATAAATTATTTTATAAACTAGTTTATAGAAATAAATGACAGACTAATGTACATCCATTTTTATTATAAAAGATTGAAATTTTTATATATTACAACGAGAAAGAAATTTTTAATTTATTTCGATTAATTTATTTCCGATATTTTTTTATACGATACACTTTTGATGTAATTTTCACATATCTATTGCCTTAAAATTAAGAAATAGTTTAACTCACCGGTACGATGTGCAGCAGCGGAATTGTAGTGTACGTCACCATCTATAATACATAAATATATCCAAATTAAGACAATATCACACAAACCTATACATTTTTTAAATATTACACATGATTATTTTATTCGTATTTTAATCAGGTATTTAACACACATATAAAGAAATTTTAAAAAACTTTTTTGAGGTATAAATTCTTACAAAGTTTAACAAAAAACGTGAGAATCCCTAATTTCTAATCTAAAATAATCAAAACAATTATAGATTAAAATTTTAATACGTTGAAATATTTTATAAATACGTACATTAAATATCATAAATATTTTAATGAATATTATGTCTCTCAAAGTAATTTATAATGCTATATGAAAATTATGCGTTTTGCAGGTTTTTCGTGTCCAGACTGTCCAGATCCGTTCTTGGAATACCAACGTTTCATGAACCTTGCAGTCCATTTCGTCAGGATAAGGGGCAGTCTGATACTGTATCTAATAGCGTATTTCACTGGTTGCACTGGTGCGCACTCAGTGCACATTAACGTAATTTATTTCCAATATTTTTTTATACGATACACTTTTAATGTAATTCTCCCATATCTATTGCCTTAAAATTAAGAAATAGTTTAACTCACCGGTACGATGTGCAGCAGCGGAGTTGTAGCGTACATCATCTATAATACATAAATATATCCAAATTAAGACAATATCACACAAACCTATACATTTTTTTAAATATTACGCATGATTATTTTATTCGTACTTTAATCAGGTATTTAATATATAAAGAAATTTTAAAAAACTTTTTTGAGGTATAAATTCTTACAAAGTTTAACAAAAAACGTGAGAATCTCTGATTTCTAAATAATCAAAACAATTATAGATTAAAATTTTAATACGTTGAAATATTTATAAATATGTACATTAAATGTCATAAATATTTTAATGAATATTATGTCTCTCAAAGTAATTTATAATGCTATATGAAAATTATGCGTTTCGCAGGTTTTCCGTGTCCAGATCCGTTCTTGGAATGCCAACATTTCATGAACCTTGCAGTCCATGTCGTCAAGATGAGGAGCAGCCTGATACTGTATCCAAGAATGAATCTCAGAGAGAGAAAACCCGCGAAACGCATAATTTTCATACAAAAAAACTCCCGTGGAAACCTCGAGAATAATTTATAATGCTTTATATGTATTCCACAACAAAAAACACGGAATGCAATTGCCGCAAGGATAAATAATCAATATTCCACAAGTGACAAATAAATAAATAAATAATAAATTACCTGTAGTTGTTCCGCCGTTGCCTGATGCCTCCCAGGTCTCCTCTACCTTTCGTATGTCTCCATGACAGCTTCCTTGTTGCACTAGAGCACTCGCGAAAACACAATTGCGCACTGATAATCAGAATACAACAATCGCGTGATACGACATTCTCAATATTAATCCCGATGCGCACTTTATAACATAACGAAATAATACCGCGTGAAAGAACGATTCAATGAAGCTTAAATTCGCTTATTCGTCGGCAGTCCTTTTGTCTTTCCGTGATGCTTTTACATTACGTTCACGCACACTCGCGCAAATGAGGTTATGATCGCGCATTGATGACCTACGAACGATGACAATCGCGTGACACTTTGCACACTCCCGAAAATTAATCATTTCGTAACAAGGCGGATCGTCACGAAAGAATCGAACGAAGCTACGTTTCCGCTTGATCTCGACATTCCGTGAATTAGAGAACTAGACGCAACGAACCAAAGCCATAGAGAATGGACTGCGCGATCGGTGTGTGAAAATGGTCGATAGAGATGAGAGAGAGGGACCGTGGCAGACGGTCATTTCTATCTCTTTCCATTCAATGGTGTAATAGGAGAGAGAATGAGAGGACGATTGGCCGTCTCCTACGGTCCCTCTCTCTCATTATTGTCTGTTTGCAACGAACTAACGGATGGCAGCCGGTGGGGTGACGCGAAGGCGTAGTAGAGAAAAGCGCGGGATGATGCGCGACGATACGCACATAACTTCACACTGTCCCCGCGAAGCAACGAACGCGACGCGCGACGATTATACATACGGACGTCGATAATAGTGACTAATTATATTAATCGGTATAAAGGCCGCGACACAGACTTTTGCATAAAGCATAATGCATGGTGCATAAACGAATCAACTAATCAGAATCTTTCCTTTCCTCCCATTCCATGGAAAAGAAGAATTTCGATTGATTGACTCTCTTATGCACTATGCATTATGCTTTATGCAAAAGTCTGTGTCGCGGCCTTTAAGTGGAGAGCACAGACTCTTGCATAACGCCTACTAATTATATTAATCGGTATAAAGGTCGCGACACAGACTTTTGCATAAAGCATAATGCATGGTGCATAAACGAATCAACTAATCAGAATCTTTCCTTCCCTCCCATTCCATATATGAGGCATAAGAAATTGAACCAACCAGAGTTCTCTATTACATGGAAGAGAAAGAAACGGAGAATTTCGATTGGTACATGTTCTTATGCATTACGTGTTGTGCGTTATGCAAGAGTCTGTGCTCCCCGCTTTAGTCTTCCGTTGCAGAAACCGAGTGCATTTTGTTTTTCCAAACGGTGCATCGAATGTAACGGCTGTTTACCGGGACAAGGCGTCGGGCAAGAATTGGAAATATATATCGGTGGACGTGGAGTGTGGCGGCAGTTGGTTCACCGTCGGTAGATCGAAAGAGCATTGAGTTACAACTTGACCTATAGAGCCACCGAAGCCGCCGTCGTCGTCGCTGCTCCAAACTCTACCAGACGCAGGATCGGCAGGACCGGCAGGACGCTCAACAGAGACGAACGGCAGTAATAGCCGTCGCCGTTACGCTGCAAGAATCTATCCGCAGATTGCTGACTGGTTCGCTCTTATTCTCCTAGCTAATATCGAAACTAAACGATTGGCTGTTCCACACAGGCGAATCCAGCTGTTGTTTCGTTTTTGCATCATTCTTATGATTTACGTTTACCTAATTATATAGAATACCATCGCGATGTATTAAATGGGGGATCGAAACAGATTTCTCAGAAACAGATGGTTTGCGTTACGTTAATAATTTTTTAAAGAACAGCTAATGCACAAATGTTGTTTACAGCAATAACAAAATTGTAAGTTTTCTTCTATATGACATTAATCTTCAACTATAGTTATGAAAACTACCCTGTTTGAAGCACAGAATTTCCGCCTTGCGGCGATTGATAGAGGAAGGTCAAAATTTTACCTATAATTTAGGTATCTCTTAGTATCAATTATACAGATTGTATAACCATCTAAAAATGTTCGCTTTGAGTCTAATTGATTCGTTGCTGTAGTCGAGAGTTAATTTAATATTTTTTTTTGTCAAGCATCATGTAGATATTTAACAACGGATTATTACTTTTATGTCATATATAATTGTCGATATCCTATTATATAAAAAATTCAGTTTTTCTGAAGAAAACATGAAAAATCTGATAGCTCACAAATTACAATAACCTATAGAAAAAAAGAAGCGTTTCTCATGATTTTAAGCTTTAAAACTGCAACGTCAATAAATAAAACATTTTCTTTATTATTTTGAAGAAAAAGTTTACTTAAATAGATGTTTATAATGCTCAATTAGAAAAATGTTCGGTATTAAAGAGTGAAGCTGTAATGTTAAAGAATTATTTTATGTATATCATATCTTAACAAAATTACCTTTTTGAAAAAAGGTAATTTTGTTAAGATATCACGCATTTTGTTAAACATCTTATATTCTTATATGATTAATAATATATCTCTTCACACATGTGCGTATTA
>NW_017299956.1:1292-16037 GCF_001594075.2 Trachymyrmex cornetzi | reverse complement strand
AAAAAAAAAAATTCTGAACTATATTATTTATGTAACCACTTGAACTATATTATTTATGTAATGGTTTTTTTTTAGTTTATGTAAAGTACAGTTTTTTTTGGAAGATACATGCACATTTGGCGCCCTTTTTTACCTTTTTTTAAAAAGGTAATTTTGTTAAGATAACCAATTACCTTAATATTATTAATATAAAGAACTTGTTATTTTTGTTACGTACAGAATTTTAAGTTATTATAAAACAAAAGGCAAACATGTTAATGTGAAAATGTGCAGTCTGTCCTTTTCCCAACCGAGATTAAGCCTCGATACTGTGAATTCGGTGGTAGGCGCGTAATCGCTCGAACTCATCGCTAGTCGCATTCGTAATGGGACGAATTATCGCTAGAGTTGGCATTTAAATAATTGGAGTCAGCCCGAACAGATGGGATAGCAAAGGGAGCAGTTCAGAAGCGTGTTAGTGAGCTCCGAACATTTTTTCTTCCCTCGACTCGCGTGCCTGTTTGTCTTTCAGATACTGATCTTCTTTGTTACTTGCACCTTTTTTGTAAAACGAGCCATGCCGATTTCGATCACGCGATCGCTCGTGAAAGCTCGCGCTTATTTATAGAAATTTGAGTAAAGATATTGTCACGTTTTGAAAAATATTTTATTTTACATAGTTTTAATGTTAGGAAGTTTCGTAACAAATGATCGAAGGAGTTACTCTCTTGGGAATCGCGAAATGCATTTCGTCACATCGCGGCATCGAGCTGCTTTGCTCTTTTCCGGCCAATCTAGGATGATTGCGCACAGCATAATGTCGACCACCAATTTAGCCTGTCTACTCGTCTCCGCTACTTTACTTTTCGATGCTGCAGCTTGATTACAGTATACGCCGAGGAATATATTCTGTACCCAGAACTCGTTCATTTACCGCGAGTGCCGACGGCATAATTATTTCGAGTGTCAACCTCACTGAGAGGGTTTAATATATAGTCATTATTTCTGTACTTTGTATGCACCATGCTTTTCTGACATTTTTCAAACACGCATTGTATCGTTAGAATATTAATTACCAAACGTAAAAAGACGTAAAAATTCGCGTTAATTATCAATATGAGAAAATCAGTACACCTATGTATATAAAACAGTGTTTGGAAACTTGCGTACTCGTGATCAAAGATGGAAAAAACAGAGAAAAAGAAAATCAATTATTGTCCGCCGAGTGTAGTTATCATCGATCTTTTCATTACCATAAATACAGGTCTCAGGACGAAGAGAGCACATATGACAGACACACCGACGAACGCGCGAGAGATTGAATTTCACACCCGCCTTCTACCGATGACCTGATGAATTGGTCGATCGAATCGATTATAACCAGTCACGAGGCCACTCGAAATAAAGAAGCGGCGTGGCGCAATATAACTGTCTTTTCTTTTTCTCCCGTACGGTTGTAAACAGGAAACGCGGTCGTATCACTCGTCGGGACCTTTTTTTTTTACCTCTTACCGATCAGGCTCGCGTCCCGGTCGTTTTTCTGGTCAATTTACAGCTATTAATACTCGTCCGAGACTCAATCTTTTCCGCACACGTCCGAGTGTCGTTTCCCCGATGTTCTCTTGTCTCCTTTCGTGGCATTACGACGGGTCTCAGACGAAGGCCCGGGGCCCGGGGTCCCATCGTATTAAGCGACGGCGAGGTAGCAACGACAACGACGACGACGACGACGGGCAACGTCGACAGAGAGAACGAGTGGGCGATCGTTCGGGCGTCACAGACAATTTAACACCTGGCCTAAATGGTTTGTTAGCGCATAATATCAGCCGGTACCCGGGCGACAGGATACGGGACATTACAATATGGAAATGACGGGGGCCCCACCACGGCCGTCCGTCCATTGGGCAGCGCACACCTCAGGCGCGGCCAATTTCTGTCACTTTAATGCGCCGGATCGGTTACACAGACCGTTCTTTCGTATCGCACCCGGAGGTGCGTCGTCATCCTGCCTGAGGTCTCGATTTCAGCGTGAAACGATAACAGCATTCATAATGCGTGCGGTGTTGTTAACCCTATTGTTACGAGGTGCGCGACGTTACCATATGGCTATACGTATGAGGAATACTCAAGTTAAGGAGTTACATCCCTCTAAAATTGCTCGCTGCGATCAGAAATTAGTCTTCTCGAATGTATACACTGGTATGAAATTTTTTCAAGGTTTAATATCGATCAATTATTTCTAAAATAATCAAATATAAGTAAAATGCCTACTCTCTAAATCTGAATCAGTGGATAATCACTGATATCAGTGCCAAGTATGCCACTGGTAATCAGTGAATTAAATGTGAGATCCCTAACTAATCTTTATTATGTGATCTAACTAACTTTGTTTTAGTGCTTAAACTCAATGAATATGGTATTGGAAAATTGAAATTAACGTGCAAATATATCGCAGTATTTTAGTTATATAATGCTCAAACATTCTTCCTTTTTTAGTTGAACTTCACTGGGTAATTAGTGACTATCCACTGATTCAGGTGTAGAGAGTATATAATATTTGATTTATTCTTGGTTTATTCTTTATACGATCGATGAGTGAGTGAGAAAGAAAGAGAGAGAATTCTTCGCAGTCTATTCTTTAGCACAATAGCTAGTCGTTCCATTTCCTGAGTTCTCGAAAGGAGGAGTGCCATCAGCACGCGCGATTCCGCGGCGAAAATTTCTCACCGTGGCTGCACCAGCCAGCGCAGCGGCATAGACAGGAAGAGACACCTGGAAAATAGCGAGTGCCGCTCGTCGACAAGGAACGTCGCCGCGGAGGAAGTGACTTCCTGCGAATCGCGAAACGTAGAAATTTCGCCTGTTATTATCCCCCGATCGTAGCGTGACGCAGCCTTCGGAAAATACGCGCGCTCATACGTGAGAGAGGTGGAAGAGTTGGAAGACGAACCGCAGGCTGGCCTTGCTTGCGGAAAGAAACAAAGTAGAAAGAGGCTGAAACTCGTCTCCCGCCACGCCGCGTCGCGCCGTTTGCTCGTCTGATTGCACGTTGCGGGTGTACCGACGACGGTACGCCTCTTTTTTTTTTATTGTCGCGTTTAATTTCATATTTCTCACACACCGAGTCTGGTTTACACCTTCTACCGTCTTTCCGCTGCTTAGCGCATTTCCGCGAATGTGGCGACGTTGTCAGCGAAGATTACTTATTATGTATCGTTGCGACATGATTGTACGCTACGTTAATCTCTCCCATCTTCGAAATTCCTTCACATCATTATTGGAATATCGATCGTATTGTCGTATAAAAGGCAGCATTTTTCCATTACTATAGAATCAAATATTATTTAAAAGACAGTTCTTTTTCGTTAAAAATACAATATTCGCGTGCACCAATATCGGAGCAATTCATACAATGTATGCGCTTTTAAGTCTTACCACTTCCGTTCCGAAACCGATTTCTAAATGAACGTTCTACATCGGAATGTTTATTCTGGTCCCGAGTCATACTCCCAGGGCGGACGGTTCGTTGCAATATCCAGGAAATCCTTTGCGCGCTCATCCATCGGATGGATCCCTCCCTGCTTCCGGCGAGTCGCTGACAAATGGATCGGCTATTTCCTCGAAGGGAGAGACCCACGATTAGTGAGCGCGTCGACAGAAAATTAAATGATGCCAATAACCATTGAAATAGTCAGCCAGTCCCGATATCAATCTATTCCCACGAAGGAGTCGAATGACAGTTGCTCGCCATGCTGGACCGAGATCTGCAAGTGCGACGGAAATTAACGGAAAGAAAGAAGGACGAATCATTAAAGCACAATAAAATTATGTAATAGAATCCAATGGAAATATTTCACACATTGTCGGGATTTATTTGTCGTACTTCCTATAACAATACAAAGTGTATCAACTCTGTATTCAAAAAATAGATATCTGCTAAAAATAGAATACGTATATATTTTTATACATTTACATAGGCATTTCTTTCCCACGTGACGAACGAATTAATGCTTTTGGTAAAATTTAAATATCTGGCAGCAACCCTTCCCATTCTGTCCATGTCCGACCGCACCCCGTCGAAAACTCATCGCGGTCGGTGTTGACGATTCGCACGGTAGCGGCCAACCTCTGTCTCTCTCTCTCTCTTTCACATTTTCCCTTTCTCTCTCTCTTCTCTCCCACTCCCCCTGTTTTTATTTAATACATAAAAGCAGGAAATTTCTTGTCCGTGCTCCTTTCCGGCCGAGCGAGTGCGGCCATGCTCGAGCCGATAAATCACCGAAAAACGGCGATTTCCGCGAAAGGGGAAAATACGTCGCCAACGGTGCCATCGGCAACAGCAACAGCGTTGCTAGTGACGAGAACATATTATGGGCCGACGAGAGGTGTGTTGTGTGTTTGACCAGTGGTCCCGCAGGATCGTTTGTCCGCGTACGGTGTGGAAAAGCGTTCGCGCACGCATACTGCCACGTACATTCCTATCTGACGAGCACACGTGCGCGGGTGTCCGTGTGTCTCGTGGGTGGTGGAAGGGGACAGGGTGGTTGGAGGGCCTTTATAGATTTGTAGACGAGACCACGGTCATTCGACACTGCGTTTGACCACACCCTCGATTGTGCCAAGATTTATGGGTGTCCCCGTTCCTCCCGCCCCCCCGGCCTCCCGCTTCTGCGAGCTTCCCAGTTCCCTTCATCCCCCCTCGCTCATCGGTCGCCTTGTTACCAATTCCGATCGGCAGTTTGGCTTGTAACTACCGGATCAGTCGTTACTGCAATGTCGGTGCAACGCTCGATTCCGTTGAATGACGGGATTAGCGACTTAGGTATGGACAGTATGCGTATATGCGATTTATGACACAAACAGTCAGTTAGGATACAGTGACCACACAGTGACACGTATCAGGTATTAATACACTTGACTTTGTTATATTCGAAAAAAATATAAATAAAAAAAGCAAAACAAAACAAATTCAAATATAGTTGATCTGACGTGTACATGTATCAAAATTGTGAAAATTTCAATAATAAAACAAAAATTCTGTTTTTATTTTAGCTTTCACAATCACGTTCGTTGTACATGCACAACGTTAAACGAGAAAATGTATAACGGATTCTTGTATGGATCGCGCGACAAAGTTTCTGGGCTGCCCCTGCGAAGGCGAAGGGAGGAAATGTCACATATGTCAAATGTGGAGTTGAAGCCGATACACAAAGGCGCTTCCATTATTACGAAATACCAACGCCATCGGGTACAATAAAAAGTAGCGCGACAGCTCGACCAATGTTCCGTTATCCGTGTCGCCGATGCATGTCGCTGAAAGTGCATATCTATCATTCTGCACCTTATGCACTCTCGGCCTCGCTCCTCCCTTCCGATCCATCCGCTGCGGTTCGATCGCGGACCATGCACGCATAACATGTGCCGTCGCGTAGCGTGAATAATAAGACGGCTATGCGCGAGTTATTACGCCTTTCCGGTGCTTATAGGTGTCCATTACGCTACGACAAAGGTGAACGAGTTTGCGGTCTTTTGTTGCCGTGTCTACGTACTCGGCACCGCTTCCCACAAGGCGAATCGCTGAAATTTAGCGTTTCCGTTGGCACAATGTTCTCCGCGGTCGGACATCTGCAAGGATCGTTCGTATATGGATACACTCGCACTTTACTTTTGTATTTCTGTGTGTGATGGGGCTCTTGTTTATTTCAGATTGCGACAAATCTTTCTTCTTGGAGTGAGATCGACGTTTTCAACTGCACGACGTTTTACACTGCTTACTTTGTACGTCAACGTTACAGTCTTGATCGTACGGCGACCTTTAATCAGTAAGACCCTATAAAGTATATATATATTATATGTATGTGTGTGAGTGTGTATTACGTCCAAGGTTGCAGCGACTTGTGACATTTTTCCCTCGCTATTCATTATGATCCACCATACGTAACGTCATTTGGCTCCCTCGCTTGGCCGCTGCATGGAAGTCGAGATGTCGATTACGGTAATTAAGCTTATCTATTTTATTGGATGACTAGTCGACTCCTTCAATATACTCGTCCAATATTGAGCACATATGTCAGATGGCAATTGCAGATAGTTTTCTTCCAAACACTTTTTGCCATTATTTTGTCATTCAAATGAAAATTTTTTCGAAAATTATATGTACAATTTCTTTGAGTTTATTATATTATAAACACCACGATCCACGATAAACAACGATTCTTCTACTTACAGAATTTTTTAAAAGCTACAAGTATAGCGCGTAGAAAGCATTGTGCAAGCAAAAACAAAATTGGATTAAGCGCGTGCTTCATTAGGTAGCCAAATTGTTGCACTAGCATGACACATCAACTTTTTCCCATCGTTGCAGCATCGCCGCGCGTTCGTATCTTTTTTTTACCCACCATTCTGTCGTTCCAACTTTTCTCTTAGAACGTCGGTTCTTGCCGACCCTTGACCTCCCGCTCGATCCTGCAATTAATCTGAAATTGGATAGGACACCCGCCCGCGTACTCCGTAGTCTTTTTGCCACTCCGTTTGAGTGTAACATTCGATGCTCTGAGAAAGGCATATCAAGGGACAAGAATGTAGCAACATTAGGAAATGGAAGGTGAACCGAGAGGACGGAATCGCTCCAATTTTCTCACAAGAACATAGAGTGAAAGATAGAATTTTCTCAAGCGAGATTATTTGCTGTGTGAAGCCAATATACTTATTGTTCTTATTAATAAAAATGGAAAAAACAAACGTTTACAGTCCTTTTTCTAAAGTTTTGATGTCGTATAGATATACGTTAGATTAGTGCTTCTGTAAAAGTAGTCAGAAGTGAGTCAGAACTAGGAGTTTTCAGTTCATCCAGTCTTTCATCGTATTCACTTAAATTTAAAGGCGAGAGTAGTCGAGGACAAAATACTTTCAAATGATGTAGGCAACCCTAACTAGCCATACTATGATAACACGCGGCATCCTAAACGAGACACATCGAAAGGACAAAGTCATGGAAAGAAAGGGAGAAACAAACCGATAGGGAGTGTGAGAGGGAGAGAGAGAGAGAGAGAGAGAGAGAGAGAGAGAGAGAGAGAGAGAGAGAGAGAGAGAGAGAGAGAGAGAGAGAGAGAGAGGTATAGAAATAGTCCCAATATTCTCTCATGGAAGCAGGGGGTGCCAAAGTTCATTCGAGTGAGAACACAGTGATCACACAGGACATTGAGCAACGCGACGCCGACTGCGCCAAATTATAACTTATTTTATGACTTTTTTGCATCGGCCATTTAACCTGCCGACGAGGGAAGGACGCAGGGGAAGTCGAGGGAAAGTCGGCAACGGTCTCCGGCGAGAAATTCGGAAATGAAATCACACCCTAATAACTTCCACTTCTGGGATTCACTTTTTATACGCAAGTCGTCTTTTGGAGGATGGGTCAGTTCGCGGTAGTTTGTATTCGTGTCTGATAGTCATCGCGTTGTAGATTTTGACAAATCAATTATGATTACCATCTAATATATTAAAACAATTCTATATACAAAAAAATAAATTTATACACGGAAAAAAATGATTTTGTTAAAGTATTTAAAAATTTGGCTAAATACAGAAATTTGAAAATAATTTCGTTAAATTATCAAAATTATTATGTCGGATGCTTAAGCATAATAAACAATACTGCAAAAAGTTTTGTTCTTCTAGTAACAAATTTAAGCGTTCTATATACAATAATTATTTTGATGATCTAAAAAACAAATTTATTTTCAAATTTGTACCTACCTAAATTTTTCAACACTTTAGCCAAATCATTCTTTCCATATTGAAATATAATATAAGAGGATATATAAATGTTTATTAAAATTGTTTAATATTACTGAATATTTTTTTTTATTTCTATAAATAATTTAACAAAAAATATATAATATTACAAAATATGGTAGCAATAAAATGATAAATAAGAAAGCTTATAAATTTCCAGATATATTTCATGATTGTTGATTTGCGTTAACCATCAACAAACTGCTAATGATAGTGTCGTGAATTTCAAAGGCAAAAAGAGAAAGTGTAAAAAATTAACAGCGACTGGCACGTAAACGTCCAAGCGACGATCGCGTGTTGATATGACACACGAAGCGAGCGAGAAAGTGTGCCTTTTCGTCGCGCTTTTATTTCTCGTTAGTGTTGGCACACGCATATGCTGTTCATTCGCGACAGTGCGAACGTATATCAGAGACGAGGATAGCGTAACGACTGAAATGGGATATTACCAACGTTCGACAAAAAGTATCCACTAAGTTTGTCCGACTTTACGTAAGAGACTAACAGCGCAATCTTTTTGTTTTAGAAATTGACCAATCACAGTCGAATGTGAGAAGAATAATCGACTGTGATTGGTCAATTTCTTACTCTTACTTCTTACTCCGTGTATTGTAGACGGGCCTTAAGTTTGTCCGACTTTACGTAAGAGACTAACAGGGCATCGCAATCTTTTTGTTTTCAATTACAGTCCTTAATATATTTTAGTTTTTAGGTTTTTATACGAATAAGCAAAGAATGCCATATTTTAATAATAGTGCTTAATATTACCATGATAAGAAATATTAATTTAGCGATTGTCTATAATTCTAAAGGAAGACATTCGTTACTCTACTTAATCGCATCATGTGACATTTTATTGCTTCGTGTTAGGTCGCTACGTCTATGAACGCATGTTTTGACATCCTCACGCTACGAAATGATACCGCGCTAGTTCATGTTTCTTGCTGATCTCTGAAATTCGAGTGTCGCGAAACAAGACCTCACGCTGTGCCGCGCGTCCCATTTTATGGCCTTTTCGTCGTAGAAACTAAACTTATTACACCGCGGGGGTCGGCACCGTATCGCCGCGTTCGCATCATTCACCCCCTGTGTGCGCGAGAGGGGGCGGCTTTTTTATTAAATCACACATCTCGCGTGCTCGTCGTCGCCCGATTAATTTGCCGTGACGCTTTCTTTTGTGGCGCCGAGCCAAGCCCCGAGAGAGAGAGAGAGAGAGAGAGGGGGGGGGAAGAGAGACGAGAACTGTCCATATTTCATGTCGACGAAGACGCATCTCTGCACGACGGAACCCTTTCTATTTTCACGTTCATCCCGCGAGTGACGGATGTTACACGCGTTCGACGTAGACGGAAGCGTTTGAGGTTAGAGACGTACGTTTAAACTTCGAGTGTCTGAAAATTCGTTATCTTAAATCGTGTGATAGTCGAAAAATATTGATATTAACTGCGAATGCCAAACTCAGACAACGAATTTTTCTCTGTAACTATAAAAGAATACCTCAATATACGATAGACATTTATTACCGACTCTTGAAAATTCTGTTAGACAGATCTGTAAAAACACAACATTGAGTTTAAATAAGACATCAATTTAATTTAATTTAATTTAATGAGATATTTTTGTAAAATTGATTTACACAAAAGAATAACAAGGAATAATTTATATGTACACAGAGCGAGGTTAGAGATAACAGCAAATTACGTTGAAGAGATGAAGAGAAGTGATTCCGTGGCAGTAAAGAAAAGTATGAACAAAACGACAATTTCAATTTATTACGGAAATTGAAATGTGCCTTTTGTGTGGCGTATAAATCCGCGCCAGAAATAATACTATTTGCTGATTCTATTAAGTAATTATTTTTCTTTGCCCCGTCTATCGTTTATTGTATATCCGACAGTAACAGGGTGATTGTTGATCGTCTCGAACGTCTCGGCAAAGGGATAGAAACGGGGGGGTGGCTCGGTGACGATAGCACAGAAGCGGAAGAGAGCGAAGGAATCTAGAATCCTGCAAGGGACGGCTAATTCCACCGTGATCACATCTGATCGATGTCTCTCGCGCTTGCCCTCGTCGAAAAATTATTGTCCTTCATGGTTCGCCAAACGTAAACTTTTGATGAACCTTTTACACTATTTTACACGATGTCTTTTGATAATATCTCATTTTTGGCATCCAATTTAAAAAAAAATGTTCATTCGTGAATTTATTAATTTTGCTAAATATCGTTTATTGGTTTTATCTGCAAGAAAATATTTCTTTATATGTATAGAAATGAAAATTGTATTACATATTTATTACTATAATCCTTTTTAGAGAACACACTACATTAATAAATTACGTTGACTGTCTTAAAATTAAATCTTTTGGTATCAGGAAAAACAATTTTTCTAAAAATACTTCATATTCATAGATTTCAAATTTCCAACAAACACCACGATAGATTATTTAAGTAATAAAATCTCGGAGCAACAAAAAAATGTCAAAACTTTTGAAGGCACTTTTGGACGATTCGAGTCTGCAGAATCGTGTCCCCGGCGCTTTGGACAAAATATTCTCACCATTCCCGCGCGAGTGGACAGTTTCGTCGTCGCCGTGCCCCAGCCAGCATGATTCTTTTATTTTAGTTTCGGTCTTGTTCCTGGACACGGGCGTACTCAATTTGACCCTCCATCTCCGCCGCCCTCCTAGCGTCTATTTTCACTCGTTTCATACGGTGGATGAGGCAAGAAGACGAAGAAAGAGAAATAGCGAAGGAGAGCTCTCTCGGCGGAGGATCTCGGCATGGCTAGACCTCTGTCTCTGAGGGTGGACAGAGAAACGAATAGAGCACGAGCGAAATAGGGAAAGTGGAAGAGTTACTACTCACTACTCTAGGAGTGGAGGCGGTCGCATATGGCTAGCGATGGACTCGATACCCTCGCGCGAGTGAGATATAAAGAAAAACTTGTGCCATATATGACAATAATAATGACAATAATTTTATTGAAGTTTAAATTATATTATGATATTATCCTACTATGATATTTTCAAAAAAACTTGTCCGTTTTTCATATATATTTAGATACAAATTTCAATTCAGTTGTAATAGAGGATCTCGTAGATATTAATTATATAGAAAATTAGGTTCTGGTGAAATGTGAGTTAGTTTTCGTATATAATGTATAGCTTATAATGTGGCGAACAAAAGATGTCATAAACACAAAGTTCAATAACGACTAGTTTTTGGACTATGGTGTATCAAAGGTGAGCACAAAAGCTTTATTATGAGCACAAGTTTTACATTATATGTGAAAACTAACTCATTTCACCAAGATCTAATTTTCCATATAATTAGTGCGAGGTCCTTTCAATCGATCGGTCATGTTAAAGAAAATTTAGAGAAAAATATTTGTACACTCAACGATATTATTGTATAGGTAAGATTGTGACAAAATTACAATAAAAAGCAGTAGATCAATCTTCGTAATAATGGTACAAACTGTATAAAGTGTACAAATTCTACGTGACCGGATGAGCAACCTCAGTTTCTTCCCATCGCTGCACCCGATTCGTCCACCCCCGTGGAAAACGTGGAATTGTAGAAGTTTGGTGTTCGTCCAAGAGATGACTATCCTATATTCCCTTCGGGCAGCTCTTCTTATCTTATCGCACCGCTGATAGATAAGCATTCGCCGATAAAGCTCGACGAAGAAATGACGGCGCGATTCGCGTGGATGCACCAGCCACTCCTTAATTAAGTTCGGGCAGCCGTTTATTCGGTTTATTGTCTTGTTTGCCATACCACGGACGTTCCCTCCGCGATTACACACGTTCGTATCAGTGCGAGCGGATGCAGCGTCATTGTGACATAAAGCGCGTTGTTGACTTCCCGATCGCATACTTTGACAACACGTTTTTCAGAAAAACGGATTTATTTTAGTGGTTTTAACCAAGAGATTTAAAGTATTCTCAAAAAAGTTGATTTTAGCTTGGAATACGACAGTGATATTAAATCTAGATAAGAAATTATTCTTCGTAAGGAGTAAAAGATCCCGCACTAATCATATGAATAAAATGGTTTTAGTTAAATTGGCTGAAACTGTTATATTTTGTAGCTTATGAGATGCTTAAAAAAGTCTCTATAGGTATATTTATAAAAATAGACAGATTTTGCTATAGTACAATTTGGAAATTGTTACTTTGAATCTACACTGAGAGAAAAATATTTTGTATTTGTGACTATAATTATATATTACTACAACTATGATTATTGCTGCTATAATAATAATAACAGTAACTATGTATATAGTTCTAGCAACAAATGTATATAGTTGACAACCTAAAATGACTATATATAATTATAGTTATTATAACCATAAAATAATTGAAATAACTATAAAAATGATTCAAGTGACTATATTTTTATAGTTATATTTTGGGACAACTATAAAAAATATGGTAGACAGATTTTGCTATAATACAATTTGGAATAATAATAACAGTAACTATGTATATAGTTCTAGCAATAAACGTATATAGTTGGCAACCTAAAATGACTATAATTATAGTTATTACTGAACTGTCTAAAATAGCAACTTTTAAATGCTACAGCAAAATCTATCGATTTTTAATGATTGTACTTATGAAGATTGTACTCATAAGCTACAAAATATCACAACTGATTTGATTATTTTTTTCATATGATTAGTGCAGAGTTCTTTACTAAATAAGCGGAATTTTTTATTTTATTTATATTCGTTATTGGTCGATGCTAAAATAATCACCTCACAGACGATTATTCTTTAAATAAACAGTATCTGTAATTCAAATTATTTCTTGAATAGAAAGTATCTATTTTCGGTATATATACATATACATAGTATACATATATAGATAAACGCTAAAAATGTAATGTTAAAAAACAGAATTTGCGTATCAGGTTCTCGAATTGATATCATGGCAGTTTTATCGTCCGCGCCGACTGTGACGGATTTCTTCCACAAATTTGAGCTGGTGCTATAGCGAGGACAAATTATGCGCATTACGAAAAGTGTCCCCGAAAGAACAGCTTGGAGGGCGCGGCGACGGGCACGGGGGATGAAACGTCGGCGCTGGAGCCGCGCCGCGGATGAGAGATGGGCCCATTGTGCCATCGTAAATACAGGGAAGCGGCCTGTCCCGAAATAAGGGCATATTTCAGCTTCTGTCCGGCAATCACCGCTGCTCCGCGACTTCACGGTCGTGCAGCCACGAATATGGGCGCGGCAGCAAGAACGGCGGAAGAGAAGAAGGTAAGGGAAGGAACGCGCGGTAGAAGGGACGAAGAAGGGAACAACGGAAAGAACAAGTCCGAGCGAAAAGAAGCGAGTGGGTGAACGAGTGGGGGATTCCGGGGAGAAAGAGATCCCATTTCGTATTCCTCGGGCATCCCTCTTGATCTCCGCGCATTTTTATTGCACTTGCCGTTGGTAAGAATATGTTTTATTTATATTTCATATTTTCCCTTTCTCTTTCTCTTACTTTTTCTTTTTCTATGCCTTGCTTCGTAATCCGCGGTCAGAGACGGACACGGACCACTGTCGTGGATTCACACGGGGTGGGGGTGGGGGGACCACGAAATATGAAGTCGAGGTACGGGAGCCCCCGTGCAAAGAACTGTGCGTAGACTCTGCTTGCCGTTTCCCCTAGTACCCCTATTTTCGAAGGGACCGCCTTTATAGCTGGGTGGAAAATATTTTGGCAACGTTTCCGCAAAGAGTATTTATGTTCGTCTCGGATCCATTCCTTCGCATGGCTTTATTGAAATGCCGCATTAATGGAATTGCCTGCCTTGTCCTTACAATAAGCTGCATTTTTTTAAAATCTATATGTACGTATTTTAATAAGTTTTTTAAGTTTCGAATAAATTACGTGGATAAATTACAAAAAGAAGAAAGAGTACGTGTAATAAATAAAAAGATGCAAACACAAATTCATTTTTTAAAGTCATAATTCGATACAAGAGGAAAAAAGATTGAGATGGGCGCAGGGAAGGCGTCCAAGAGAGAATCGATCGACCATGCTTTTAGCGCCCAAATTTAATTCAGCGTCGTCTGATTGAGACGAAGGGTGTTACACGCAATTTGCCACGTTTCGCCATAATAACTCGGCGAACCCTTCGGCATGTTTTATGAGTATCACCCTGAGTATGCATAACTCACGGTTCAGCGAGTAAATTTCCGTGAACGGTGCAAACCTTCGTTGACTAAGAATTCGTTGGGATAACAAAACGGAAAACGCGATATTTCGGATGTAATAATTTATGTTTTGATCGTGGTTGTTACCTCTTCGGTTAAGACTTTTTAAACAAATTTCTGACAGAAAAGCATAAAAGAGGAATCAAGACAATTTCGAAAGATAATTGATCGCCGCGCCGTCGGAATAGTGTAGGGATTTTCGGCAGGAAAGTTGTCTTCATAAATCGTAGAACCAAAAGTGGTAACCGTGGTTCCTTAGTAGAAATTTCATTTATTTTTTGAGCAGTTCCCTTATGGAAAGAGACACTGAAAATTTCGAAAAAACACTGAAAATTAAGTGTTAACACTCAACTTTGAGTATTAACACCTGAAAATTAGGTGTTAACACTCAAAATTGAGTGTTAACACTTAATTTTCAGTGTTTTTTCGAAATTTTCAGTGTCTCTTTCCATAAGGGTTACTAAACAGTTACACCAATTTCTTTCTAGTAACTGAGAAGGAAAACTACTTATAGGATTCCAATCAAGATGTAACACTTTGTTTGCAGTTACTGCATACATAAATTGTGTAAAATCTGAATCCATTTACTGAATAGAAACACAACAAATAATGGATATTAAATTGATTAATAAGCAAGCCAATTGCTTGTGAAATGAACGGAATAAAACTCTATCAAGTTCTTGTCCATTTCCTACTCAGTATTGGCACAATTAATGAGAATACAGTAATATTAGATAGTAACTGGATAAGTGTCTAG
>NW_017299956.1:0-1193 GCF_001594075.2 Trachymyrmex cornetzi | reverse complement strand
GGGGGGGGGGGGTGGAATCAAAGTCCATTATCGAATTATCATTATAATAGCTCTGCGATATTTTAAAAAGGTTGATCCAGCCGATGAAGGCAAGATTGCGTTAGCATAAGGAAGGCTCACTCCAGCATGTATATAGCTCACTGTGGCGAACGCACTTCTGCAGAGTCTTACGTAAATGAATGTTTCGAATGTAAAAAAATTTTCGCATAGACGTAATATACATAATAATACTTGACCTCCCCCCCTCCCCCTCTCCCCAGTTATGATAACAATTGTCAACCTGAAACTTCTTTGTAATTAATATCTCATTGTATCTCAGGGTAATTCAATCGCAAAATCGAGGGCCCAAAAACGGATGAAAAAACCCCTTTTTTGCGGTCACTCTTTTTTAAATGTGTTAATGGACTACCTACATGACAGAGAAATTGTCGAATCCTTCTATTCTATAATTCTATAATATATTCAAGCAACAAGGTTGGAAAACTACCCTGCACTAATCTTATGGGAAAATGTCTTTCTGGGTTTGATTAATTTTTGGATATGTGTAGTTCTCTTCATTCTGAATAAATATCTCAATTTGATCCTATGAGCCGTTTCCGCGCTACAAGCCTTGAAAGATCCAAATTTAACATGTACGAATATATAGTAGTATCCAAGTATATAGTTATCACCAACACACACACACGCGCGCGCGCACCGAAACACAAAATACACATACATCACAGAGGATTCGGAGCCATTAAATACTACGGAAGTGATGAACCGTGGGCTCCTTATCTCTATTGATACACACACACACACACACACACACACCAGAGAGAGATTGGAGTTATTAAATACTGTGGAAGTAACGAATTCAATAGTCCTTATCTATTGATACACCCGCACACATATTCGACCGAGAGTCATATTCCGAATCGAAAAGCCTGTACTTTTACATGTAAAATCTGGACCTTTCAAGGCTTGTAGCGCGAAAACGGTTCATAGAATTAAGTTGTGCCCACTGAGACATTTGTTCACAATGAAAAGAACTACACCATATATCCAGAAAGACAGTTTCCCAGGAGATGGGAAATGCAGTGAGGGGTCCTTTTGCACAGTTTATCTCTTTTTTCTTGTTCTCCAATATGAAAAGAAAAAGAGGAAGGATGAACATTATGCAAGAAGTTCAGCTAAAAAACAGATTATTATTT
>NW_017299955.1:54207-57728 GCF_001594075.2 Trachymyrmex cornetzi | reverse complement strand
TACAGTCTGTAAAGTAAGAGCGTGTACAGGTTAATGTGTAGAAAAATTTATTTTTAATGATTTTTAAGTACATAGATTTGTTGTACTCCATGAAAAGAAAAATGCTATACCATTAATAATGAGTCCAGTCACCACCGGCATTGATAATTGTCTG
This sequence comes from Trachymyrmex cornetzi, assembly GCF_001594075.2. Classification (NCBI taxonomy): domain Eukaryota; kingdom Metazoa; phylum Arthropoda; class Insecta; order Hymenoptera; family Formicidae; genus Trachymyrmex; species Trachymyrmex cornetzi. The sequence continues at coordinate 57,574 of NW_017299955.1, read as the reverse complement.
ACATCTCCGAGGCATACTTTCCACTAAGTTGACTGCGTATTCGTTCGGTAAAGACCTCCAAATGAGACGTATTTGTCGTGTCAGCTGCTTCAAAGTACATACTCTTTTTCCTCGAAGCTTGCGCTTGAGATATGCCCACACATTTTCAATGGGATTTGCATCTGGCGATTGCGATGGCTAATCAAGTGTGACGATGCCAGACCGCTCTTTCCACTCGGTGCAAAGCTTGCTCCGGTGTTTTGGGTCGTTGTCTTCCTGTAAGATCCAGTCCTCGTTTTTTTTTATGAAACATCGTTCAGCAGTCGGCAACAAATACTTTTCATAAATTTTAAGCATTTTCGGAGCATTTAAATTGTATGTAAACAGATGTAATGCTCCAAAACCCTGTTTTGAAAAGCAGCCCCAAAGATGAACTTTTACAGGGTGTTTAACGGTCCGTTGTATTAATCTATTGGTCAAGGTTGACCAGGAACGTCGGATGGTAATATATCCCCAAACAGAAGCTTCGTCCGTAAAAATCACATTGCTCCAATCTCGGTCCAAATTCTCCTTTGCCCAAGCGAGTCTTTTCATCACATGTTTTTCGCCTAACAGTGGTTTCTTCATTGTGCTTCGATATTTGATGTTATGCGTAAGGAGATGGGTTCGAATAGTTGTATGTGATATTTCTATACCCTCCTGTTTTAATTTTGCTGCTCCTTGCGCAATGTTAAGGTCGGGTTCCGCTTAAACAAATTCACAATTTTTTTTTCCATGTTCGGCGTCACTTTGCCTATCGAGCCACGTTCTGGCAAGTCATCGACATTTTTTTGTCTTCTTATATTGCTGAACCCACTTAGCAACGAACGATTTTGACTTTTCCATGTATTTAGCAGCCGCTACATATGACATTTTTGGTCCTTTCGGGTGGGAACAAAGGAACACAGTCTCGTAGCGCGATGCGTATGCGGCACTCATAGCGGTTACCGTGTTTCTCAGATAAGAATTCGACACCAACTGAATCTTTTGTGACAAAGCATTCACGACAAAGGTTCCATCTATCGACTCACACAAAAACTAGGACGATATTTGAAGCCAACTGCCATTTATGCCGTACACGCTCTTACTTTACAGACTGTATATGGACATATTTCGTATATAATTATATATTTTTATCTAGTTATATATGTTATGAACCTTTAACATATGTTTATGCATATTTATATATACTCGTATTTATATATATTTTTGCATGAAAAATTTTTTACTAATTATATATTTTAATTTTTTTACGTTTATTTTTAGAAACATATCTATTGAAATAAGAGTGCCAGAAAGTAATATATAATTACTATGATCCTTAAAATCGTACAACTTCCAACCTTTGTATCAGCCCTCTCGCCCACTCAGGTAATTATGTTTTCTTACATTTTATGATGTAAATAACATATATACAAAGTTTTAGTCGGTAACAAATCATGACTTTTTAGTTTAAAATTCGACATGTTAGGACGAACATAGGGACCCCTTAGGTCCACTCAAACGGTATTGCATGTGTATTTTTGTATGTTTCGTAGTGAAAATAGGTAATGTACAAAAAAAAACAGCCAGTAACAAATCTTTTTTTTTTTCACTAAAAAATTTACCACTTTAGCTTGATTTGACAGCCCTTTCGATTCACAGAAACGGTATGGCATCTACCTTCCGATTGGTTTTTTTTACGTAAACTATCACTAAGAAACATATGCCAGCCGGTAACATATTAGGAAAAAAGCAAAAAATTTTTGACAACTTCAATAACACGCTATCAATTTTGAAACCGGGAGATTTGCCATACTTGCGTTTCCCGCATGTTTACCTAATAAATGACGAATTATAACGATTTCAAGCGGTAACAAATCATAACCATTTTAGTGTCATCATCTCCCGGACTAATGCTCCTTCCATTTATATATGTTCTAAGCATAAAGGCCGCAGACTTTTGCATAATGCATAGTGTATAAAGGAATCAATCAATTGAAATTATTCTTTTCCATGGAATGGGAGAAAAGAAAAGATTCTGATTAGTTGATTCGCTTATGCACTATGCGTTATGAGTTATGCAAAAGTCTGTGCTGCGGCCTTAAGCCTATTCTACATTAGACGCAAGCCGATCGCAAGTTTATTGCGACAGCCAATATGAAGCGATAAGGCCGTTCTACAATAAGTTGCAAACACCCCGTTGCCAGTCGCAAAGGTTGGCAACTACTAGTTGCAAAGTGCTATTTCCGGTTGCAATAAATAGCCGCGGTTCGCCCCCTCATGGGGCACGCCCTTGCCAGGGCGAGGGGCTCCCCTGGGGGTCTAATGTGTCCCGTACGGAATCCTCCGTTAAATAGGTTGACTCTGTACACAGGGTCCGGCGCCCCAAGGGGGCTCACTCCTCGGAATGGGCCTCTAGGGTGGCCGTTTATTATGGAACGGTTTCCCAATGTGCCGGTAGGGGATAGCGACCCCGACTACAAACGCCCGGTGGCACGGCACCGATAGGGGGAGGATTGCTCTCTGCCCGTCCGTGATGTGGAATTTAGACCCCCACTGCGAGCGGGGGTTCCCATGGGGCCCTCCCCTTCCCTCTCAGGGGGGATGGAGTGGTTCCCTCGGGGCTCCGCAAGCAAAAGGGTCGACGCGAGTGCTCCCGCAGGCGGGGCTGCCCACTGTCCGGGTGCTCCCGGCTTTGGGCGGCCGCACGCCATGAGAAGGGATCCTCGGGGATAACCCCATTGCACGAAGATCCAACGCTAGAGTGCCGGCCAGGTCTTAGGGCCATTGCACGGTACGGTGTTCCTAGCGAGGCGTGGGCGACTGTCTCCCTCGGGATGGTTGCCAGCAGGGAAGATTGGGCGGGCCACCGGGACGTTTTCCGGCCGGGGCCGCCCGTCTCTTCTGGAGGGGGGCAGTAAGGCCGCTCGGACGTATTCCGAGGCGGGGCCTGCTGCCCTGGCCCGCCGGGGCCGCTCGGACTTATTCCGAGGGGGGGCCCGGCGGTATGGAGGCAAGGGAAGGAAAATCGTACACCCGGCCGGGGGCGGCTTGTAAAATAGCCCCAACCTTAAATCCACGATAGATGGAAAACAAGAAGCCGATGACTACGTCAGCAGGCGGCATCGGAACCGACAGTTATCGGCGTGAGGGAGGTGATGTCCTGGTCACCCCCATGTCGGACCTGATCTCTAGGCAGTGTTGTTAGATGGGACGGATTTCTGGCGCATGCGCATTCAATGTAGGCTCAGTAATGTACCGAATCACTAGTAAATAGGAGATTATTAGTCGCCTGTGTAAAATTTTTTTCAAAAATGTTACAAATTTTAATATATTTGACATATTTTACATATGTATACATATATAT
>NW_017299955.1:47022-53744 GCF_001594075.2 Trachymyrmex cornetzi | reverse complement strand
GCGCCCATTTCTTTTGCACTGGCTACACATTACGATACACCACTGCGCTCGGCTGTTTGATCGTCGCGCATGCGCCAGAAATCCGTCCCGTCTAACAACACTGTCTCTAGGTATCATGCGACAGGCGCGACGGCGGGTGCACCGCAGGCCCGTCGTCGAGCAGAAGTGCGCCTGCGACGACAGAGACGATGGTGATGTCGTGTACAGAGAGTATGGGGAAGATTGAGGCTTCCTCGAATAAGGATATCCGTATGAACCATCCGGAAAATAAGTCTGAAGGGAGTTCTCAGGACGAGGACTCTGCTACTGAGACGGTCTCTGTCCCATTGGAGTGGGACACCGAGGGGACAGATCTCATGGAGGCTCCCGACAGAGCATACTATGCTCTCAGCTATGAAGACGAAGACTTCCTGAGTCCTGAGGAGGAAACACCTGAGGCACTGCGTCTCAAGGATGGAATCGGCTCTCCCCTGTCGGAGGATCAACCGGGGAGCCCACCAATATTGGCCTCTTCGAAAATGGTTGGGTCCTCTTCTGTGGGGGAACGACAGCTGGGAGAGCGCCCGAGGCCAAAATGCTCCAAGGGTCATAGAGACTCGACGACTCAAAAAAGGAGCCAATCAAACATAAAGAAAGATGAAGTCACCGATACCGAGACATCGGAAGAGGAAGGGAAGAGAGAGAAAGGGTCGAGGGGCTCTTTCTTTAGAAAATCAAGCGCTAAAGAAGAGGCGGAAATAGAGGGTGAAGTGAAATCGGGGGAACCTCCAGACAAAATAGTCGCCATTGACGATGAGGATGACGACGATAACGTCCCCTCCGTCGGTAAAAGAAGACGGGGAAGACCTCGGTCAAATGTATCCCAGGTCAGCAGGTCGGAGAATGCTGATCCAAAGAAGGATTGGAGGGATCGGTATCTCACTAAAGGAGGTCCTCCAAAAAGTAAACGAAGAGGAGGAGAAAAGATTGCAACTTCAAAGAGAAGATGTTATAAAAGAGTTATCTAACAAAGAACTAATTAAAAGTCCAAAATCAATTTGGATAAGTACATTGAGGAAGTTGAAGACCACTCGAGTGGCGAAATTGCCAAAAAAGTGGAGGATTATATGATGGAGGTAATACGTATCGCAAAAACCTCTGGTAATTTAAAGGGAACTTACCAGAAGTCTCTAAAGCTGTCTGCTGCCGCGACGCTCGGATGTCTTCAAGTGCTACAGGGACGAGCTGAAAGATCAACGGATGAGGCGACGTCTGGAGAGATCGCCCTATTAAAGAGAAAGATCTCAGACACGAGGAAGAGCTTTGATGACCAACTGAATAAAGAGAAAGAGAGAACCAAAGCAGCGGAGGAACAGATAGCAAGGCTAAAGAAGGAGCTTACAGACCTGAAGAGGTTAACAGGCAGGAAAAGCTCACAAGAAGCTGAAGCAGGACCGTCTCGAACGAGCGACTCTAAAGAGGTCTCTGAAAAACTGAGTTCATTCCGTCCACACCAAAGAAACTCTAAGAAGAAAAACTATAAAGAGGAAATCTCCAAAGGTAGCAGAATGGAGATAAGTGACGAGGAACAAGAGGAAGTAACCTTACCGCCAAGAGAGGAATGGCCTCCAGCCATAAGACCGGCGATTCGCGGTAAGGCCAAGATAATCAAAGACCGTATCCTGCCGGAAAGTCAAAAAGTGACAATCGTTAAAACAAAACCCGGCGATAGAAATATCAAAAAGACGGATCAGGGCGGCCTTACAAATAGTAAGAAGCAGCAGGAGAAAAAGAAGAATACTCAGGTCCTGGGACAAATGGCAAATAAGCCTACTGAGCTCGCAGAAATCATTAGAGAGCTCATTAGGGAGGAGCTTGGGACTGGATCTGACTCCCAAGGAGACATTAAAACAAGGGCGAGATCGAAGTCGCGTTTAGCGCGACGCAACGATCAAGAGCACAAGGGAGAACCACTCTCCTGAACAACTACAACTGTGGAGCCGGTTAAAATGGCTGAAACATGGGCTATGGTAATTAGAAGAAAGGCCAAGAGAGACCTTAAAAAACAGACGGTTCCGAGATCCACAGGGAAGAACTCCAGGGCCCTAATGGGTCAAAAAGCCCTCACTGAGGTCAAAAAGAAGAGGCCACCGCGTAACGCGGTTGTTCAAATTGCTACAGAGGGAGACACAACATATGCGGACACCCTAAAGATGGCTAAGGAGCGCATTAGTCTGGAGGAGCTGGGAATCTCGGAGCTACGCCCACGGCGTGCTAAGACTGGGACCTTTTTGCTTGAGATTCCCGGCCCGGACAGCGCAGTGAAGGCGGATGCGCTCGCTATGAAATTACAGGAGACCTTTACCGAGAATGGGGAGATCAAGATCTCGCGCCCTATTAAAACGGCCGAGATTCGAATTGACAATCTGGATGACTCAATATCATCTATGGACGTACTACAGACTATAGTGATCGCAACTGGGTGCAATCATGCGGATATAAAACTGGGGTTTATCAGTAAAGCCCAAAATGGACTTGGGTCTATATGGGTAAAGGGGTGGCACCCAGTTGGACACGGCTCAATTGGACATGAGCCACTCACAGTGCTTGAGACTACAAAGCTCCTAAGCACCGGTCGCTGTGATTGGTGGTGTCCAATCGAGACGTGATCAATCGGGATCACCCCTGGGTAAAGTGCCCAGTGGTGGCGGCTAACAAACTAATAGACAATAAGAAAATAAGAATAGGATGGACCACTGCGAAGATAACGTCGCTCCCGGATCGTGGACTACAGTGCTTCAAATGCTTGCAATTTGGACATGTAAGGGCCGAGTGCAGGAGCACCGCAGATCGTAGCACTACATGCTATAGATGTGGGGAAGAAGGCCATCAGGCAAGAGAGTGCACGAAGGTTACCAAGTGTTTGGTCTGCTAGGAGGCGGGACTCCCTCACGGTCATCGAATAGGGGGCAAAGCCTGCCATCCCGAGATAGGCCGAAGAAATAAGAAAAGAGTACAAAGGAACCAGCTGGCCGGCAGGATCGGAAAACAGGGGGAAAACCCTGGAAACTGAACCTTTCACAGAGCATACTGAGTATACTCAGAACACTCAGGGACGATATATAAGAATCACACGATATACAGGAGGAAAAACCAAGAAAAGAGCAACAGGGAAATATGACCGGGAAAGTGATAGTGGCAAACAGTTTCACTCCACTGGAGTCTCCTATGGAGACTGAGACGTTAAACGAGCTACATGAGACCTCGGAACTGAGCCCCACCGAATGGCCCAAAAACGACGAACCAGGAGTGACGGGCTGGAGAAGTCCAAGGAAGGAAAGTAGCCCAAAATAACGAGTTTAAATGGCCAATACCCTGTTACAAGGCAACCTATATAAACAGGGTCAGAAACGCTCAGGACATTCTGGCCCAAACAATGATGGAATACGACGTTGGTCTGGCAGTAATTGCCGAGCATACCGAATCCCGGTCCACCCCCATTGGGCGAGTGACCTTAAAGGGGATGTGGCCATCTGTTGGCGTCGGAGTGGTCACCCGCTCCCGCTGACTAGAATTTATGCAGGTAGAGGGTTCGTTACAATTAAATGGGGAGACATGTTTGTTACCGGCGTGTACATCTCCCCAAGCCTCGCAAGGCCTGAGTTTGAGAAGATCCTAGAAGACCTAGCAAAACACCTGCAGAGCTATGTGAGCAGCCCCATGATTGTCGCGGGAGACTTTAACTCCAGATCGACTTTATGGGGTGATAGGCTCACGAACCTAAGGGGACGACTTCTTGAAGACTCGGCTGCTAGCTTGGGTCTCTGTTGTATGAACACGAGAATGACAAGCACGTGTGTTAGGACCACGGGCGAATCGGCCGTGGATGTCACATGGGCCTCTCCTGGTCTCGCAAGGAGGATCTCAGAATGGCGGGTGAGGCAGATGGAGACCATGTCGGACCACCTGTTTATCACCATGGAGCTGGAACTAACAATCTCGCAAGAAAAAAGAAAAGTAATCACGGAACAGCGCTGGGCTGTTAAAAAACTAAATAAGGACATGTTCGAGGCAACCATCATAACGAGCTCCTGGCCGACGAGTCGTCAAGCACGAAACATAGAGGACTGCGACCCTGAATACTGAGGCAGACAAACTGCAAAGAATCGTAATAAATGCCTGCGATGTGGCAATGCCAAGGGCTAAGACCCGACTGAGGAAGAACGTTCACTGGTGGAACGAGGGAGTATCACTTCTGAGAGAAGATGCCTCAAGAGCTCGTAGGGCAATTAAACGAGCCCGCAGAAGACGCTCAGAACCGGACGAGATTGAAGCCAGAGTAAATGAGTATAAGATGGTGAAAAAAAGCTAAGGACAGCAATTTACAAGGCGAAAGAACGCTCATGGCGAGACCTCGTGGAATCCCTAAATGAGGACCCATGGGGGACTGCATACAAGCTGGTCCTTAATAAGTTAAGACATTAGATGGTACCGATAACGGAGACACTGGATCCTCCTTTTCTGGATGAGGTACTAAACACCCTCTTCCCACCCCCTGAGAACCAAAGGGAGGAGGAATGGAGGGACAGAGAAAGCCTCCCCAGGGTATCTATTATGGAAATAATCGGAATGGATTCCGATCGAAATTATTTCGTTTTCCCCAGAAAATACAATAGAAATCTAGGGAATAATTGAATAATTCCGATCGGATCCATTCCGATTATTTCCATAATAGATACCCAGTGTGGGAAGTGGACGCTGGGTGCCAAACATGGAAGTATCCCACGAGGAGATACAACTTGCTGTGAGAAGGATGAATCAACGAAATGCGGCGCCTGGGCCCAGCGGGGTACCGAGTCAAACGTGGACAATGGTGACGGATGGACTCATTGCGAGAATGAGAGGGCTTTTTACAAAATGCCTGAAGGACGGAGTCTTCCCGGAAAAATGGAAGCAAGCCAAATTAGTGTTACTACGAAAGAATAGTAAACCAGCTGATGACCCCTCGGACTACCGGCCCATATGCCTCCTGGACGAGGAGACGAAGATCTTTGAGCGTATCGTAGTGGGCCGCATCAATGATTACTTGGACAGTTTTGGCTTCGGCATGGGATCGCGCTTAAACGCATCTCGATTCGGCTTTCACAAGAGTCGCAGCACTACAGGTGCTATCATAAACGTGCGAAAATTTACCAAGCATTACATCGATACCACGGGAAGGGTTGTGGTTGGGGTGTCGATTGACATCTCAAATGCATTCAACTCCCTCCCGTGGAATGGGATTGGAAAGGCGCTCTCGTCGGTCAAGATTCCCTATTATATCCAGAGAGTTTTGCGAGCATACCTCTCGAACAGATACCTTACGTATACGAACAAAAGTGAAGAGACCCAAATTAGAAGGGTCGAGCGTGGAGTGGGTGGCACCCAGTTGGACACGACTCAATTGGACACGAGCCACTCACAGCGCTTGAGACTACAAAGCTCCTAAGCACTGGTCGCTGTGATTGGTGGTGTCCAATCGAGCCGTGGTCAATCGGGATCACCCCGCGTGGAGTACCGCAAGGCTCGGTTTTGGGCCCATGTCTATGGACACTGGGTTTCAACGAAGTGTTGAGAAACGTTGACCTCCCGGAGGACTGTGGAATTACCGCTTACGCGGATGACACGTTTGTCTTGGCAGGGGGGCAAGACTGGCAAGAAGCATTGCTCAAAGCCAACGAGGCAGTTGCCAACGTGGTCTTCCACATCAAGTCACTAGGTTTGAGCATTTCAGCTGGGAAGTCTGAGGCAATCTACTTCCGAGGAAGTAAAAGACGATGTAAAAGACAAGTACCTGGGAGTGATCGTGGATAGCCGATGGACCTATGAGCGACACTTCCGGGTGCTAAGCGAGAGACTGCTGCGAACAGCAGGCAACCTGGCAAAAATCCTGCCAAATATTGGAGGGCCAAGTCCCAGGGTCAGGCGATTGCACGCCACGGTGCTAGACTCAATGGCACTGTACGCGGCTCCTGCATGAGTGGATAAAGCAGAAAAAAACAGGCTCATACAGCGCCAACTGCAACAGGCCCAACGTAGAATCGCCTGTAGAACGATAAGGGGATTCAGAACAGTAAGTTTCGCTACCGCTACTATACTGGCTGGAGCACCGCCTCTACTCTTAAAAGCGCAAATGTATGCGAATGTGTACGAGGCTATGCAGGAGCTCCGCTCCCAATGAATGAAGCAAATTCGCCCTTGTGTGTCAGAATCAGTACGATCTAGGGAGATCGATAGGATGTTTCGCAACTGGGAAAAATGGATCAGAAGACCTGGTCAATCGGGAGGGGAGATGGGGATTGCACTCCAACCTCATCTCCAAAAATGGGCTAAAAATAAGATTGGCCTAACATATCGGTGCATCCAGTTGTTAACAGGCCATGGGCGCTTTGGGCAGTATCTACACAAGATCAAGAAGGAGGAATCCACCAGGTGCTGGCACTGCCCGGCCAGACTGGACACGGCCCAGCATACGTGGGAGGAGTGCCCGGCCTGGGAGCAGAACAGAAGGGAGCTGGTCAGGGACATCGGAAACGACATATCATATATAACTCCCATCAAGGCTCTAATGGACGAAAAAAAAGGGAGGCAGTCTTTCGATACTGTGAAAACATGATAAGAACAAAGGAGGAGGTGGAACGTATCCGAGAACGCGTGTTCAACGCTAACAGGGAGATCAACCTGGGAAGCTGGGGGGGGGGGGG
>NW_017299955.1:44503-46595 GCF_001594075.2 Trachymyrmex cornetzi | reverse complement strand
TGCCCTCACCTCCCTCTCGGGCCACTGGTTCTGCGGGGTGGGGAGCGGGTGACTCCCCATTCCTTGGCTATGGAACTTGGGGTCTGGCGGTGAGGGGGGAGGTGGTGTCCGCCCCCTCATCACGGAATAGATGAGTTGAGTAGTGCGAAAGCGCTTCAGGCGTTAGGACGGCGAGGTGAGTACTGTGTCCTGAGCCCTCCCCGTTCTGACTTAGCGCCCAAGGTAGGACACTCGCTGTGGTTTTAGTAGGTATGCCCTGGACCGTCAGATCTGGGGTGAGTCCCACATAACCCGTTCCTTCTCCCCGAAAGGGCTGGTATGCGTAACGCATTTCCCCAGCGTAAACAAAAAAAGATAGTCGCGGTTGCCAACGGAGAGTTGCCCAACTTTTAACTCCTTGGCAACAGCAACTGTCTACCGTAACATCTTAACCAATGAAATATTGTTTTCGAAAAGAGCGAAGAGTGAAATAAAAGTTGTTGTGATATATCGGTGGTGTTTGATTTGGGAGGGCTCCGATTGCACACATCGCATATTGCACACATGTATCGCTGATTGGCCAATTTAAAAATAAAATAATCTCATTGGCAAAACAGTGAAAAATTACTAGGCACCAGTTGATATGGGTGGTGTGTACAATAAAAACTGTAGGCAAACGGGATCCTGCCTTTGATTTATTTCATTTTCATTTCGAGAACATCTCGAATATCTATCACATAATCTGCTTGATATATTTTCTTCGATTTTTCGGCTACAGCAAATAACAACGGACATTCTACTTTCTGATTGGCTGTTTTATACAAATCGCAACTTTCGACATCCAAATGTGGATTAGGTGTTGCAATGATTTACAACTTATGACTGGTAACTTGTCACTCCGCAACTGGTAACGGGGTGTTTGCAACTTATTGTAGAACGGCCTTTAGAACCCAGACACAAGCTTTTGCATAACGCATAACACATAGTGCATAAGAGAATCAACCAATCGAAATTCTTCTTTTCCATGGAATGGGAGGAAAGGAAAGATTCTGATTAGTTGATTCGTTTATGCACTATGCATTATGCTTTATGCAAAAGTCTGTGTCACAGCCTTTAATTTCAAAATGCAAGCTTCAGATTGGCTGTCGCAACAAACTTGCGATCGGCTTGCGTCTAATGTAGAATGGACTTTAAAGCATAGTGCATAACGTAACGAGCGCCAACGCACAAACTTGTGCATAAAACTTTATCTTAACCTAAAAACTGCTTTGAATGCACTGAGCACGCAAAATTATCATATTGATAATGAATGTCAAAATAATACGAATTATAATCCATATTATATATATTTTTAATTGATTTAATAGAAACAACAATTTATAAGTTAGACCGAAATTCAGCTACACACGTATGGTGATCGATCTAGAACGTGAACGGGCTGCATAAGCATAAAAATTCAATCAAAAGGCCACAGCACACACTTTTGCATAACGCATAACGCATAGTGCATAAGCGAATCAACTAATCAGAATCTTTCCTTTCCTCCCATTCCATGGAAAAAAAGAATTTTTATTGGTTGATTCTTTAATGCACTATGCATTATGCGGGGGTGATCCCGATTGACCACGGCTCGATTGGACACCACCAATCACAGCGACCGGTGGTTAGGAGCTTTGTAGTCTCAAGCGCTGTGAGTGGTTCGTGTCCAATTGAGCCGTGTCCAACTGGGTGCCACCCGATCTGGCCGTATTGTCTCCGGTTATTTCATGGAAGCAGGAGCCAATAATAAGAAGAAGAAGAAGAGGGGTTGGATTAGAGGCCTAGATAACAGAGATGCGACATTGAAGAGTATGGTCTGATTGGCCGTCTAAATTACATGAGCAGAGCGCCATTTTAATTCATTACTGCGTATAATTAGAGTCCTAAGGGCCTGAGCACAATAGAGGAACAGGAATTAGATATTAAGATTTTAACCTATCAGAAACTGATTACATCGGAATACACGGTTTCTGATAGGTTGAAATCTTAATATCTAATTCTTGTTCCTCTATTGTGCGCAGGCCCTAATAGCTTATTTCACTGGTTGCACTGGTGCGCACTCAGTGCACATTAA
>NW_017299955.1:41648-44187 GCF_001594075.2 Trachymyrmex cornetzi | reverse complement strand
CATATTGCACTGGATCGACACCGTCTCTTGGAGCTCGTGCCGAGTTTTTGCACTATAATGCAAAAACTCGGCCCTAATAGCATGTTTCATTGGCAGAACTAGTGCGCACTCAGTACACTTCAACGCCGTTATACAAAAATCGACGTAAAGATACACGTTTAATAAAAATATACAAACGAATTAAACCGTGAAATATTCGATACATTTTATTGTGCTATTGATAAAATAAATTTTGGGCATTTTATCAATTGAAATATCTCACTTTTATATTTAGATTAGAATAGTGTACAACAGCCTTAATGTGCACTGAGTGCGCACCAGTGCAATCAGTGAAATACGCTATAAGACTGTACATATAAAATCTAAAGTCCGCGACACAGACTTTTGCGTAATGCATAAGGCATAATGCATAACGCATAGCGTAACATGTAGCAACGCATAAGCTTGTACATAAGCTTGTACTATTTGGAATGTCTCAATTGGAAATAAGATAATATTATATGATTATACAATATCATTATATTATATAATTTTGTAAATAATGACAAATACGTCATATTCCTATCTGGGATGTCTAAACGTACTTATCTATCACACATTTCGAGGTTAGAACAGGCTAGAATGAGAGCATTCTTCTTAAAGCTATAGCACATGAAATGCATAACAGAGCGTAAGCATAACATAAGATTGCTGGACCAATGAGCATCTAGCATAATGTCGCCATATTGATTTACATAAGATGCTCATTGGTTTAGCGGCCTTATGTTATGCTTATGTTCTGTTATGCATTTCATGTGTGAGAGCCCTTATTCCTGCTGCTTAAGATGTCTGCATAGCATAAAAAGTTTGTCTTTAGTCCGGATCTACAATGGGTGTTTTAAGCTTTAAGAAATTGACCAATTACAGTCGAATCCAAGAAGAATAAGCGACTGTGATTCGCCCATTTCTTATGGCTTAAGGCTTAAAACCCTATTGTTGATCGGGACTTACGGATTTTTCGACGTCTTGTGTTTTATGCTTTGTGCGCTATGCAAGATCTACAGACCGAGAAATGGGGATGGAAATAAGGGACTCTGATTGGTTGATTCGCTTATGAACTATGCCTTATGCGTTATGCAAAAGTCTGTGTTGCGGCCTTTATAGCGTGCATTCGTTTATGCAGCCGTTAGCGCAGAAGTATTACTTTATCCTTGTTGTTCACCGAGTGTTGAACAAAGATTAAATGATACTCACTGCGCTAACCGCTGCATAAACGAATGCACGCATAATGTACGTATGTATAATGTATATACTATTAAGTACATACTATAATATAAGTACGTACTAAAGACATAGAGAATGGCGCGATCCGTGTGTCAAAATGATCTATAGGAATGAGAGAGAGGGACCGTGGCAGACGGCGGGGAGATCCCGATTGACCACAGCTCGATTGGACACCACCAATTACAGCGACCGGTGCTTAGGAGCTTTGTAGTCTCAAGGCCCGTCTACAATACACGGAGTGAGAAGTAAGAGTAAGAAATTGACCAATCACAGTCGATTATTCTTCTCACATTCGACTGTGATTGGTCAATTTCTTACTCTTACTTCTTACTCCGTATATTGTAGACGGGCCTTCAAGTAGAGACCCTTAAAAGAGAGACTCGCCAACTCATCACGTGACTATGAGTGATTCTGATTGGCTGGGGTATGGATGACGTGTTTCCCATTTTTGAACATGTGTACCATAACCTGCTAGAATACACATGTGAATTGAAGCAGCTTGTGTTGCGTGTGGTTCTGACTATTTTTGGTAAGTAAATTTATCACATTTATGCAAAATTGTGAGAAAAAGTAATGTATATATTGTCACAAATAAGCTTTGAATTAATAAACGCTTCGTAGTTAAAAATAAGTAGTACGTAAGTTAAAGATACCTGTTTCATTAATAATGTGATTCTCTTGTCTTAGATTGGATTTTTATATTGATTTTGAAGATGCCAAATATATGCTGTGCAGCGAGATGTTTTAATAAATCCAGTGATGGATATGCATTAATTAGATTTCCCAAGGAAAATCAATATAAGAAAGCATGGGTAGACGCTGTTTTTGGAGAGACATCAAGATCCTTGAATAATTTGAGATTGTGTGAAGTGAGTATTCATCATAAGAATGTTATGCAGGATCCGAATAAAAATAGTTTAAAAAGTGCTTCTCCATTTAATGCTTCCCTCATTTCAGGTTCACTTTGAGCCATCAGATGTATTGGTGGTAGGTTGCCGGAAAGAAATAAAAAAAGGTGCGATTCCATCACATTTTTGCCATTGTCTCTCTGAGAATTTTCGTAAGTCACAAGCAAGAAAGCGGAAGAAAGACGAAGTTCATGTGTGTAATGTTAAAATAAGAAGAATATCTGATAATCATATTTGTCAAGCAGTTGACACATGTGAGCGTTGTTGCATTTCAATTAAAAACGTAGTTTGTCCAGTAACCAATCGTATTAAAAATAAGCGAAGTTATCTAAGAAGCAAGTGTGTGTGTGTGTGTGTGTGTGTGTGTG
>NW_017299955.1:39779-40957 GCF_001594075.2 Trachymyrmex cornetzi | reverse complement strand
CGGTGACTCTCGGCGTGGAACAATACGAGCGAGAGCTGCGGTGCTCGGCGTCGTTCGGCGACGCTCAGGTTTCGTGGACTTGCAAGTCTCGCAGCCTGTAATTATGTTTGCGTTTATAAAAATGTGTCGAGCGCACCGCGCTCTCATCGCATACGGTGACCGGGGGTCACCGTAGCGGCATCCGGCGAGTTGGTATTGCCGGGAACGATGCAATTATGGGGGTGCATCGTTACAAATTTGTTTGAAATGCACTCAGAGAACTTTAAAACCGTTGTACACAAATTGATGTAAAGATGTGTATTGAATATAAATACTCCATATATAAATAAATAAATAAATATATAAATTCCATATATAAATTTATATTGAATATAAATACTCCATATATTGATTATTATTTAAATTCTCTGAACTATCTAGTCTCACTTTGACATTACGTACATGAACTTCGTCTTTCTTCCGCTTTCTTGCTTGCGACCTACGAAAATTCTCAGAGAGACAATGGCATAAACGTGATGGAATCGCACCTTTTTTTATTTCTTTCCGGCAACCTACTACCAATACATCTGATGGCTCAAAGTAAACCTGAAATGAGGAAAGCATTAAATGGAGAAGCACTTTTTAAACTATTTTTATTCGGATCCTGCATAACATTCTTACGATGAATACTCACTTCACACAATCTCAAATTATTCAAGGATCTTGATGTCTCTCCAAAAACAGCGTCTACCCATGCTTTCTTATATTGATTTTCCTTGGGAAATCTAATTAATGCATATCCATCACTGGATTTATTAAAACATCTCGCTGCACAGCATATATTTGGCATCTTCAAAATCAATATAAAAATCCAATCTAAGACAAGAGAATCACATTATTAATGAAACAGGTATCTTTAACTTACGTACTACTTATTTTTAACTACGAAGCGTTTATTAATTCAAAGCTTATTTGTGACAATATATACATTACTTTTTCTCACAATTTTGCATAAATGTGATAAATTTACTTACCAAAAATAGTCAGAACCACACGCAACACAAGCTGCTTCAATTCACATGTGTATTCTAGCAGGTTATGGTACACATGTTCAAAAAGGGGAAACACGTCATCCATACCCCAGCCAATCAGAATCACCCATAGTCACGTGATGAGTTGGCGAGTCTCTCTTTTAAGGG
>NW_017299955.1:39157-39655 GCF_001594075.2 Trachymyrmex cornetzi | reverse complement strand
ACACGAAGTAAGAAGTAAGAGTAAGAAATTGACCAATCACAGTCGATTATTCTTCTCACATTCGACTGTGATTGGGCAATTTCTTACTCTTACTTCTTACTCCGTGTATTGTAGACGGGCCTTTAAGCGCTGTGAGTGCCTCGTGTCCAATTGAGCCGTGTTCAACTGGATGCCACCCGCAGACGGCCATTTCTATCTCTTTCCAATCAATGGTGTAATTTCAATGGGAGAGAGAATGAGAGGGGGATTGACCGTCTCCCACAGACCTCTCTGTCATTATTGTCGACCACAATAATGTTTGATACATTACTTAGGTACGAATCGCGCAGTCCATTCTTTATGTCTTTGGTACGTATTTTACTTTCTTCTTTTCTTAACAATTTAATAGCGTTTTCGGCCCGGCCAGGTTTGCACCAACCTGGGTTGGATTAATGACGTTTTGTGCTCTCCTATTGGTAGAGCGGGTGACGTCAACTAATAGGAAAGATTAATCCAACC
>NW_017299955.1:38194-39129 GCF_001594075.2 Trachymyrmex cornetzi | reverse complement strand
TGATGTCCCATGCAGCGGATCGTGCGTAAGCGGATTCGCGTATCGCCAATCACAGAATCATTCTCTTAGATCTGTTTGCAAATTTGCAAAATCCGCTTACGCACGATCCGCTGCATGGGACATCACCCTAAAGGTGCCGTAACATGCGGCGTAACTTGCGTAAGCGTAACTTGTGCCTACCAATCATATCATTTCACTTGAACATCAGTTTCTGTCTAGTCACTTTATGCTTTTTACGCTATTTCGTTGTTACGACGAAACATGATAGAACCACTATGCGTCGAATCTAATTTCTGGCTCATTTTAGCTTAGTCTGTCTGAAAAAATACACAAGGGTTTCGATTTTGCAATAGCACAATTATAGAAGTCGTGCACCCCTTTGCATCGCGTGAAAAGTCAAAACCCATGTGGAATAGTACAATTATAGACCTCATTTTGCCTCTGTGACAGATTTCCTAACCTCAATAGTCGTCAACTTTAACGCTTAATATCTCAGATCACAAGGCAGAAAGATGTTTTTTTTGCCAGATTCTTTCGTTTCATGCAAAACCGCGTCGAATAAGCCTAAGAATGGTCTGACGAAATTTTCCGATTTTAATAATTTATTCGATCATCCGCTCATATATACGCGATGGAAAGGTACCGGTTCCCCATGAGGCTACTTTTCGAGATGCGTAGATTACGAAAATCAATCGTAAATTCATTTAGCATTTCTGTTAAAGTGTACAACAGAAATTCTAATCAGCAATTGGTTGCATTAGTTCCGCATTTCTCTAATCTTCCGCGAAATACGCTCAATGTGAATGCGGTCTTTCAGAATGGCGTATTCTAGTAAATAAAAAATAACGTATTCTAGTAAATTACTACAATACGCAGGATACGCTTACGCAGGTTACGCCGCATGTGACGGCACCCTAAGTTTCCTCATGTAAGGG
>NW_017299955.1:35868-37862 GCF_001594075.2 Trachymyrmex cornetzi | reverse complement strand
GACGCTCATTTTCAGCGTCAAAACAGGTCACGTGATCAAAATTGACGAATACCAAGTGTCAATTTTGATCACGTGACCTGTTTTGACGCTGAAAATGAGCGTCTAGCGTCAGATGAAAATCCAGCTTAAGTCATGTGATAGAAATTGGCGAATATCAAGCGTTAAGGTGCCTTTTCATGTTGACGCTCGACGCTCGTTTTCAACGTCAAAATAAATTACAAGATCTCTCAAAATTGACGCTTGATATCCGTCAATTCTAACACGTGACTTATTTTTACGCCGAAAATGAGCGGCGAGCGTCGGAATGAAAAGGCACCTATAATTTTGATCTTGTGATTTATTTTGACGCTGAAACGAGCGTCGAGTGTCAGCATGAAAAGGCACCTCATGGTTATAAGTACTTAACCTGGTTCTACATTAGTTGCAAGCTGATCGCAAGTTTGTTGCGACACCCAATCTGAAGCTTGCATTTTGAAATCAATGCTTCATATTGGCTGTCGCAACAAACTTGCGATCAACTTGCAACTAATGTAGAACCAGCTTAATACTGAATTAAAATGGTAATGACGACCTAACCCAACCGACGCAATGTCGCATCTCTGGTATCTAGTAGCGTTTTCTCTTGGGATTCACATTGGGCGCATTCAGTGGACTAAATAGTTGAGTGAGCGTTCGCTGTTATTGGTGTATTCTTTTAGCTCATCCAATCAGAATTTTAGATTTAGAAGAATACACCAATAACAGTGAGCGCTCACTCTCTGTTGAGTCCGCTGAATGCGCCCATTGGGTGCAGTCTCGCACCAGTTGCGTGTAAGTGCTACACTCAGCTACAGTGCCTGCTGCACTACACTAGAGTGGTGCATACCATGGTGTACATTGTATCATTGACCTCTGTTAAGGCCATTCTACATTGGTCGTATCGTAGCGTCGGAATCGTCGTAAGCATCAAGGTAAATTTTCACGGGCTGCTCAAACCGGCTGTTTCAGCGACAAAAAGAATCACGTGGTCAAAATTGACGAATATCAAATGCCCATTTTGATCACGTGATCCTTTTTGTCGCTAAAATAGCCGGTTAGAGCAGCTCGTGAAAATTTACCTTCATACGACTTAAAAATTGAAGCATTGGATTGGCTGTAGCAACAAGCTTGTGACTTGCGACGTCTACGATACGACCAATGTAGAATGGCCTTTACACGGCACTCTTTACGCCGAAGTTATAACATCGATGTCATGAAACTGGCCAATCATAGCTATTCCTCTAAGGAATGGAATGACTGTGATTGGCCAGTTTCATAACATAGATGTTATAATTCCGGCGTAAAGCGTACCGTGTAAACGTAGTAATTATTATGTTAAAACCCTGTTCCCACTTGACTTTTATTTTCAAATTTTAAATGTCACACTGGTTCTACACGGTCTCTTTGAGACGGTGTAGCAAAATCCCACTTCGTGCATAAAATTTGTCATAGCCACGGAAACACGGTACACCGAATGAGTTCGCTTACCACCAGCCAGTGGGTGTTTTCCAACAACGTACACAGATGACACAGTGTAACACTGTGTCGTACACAAAGTGTTCCAACTATGACACAGTGTTACACTGCTCGACACTGTAAAAAGTTAAGTACGAGCGTGTAGAGTATGTCAGTATTACCAACTTTTCAAGAAATTTTATACTTAACGTGTGGCAACATGTGGCGTGTGGAAATTATGGGATTCATTTCTAGCATGAATATAATCTAAGGCTGCTTTCCTTTTAGGAGACACAAACCGACACAGTATAACACACTCAAACACTGTTTGCCACGCTTAAATGGAACGCGATATGTGCAGAGTGTGTATCGTGTGTACGAACTTTTAGGTCCGTTTCCACCAACGCAGATCAACTTTAATCTCGGTTCAACTTAATCTTTGTCTTTTTCTAGTTCTAAAGATTAGAAAAAGACGAAGAGTAAGTTGAACCGAGATTAAAATTAATCTATATTGGTAGAAA
>NW_017299955.1:34184-34410 GCF_001594075.2 Trachymyrmex cornetzi | reverse complement strand
CAAACACAGTGTAACACAGTGAATCGTTTCATCCTTGTTTAACGTAAGCAAACAACAAGGACGTATGATTCACTGTGTTACACTGTGTCTGACTGTGTCTCTTGCTGGAAAGCACCCATTAATGACTAACAAGTAAAATAGAGAAATCAAACCCACTCTGGCGATTCTCTCAGAAACTAAATCTAGAGTTCTGAGCGTTCCAACAAGACTTTACACAGTGGAACAC
>NW_017299955.1:33761-34114 GCF_001594075.2 Trachymyrmex cornetzi | reverse complement strand
GCATAACGCATAACACATGAGGCATAAGAAATTGAACCAACCAGAGTTCTCTATTACATGGAAGGGAAAGAAACGGAGAACTTCGATTGGTACATATTTTTATGCATTACGTGTTATGCGTTATGCATAGCGCATAAAGGAATCAACCAATCAAAATTCTTCTTTTCCATGGAATGGGAGGAAAGGAAAGATTCTGATTAGTTGATTCGCTTATGCACTATGCATTATGCATTATGCAAGAATATGTGCTGCGGACTTTAGGGCTCTCACACATGAAATGCATAACAGAGCATAAGCATAACATAAGGCCGCTAAACCAATGAGCATCTTATGTAAATCAATATGGCGACATT
>NW_017299955.1:31139-31455 GCF_001594075.2 Trachymyrmex cornetzi | reverse complement strand
CGGATTTCTGACGCATGCGCGTCCAATGTAGCTTCAGTAACGTACCGATCACTAATAAATAGGAGACCATTAGTCGCCTATGTAAAATTATTTTTAGGAGTGCGAAGAACGCGCGACGAAGTTGTGCCGTTGCTCGCGAGTACGGTTACAGTATACATACATATAAATATATATAATATATTTATATGTATGTATACATATGTAAAATATGTAAAATATATTAAAATTTTCAACATTTTCGAAAAAATTTTATATAGGCGACTAATGGTTTCCTATTTATTAGTGACCGGTACGTTACTGAAGCTACATTGGACGC
>NW_017299955.1:27842-30948 GCF_001594075.2 Trachymyrmex cornetzi | reverse complement strand
CCAGGGCCGCGGTCCGATACACGCTCACAACGCTTAAAAATCATTTCATCCTTGTTGTTTGTCAAATGTTAAACGAAGACAAACAATGCTCATCAGCGTTGTCAGCATGATTCGGACCACGGCCCAGCTTAACAACACTGCTACCAGCCATGGAAACACGGTACACTGAGTGTTGCACTAGTAAGCGATAGTGCAGCCAAGAGAGAACGCTACATGCTTCTAGGGCTGTGGTCCAATTCTATATATATATATATATATATATATATATCTGTTATATATATATATATATATATATATATATATATCGAACTGATATGGCGACTTAATAAATAAAAAATGTTTATTATTATATGATGTAATTTAATTGTGGCATGAATTCATCAGCTGTCTTAGTGTCTTTGTGCGTTATTCGCATCGAGATTTGTGATTCGGAGTTAGAAGAGACCACTAGTAAGCATAAACGTTTCATTCTTGAATGTAATATTTATTACAATTATTAATATAAATAATTTTTAATGTTCCTGTATATTGATACTGATGTGATAATTATGAGTAATAAATATAATATCATAGGTACGATGGCTGCAAAGAAAACGAGAGGTTGCAGAGAACCAAGGGATATCAATGTTGAGACTTATACAAACAAGACAGAGACTACATCCCCATTATTATCAAACCAAAGCACAAGCAAATCTCATTCGTTCTCGAGAACTAATCCCGAAGAGACATCATTTGTAAATTCTAATCATATCGCGAGTTCTACTCCAGCAGAGATAACTGGTGCTGCCGCTTGCACTTCACCTGATCAAATAAGCTTTATCTCCGGAAATCCTTTTGTTGAAGTTATAAAAGGGATCCTTCATCTCTTTAAGGAGGAGTAAGTCACTTCCATCTTGCTTTGAGTCATTCTAAATTATATGATTTGTATGGCATCAATCATCTTTGAATTACACTACTGCTCAAAAGTTTCAGCACGCTTTCCATTTTGGAAATTTTATAATATAAAAAAACGAAATATGTATACAGTTTGCGTTACATTTGTATTGTGTTTTTTAATTTGTTATATATTTATTAAAACTGACAAATAGTATGTATTTTTTTTTAGACTTGTTACTTCTCAAAATCTAATCTTCTTAAGCTTTAACAAGAAAAGTTAAATTCTTAATATTCTATTGATAAGTTTTTCAAATATCTTAATCAAAAACTTGTGTGTAACTTAATGCTTAATATCTGTGAGAATATTATTTATATACCACTTTCTTAAATATTTATCCATGTTCAGCACAAGATTTGAAATCGATATCTTTTTCCACCTTACATACACCTCTATCATATTTGTTCATTTGAAAAATTTACTTGTAATTTCCGTTTTTTTTAGCAATTCACAACTTTATTAAGTATTTTCATGCTTAAAAATAAGAGAGAGCATATCATATTATTCTATATATATTTTTATTCCATAACAGTTCTATATTTTATATATGAAAAATGGAATTATATCAATGAAAATATAAAATGCGCTGAAACTTTTGAGCGATAGTGTATAACCATTGGAAAAGAAAACTGATTCAATTATTAAATAAAATCATATTCTTCAGCTAACGTCACCCATGGTATTTACCTAAGTGTTCTCAATTGAAACTTCATTAAATATATGCTGTTAAACATTGGAAAGATGCAGTAACTATATAATGCATAATAACTAATATAATGCATAATTTCTCTTGACATTTCCATTAAGAAAAAGTGGATTCTGATCAAGTGGGAATTTGGTATACAATTAGCAACTTGAAAATATAATATCAATTACTCACAATTTTACCTTTTGATTACAGTGAATTGACTGAAATGCATTGTGCCGCGGATCGCAGTCATACTATCTGTATCCTGTCGGTACCAGCAACAATGACTTGTCATGATCTTTTAACTTTCACAGCAGCTTGTCATCAAGATATACAATACTTTAGAATCCTCAGAGACGGCAATCCAAATCAGTATATGGCTTTAATCACCTTTAGATCATCGGTGAGTGAACAGATGTTTGGAGTAATACAACATACTTTCAGTTTTGATAAATTAGAATAATTATCTTATTTTATATACAAAATTTACATAATGTTCATAATTTACATAATATTCATTAAATTTCCAACCTCATAAAGTAATATTTAGCACAAAAAATTAAAAATATAAGGGTCAAATCCTGGCTGAGATAATATTTTTCGCAATAAGTTCTTTACCAAATTAATTTAGGGGGGATTATTTCATATATAGGAATATCCGAATGTTTCGGCGCCTTATCATATTTATATTATTAGTATCTCAGATCGATTATGTTTAATGTCCGAACGTTTCGACGCACAGTCACATCTGAGATAATTAAAAGTAAGAGGTAAAAAGAGCTATGAGCCACCGGTAGTTCTTAATTGCTAATATTTAATGTCTCGTAAAATATAAAATTTAAACCAACGTTTCATTCTTACATCAAGACCTTTTTTTCAATATTAATATATAAACAAATCTTACATTACATGCTACGTCTATACATCCCTACCTTACATCAACATTCAAATCTTACAACATTCTAATTAATTTTCGATCTTTCTAATTGTGTAGTTGGCAATAATTTCCATGTTTCCTTATCATGAATTGATTGCCCAGTAACTTATTATTCGGTATCTTGTGTTCTAGTTCTCGTTTTCGTTTATGTTTAGTAAATCTCGACCTAAATTTTTTAATTATAAAATCATTATAACATTCTTAAATATGATATATATAATATAGATTTTGAGATAATTAAAGAACCTTCGCAGAAAATGCCCGTTTTCGGTATCTCGATTTTTGAAACTTTTATTATGCCAAATAGTTACATATAATGACCCAATAACTCCTGCAAAATTTCAAGATGAGCATACAGCCCGTTCAGGAAATAGAGGGGGTTAAAGTTGACCATGTCCAATAACAAAATATATCAATTCAACATTTGAATTCGAACAATAACGTCTAAAGCAAAGTCAACATAAATTACTATTTTAAGATTTTTTGCTGCTGATTATAATATGAATTCAAATTTACAAAATTCAAAATGGCGGATCCAATATGGCGG
>NW_017299955.1:24234-27741 GCF_001594075.2 Trachymyrmex cornetzi | reverse complement strand
CTAAATGTAATAATCCAACCATTAAAGCCGAGATGTAGTTGTCCAACCAATAAAGAAAAGAGGCAGTTATCCAACCAATGAAGGCAAGATGTAAGAATCCAACCAATAAAGGTAAGATGAAATTACCCAGCCGATAAAGGCAAGATGTAAGAATCCAACCACTAAAGGCAAGATCTTATACATAGTCTTTAGTTTTCTGTTTGTATTGGTTGCGGCTTTTCTTTAGGTATAGTAATAGAGACGTCGCAGATACCAGGATTAGGCGTACTTATTTCATGGTATTGTCCATATCCAAGATACCAAATAATAGTCATGATGTGACTACAGCATCCTACTGTTCTAGCACCACTCTCACAGGTACAAAAATATTCTTTTATTGAATTTCGACCTGTTAAGGCTTTGTCAAAAAGAACAAAGATGTGGTGGTGCTTTCCACCTCGGTATCGCGATTTCATGTAGGCTTTTATTAAGATAGGATCTTGGATTGTTATGTTAAAATCGGTGTATCTAATAGCAGCTGTTCTGTGCCTTGCATCTGGTTGAAACTTCGAAACCAGAAATATTCCTTCATTCTGGTGTTCTGCATAGTAGGAAATTGCGTTTTGAATTTGATAAGGTCCTAGACTTATACTATACAAATCTTCAAGTGTTAGATGTGGGAAGCAAAGCTGTTGATTGTTTTCAACATTATCAAGGGTTACGTATTCTATTTGCAGAAAAGCTGCTCTCACTTTTGAAAGGTTGAATTTTTCTACAATACTTTGCAATTGATTTGGAATATGTAACCTCGATTTCATTAGAACAGCAACATCTTCATTTATCCTATCAGAAAGAATGGGTTGATGGAATAAGCAAGGCAAATGCTATCAGAAGTGCTTGATAATCGTGAATCAGTGTGGAATTATGAGCTGGAATTGCAAATATTTTGAACTTTATTTTGAGTCTGGCAAAAACTTGTTCAACAATCCAGCGACATTTAGTAACAAATCGAGAAAGGTTTGCATCTAGAGTATTTAATTGACCAAGTCCTGGACAATGAACCTTTACTCCTTTATGTTCTGTAAGAAATTGAATAACGTCTCGAAAACCCCTATCAACTAAAATTACATCATTTTCATGAATAATACTCATTTCGGATGGGTATCTTTGAAAGCAATCTTTCAATATTGTTGCATCATTATGGGTTGCATCAAATGGGCCAAGAACAAATTGTACCCAACCATCAGAAGTGCATCCTACCATGGGTTTCATAAGTGGCATTTTTTTTTGCTCACTCCATAATTGCTTTTGTCCGGAATAGTTTTTGGACTTTTTTACCAAGCGATAAGTTGCATCAAATATCAAACAAGTTTTATCTATTGGTATGTCAAATAGGACTTTTGACATAGGAGTAACATGATTAATGAGTTCTGTACGGTTATCACTGTTAATGAATTTAGGAACCAGATGATCAATTAAGTCTTCTAATGCTATTTTAATATAATTGCCAACAGTTGTTTCGCAAACTCCAAATAAAAAGCTAATCTGCTGATTTGAGAGAGCTGTTCGCAATTTACACAGAAGAACACCTACATGCACTGAATTACTTTTTTCAGCATAAGTACAGATTTTCTTGAACTCTTCTTTATTGTACGCAAACCAAGCTTTAAAGGTACTATCATCAACCGAATCGATGTTATTCATATCAAAAGTTATTTCATGTTCTGATTTTAGTTCTTTATAATACTCAAACATTAAATCACTAATTAAAACTTGATCTTCAGATGGTACTTCTGTAGATTGTTTGACAAGAGGCCAGTAATTAGTATTACCGACATGTACAGAACACATTCGAGCATCAGATGGAACAAGGAATTTGTAATTCATAAGAAGATCACGACGAATCAACGGTGGGACAACAAGAAGATTTGCTGAACTTTGACATGAAAAAGTGCATCGATTGTGAGAACAGATACCTTTTCGGTATATAGATAAATCTGGATCATTAAGATCAGTTACAAGATTTGAACTTTTCCATAATACATAGCAACCTCTGCAGAGTTTGGAATTCGATGGAATATCATCAATTTCGCTAAACTTACGTTTCTTTGAGTTGCGAAATTGTCTCATATTATTGATAACTGTTATAGGGTTTTGCATAGAGTCAACAGGGAAAAACTTGTCATCTTTATTTCGTTTTTGTTTTTCACAGATAACGCAATTGACGAAAGGCATTTTTATTAGAAAATCGAACTACTTCAGTAGGATATACAAAAACTTTTTAAACAGTTAACGAGCATCTATGCTTCTAAAAACATTATCATGAAAAAAGAAAATAAGAAAAAGCTTAATATCTATTAAACCCAATATTTTTCAAATAACAATATTTTCAGATTATGGAAAATTACTTTTATTGAACTGCCTTTGCAAAGGCACGATTTAAATAATACTTGGTGTGGAATGTAATGTAAATGAAATGACGATCTGCTAATTGTCTTTTGTTTTTAAGATTCCGTACACGGAGAAAAGTGCGATGCGCTATACGACGTGCCGCGAACACCGCGTGCCGCTGCCTCCCCGTCTATGGCACGTCTATGTTACGCGCACAAAGTACGCAAGACTATACCAGGCATATTTATAATCAGCAGCAAAAAATAGTAATTTATGTTGACTTTGCTTTAGACGTTATTGTTCGAATTCAAATGTTGAATTGATATATTTCGTTATTGGACATGGTCAACTTTAACCCCCTCTATTTCCTGAACGGGCTGTATGCTCATCTTGAAATTTTGCAGGAGTTATTGGGTCATTATATGTAACTATTTGGCATAATAAAAGTTTCAAAAATCGAGGTACCGAAAACGGGCATTTTTTGCATGGAGCTTGCGGAGGTTCTTTGTGAGGGAAAATTAACAACAATGCAGTGTTTAGCATTCGTCGACTAAGTACCGAGACACTACCGTGTCTCCAGATGCTGAAAACAGAACAAAATGATGGAAATTGGTTTGCGGGTGCGTTCTAATATCACTTAATTCATCAAAATTACACTTGAACAGACTCGAAACACACTCTGACTCTGCTCCCGAGCAGAGGCGAAGTGTGTCGATTGAGTTTGAACAAAATTGTAAATGGAAAGCGACGTGTGTCGATTTGTGTCAAGTGTGTCGACTGTGTCTCTTAAAAGGAAAGCAGCCTTATATTACATCGCGATTAGTCCTTATATGATATTTTAACTTATAGACAAAACGGCTGCTTTCCTTTTAGGAGACACAAACCGACACAGTATAACACACTTAAACACAGTTTGCCACGCTTAAATGGAACGCGATATGTGCAGTGTGTGTATCGTGTGTACGAACTTTTAATACCTAACCTTAAAAGATTTGAATTTTGACCTTAACGGACATACGAGATCAGATTATTGCAAGGAGTGATGTGTATATTTTCGAGTAAAGGTACATACTTTGCATCAATTGGTGGAGGTATTCCAAAAAAGGTATTCCAAAATTACAAGTTACAAACTTTTCA
>NW_017299955.1:22708-23602 GCF_001594075.2 Trachymyrmex cornetzi | reverse complement strand
ATTGGGTCATTATATGTAACTATTTGGCATAATAAAAGTTTCAAAAATCGAGGTACCGAAAACGGGCATTTTTTGCATGGAGCTTGCGGAGGTTCTTTAAATTAAGAATATATATTGTATTCATAATATTTAACTTTAGGGGAAATTGGGTGAATTGTGCGCACCTAAGGGATATTTGTTTTCTTGGGATGGTTTTCTAAGTTCAAAGCGATATAAGTATGGAAATAGAAACTATAAACATTCTTCTACCATGACGTATCCTTATCTTGAACAGATTTTCATTCAATAAGGTTGTATTTGACAAAAAGGAAAAAAACGGAAAAGCGAAAAAATTTCTCGCGCGTTGGGTAATTGTGCGCAAAATAAAAGTCGTAAGAAATTAATGAATTGTGGAATGTTGACATAGAAATTAGAACATACATTCATTATATTGCAATATAAATATATATTAAACATATTTTAAATGTATATTGTATATATTAAGAAAAAATACAAAACTAATATAATAATAATGTACATAGACTTTGGCAAAATGAAATGGCAAAATAAAATAGTAATGCCAAAAAGAAACGAAAAAACTAGTACTAGTCGTACAGTATATGGAAGATGGGTAATTGTGCGCATTTTAAAACGTTTGCGCACAGTTGCCCGCCGCGACTTAACTCGATACGAAATACGATTACTTCAACAATTACTAACCAAACTTAATAAATAACAGCTCAAAAGATGCACATAATAACGTACTTTAATAACGTATACAATTTTAAACAAACAAATTAAAAATACGGACTTACCATCTTATTTTTTGAATGCTGAAATAACAAGAAAAGATGTATTAAGTGTTAAACTTAATTCCTCTCTCTCTCTCTCTCTCTCTCTCTCTCTCTCTCTCTC
>NW_017299955.1:21785-22314 GCF_001594075.2 Trachymyrmex cornetzi | reverse complement strand
AGAATCCAGCTCAAACGTTTTTAGAGTTATCGAAACAGTTAAATGTTACTCCAAAGGCCGTCTCAAAACGCTTGCATGCCATAGGAAAGATCCATAAGGAAGGGAGATGGCTACCACATGAGTTGTCAGGAAGTGCCATTTCGAATCGTTTGACTATTGCGACTTCTTTGCTTGCCAGGTAAAGAAAAAAGAGTTTTTTGTGGCGCATCGTGACTGGCGATGAAAAATGTATTATTTTGATAATTCCAAGCGGAAAAAATCATAGGTGGACCCCGGCCAACCATCTGCTTCAATGCCGAAGAGGAATATTCACGGGCATAAGACCTTGCTGTGCGTTTGGTGGCATCAGGAAGGTGCTGTATTATGTGCTGTATTATGAACTTTTGGGTCCAAATGAAACCGTTACAGCTGATCGCTACAAACAGCAATTATAGTAATTATACCGATTGAGTGACGAATTGATGCAAAAAAGATCATCCGTAGCCAACAATTGACGCAAAGTCATTTTGTTGCATGATAACGCTCGACC
>NW_017299955.1:10249-21755 GCF_001594075.2 Trachymyrmex cornetzi | reverse complement strand
TTTGAGAGCTTGAATGGGAAGTTCTGCTGCACCCAGCGTACTCTCCAGACTTGGCACCGTCGGATTACCATCTCTTCCGATCGATGCAACACGCACTTACGGACACACACTTCTCCAGTTACAACGAAGTCCAAAAATGGATGGATAAATGGATCGCCTCAAAAGACACCGCGTTCTACCGTCGTGGGATTGCCCTGTTGCCGGAGAGATGGGAAAAAGTAGTAGAAAATGGAGGAAGTTACTTTGGTTAATGTATTCATTCATCTTCCCTTCGAAACAAATCGACTTTCGAGACGAAAAAACGATAGAAATTAAGTTTAACACCTAATAATTTCACTTTTTTGTATTTCTCTGGCTAGCGATGTATTTACGTCGTATCTTTCGTAGTTATATATTAAGAAGATGACTTCCTGTGTAAAAATTTTACCACGGTGATGTCTTCATCTATTGGAAAAGCACCAAACCAGGATGCGCATAATTACCCGCTGTGCATAGTTTCCCCACTTTCCCCTAAATAATAAATACAATATACGGCAAGTAAGAGTCCAACATATAAATTTATATTCAACAACCAAGAAATTACAAATTTGAAGTTATTATATAATTATAACAACTTATTTTGGCCTTAAGATTAGGCCCTCTTCAGATATACTAAACGTAATGATGTTACAACATTAAACCAGTATTGGTAGTCATGGAATTCGATGTATATATATGTCAAGAGACTGGATGAAAGTTGAACTGAGGAAACGAAATTACTCGTCAAAACATTGGAAAGGTTGGAAAAGATGCAAATATATTACTGAATCTCAATACAGATATTTATCTTATATAGTGATGGGTTACTCTCGAGGGTTTATGCTCTGCCAAAAATTCACACCGAACTGTCAGTTTAGTATTATTGTGTCATATATAGGCAGTCCGTTATATACCTTAGCCTCCTTTCTACATAACATATTATAATTATTGAGTCAATTCCAAAAGCGGAGAGCTATATAAAAAACAGTTTCCAACTTGTTGATAAACTAAGAGGAATGTATATATATATATATGATAATTATGAACTAATTTCATTAGACGTCGTATCACTTTTTACGGACATTCCGATTGACATAGTCTTGGAATGTGTTAATAACAACTGGAATTTTATATAAAAAAATGTAATTTACTAAAAACGGAGTTTTTGATTACATTTCGCTTAATTTTAGATTCTACGTATTTTGTATTTGATAATATTATTTATAAACAGAATTTTGGCACGCTAATGGGCTTTTTTTTGTCATCTATCATTGCTGATTTGATAATGCAAAGATTAAAAAGAATAGAATTGAGTTTATTTAATGATCATGTTCTTTTTTATTTCCGATATGTCGATGACTTATGTGCTGCAGTTCCATTATCCGAGGTTCTCACTTTTTTTTGAATGCTTTAATTTGTTTCACCCACATCTCCAACTCACCTTGGAGATTGAAGGACATTCATTACATTTTCTAGGCGTCCAAATCATGAATTATCATTAAAAACAATCTCGTAACTTTGGATTAGTATCATAAACTTGGTTTTTCGGGTAGAATTTTGAATTTTTTCTCCAATCATCCATTTTCTCAAAAAAAGGGGTAATTTTAAGTTTGGTGAATAGGGCTATTTTACTGTCAGATTCAGAATTCCATGAGAAAAATGTAACACTAATAATTGACATTTTATTGAATAATGACCATCCACTAAAACTCATTTTTGACACAATTAATAAGAGACTAAAAAGCATCAAAGTTAGAGATGCAGCGTTTGTTGATCGAGTTAATGATAACGAGGATCCATCGGTTGTTCCGATCATGGTACCTTTTATTCCGTTCTTGACTGAAAAATTTAATAAGTTTAATAGGAACGATATCAAGGCATCTTTTTTCAGTTCGAATAAACTACAAAAATATCAAAGTACACAAGGATCCTCGTCCTCACTTCTCGAAAAATAATGTTTATAAGACTAAGTGCAATAATTGTGAGGTATCGTATGTAGGACAGACGGGGAGGTAAAAACTCGAATCTCGGAACACCGAAATCATATATGCTGGAACACATCTTCCCGTTCCGTTATAACTGATCATAGAGTAGAACTAGAACGTGATTTTGATTGGAGTAATGTTGAAGTCCTTGATGAAGAACCATGTTATAATAAACGGTTAGTTTCAAAGATGCTACATATTAAACAACAAAAAAACAGCCTTAATCTTCAAACTGATACTTATATAAAGTGTATATTCCGATTGTAAACAAGGTCTGACTTTGCATTACCAAGATCACATTCGATAGATTATTTTTCGTTTAGTCAATGTGGAACCATCTCGTAACAGTCACACATCTCTAATTTTATTCCGTGACTGATTTTACATCTTTTCATACAATTTATTTTTTATTCATTGGAGAATTCATTTTTATATGGAATATGACTGTTCCTCTCATTTTGAACTACGGTTATATATAATTATTTATAATCACACTGACTAATATATTCTGACGAACATCGTACCAACGAAGTATAATAATTCTTCCTAATAATTGGTGAGTGTTCTATCGAAGTGACGTATTTGCTTGCTTCATAATTAAATATAATTAATCTAATTTACATTTGTATTAGAATATAATGAAGTTCCTTTCAATCGGTCTTCCAATCTTTTGGTGAGCAATTTCATTTCCTCAGTTCAACTTTCATCCAGTCTCTCGACATACGTATACATCGAATTCCATGACTACTAATACTGGTTTAATGTAATAATATCATTGCGTTTAGTATATCTGAAGAGAGCCTAATCTTAAGGCCGAAACATGTTATAATCGATTATTATATAATAACTTCAAATTTGTAATTTCTTGGTTGTTGAATATAAATTTATATGTTAGACTCTTACTTACCCTATACTGTATTTATTATTTATTGGTATAAAGAATCCTTTATTATCATTAATCTAACTTTGACCGATTATTGGGGTTTTCTATCATATTTATGTAAATTAAAAATATGTTATTCAAAGTAAGATAAACTTTTATTTTATGCATTTCAGAGCGCAGCAAGCGAGTTCTATGAAACTTTCAATGGTGCTCCCTACAACTCTCTAGAACCAGATGTGGTTTGTCACATGGTATTTGTATCCCGAGTCGAAATAGGGAACAATGGAATGCCCCTGAGTGGACACACAGAATTGCCATCATGTCCCGTTTGTCTTGAAAGAATGGATGAGAGTGTGGATGGAATCCTGACGATATTGTGCAATCATACTTTTCATTCCAGCTGCCTCGTTAAATGGGGTGACACATCCTGTCCAATTTGTCGATACGCTCAAACACCAGAGCCATTGGCAGATAGTCGTTGCATGGAATGTGGTAAATGTTTATCTAATTGCTTTGAATTGTTTAAACTTGAATTTAATTTAATAAAATATACAATTTTTTAAAAGAAATTTTAAGAAATTACTTAAAATTGTTTGATTAAATTTTACATTGTATAATAATATCTGGCACATTTCGCATTCTTTCAGAAAAAGACATGGTTGGAAATGATTGGAATCTTCGGGGTGATACCGATTGATCACGACTCGATTGGACACCACCAATCACAGCGACCGGTGCTTAGGAGCTCTGTAGTCTCAAGCGCTGTGAGTGGCTTGTGTCCAATTAAGCCGTGTCCAACTGGATGCCACCCGAATCTTCTGTCATATTAGAGGCCTCTTTTAATATGTTTTGCACGAATTTCTTTAGTTGCAGATGCCAGCAATGATGCTTTATGGATTTGCTTGATCTGTGGTCACATAGGCTGCTCGCGTTATCATCAAGGTCATGCGTTTGAACACTACCGAGATACACATCATTGCTACGCGATGCAGTTAGGCAATAATCGCGTCTGGGATTACGTAGGCGACAATTTTGTGCATCGGTTATTACAGGACAAAGATGGTAAAATGGTAGAAGGTGGCTGCTCAACAACCAAGAGTGAGGGTGCTGCTGTGGAGGATAAGGTAGATTCAGTACAGTTAGAATTCACATATTTGCTAACGTCACAGTTGGAAACGCAACGACAATACTATGAAGAGAGGCTTAATCGTTCAGAGCAACGTTCTATAGCAGAGCTTACCGAGCTGAGAGATAAATTGGAACAAGTGCTCGAGGAAAATTCACAGCTCAAGGTACATAAAAATAATAGTAAAATGTATGTATATTACCTTGTCTTCTTCTTTCCCTCTTCCCCTTTTTCTTTTATCTTATCCTTATTCCTCTTTCTTTCCCTTCCTTTTTTTTGCTTTCTTATTTTTCCTTTTCTATTTTTCTTAACTTTACTGCTTTTAATTATACTATGAAGAAAATATTTCTTTATTTTAACAGAAACAATTTACGACGTTTAATCGCGATAAGCAGACGTTGGACAAGCGTCTACAATATTCTACCAATAAATTGGCACAAATTCAAGCGGAATTAACAGAAGAAAAAGATCTGCGAAAAGCTCTAGAATTAAATCAGACTTCGTGGCAGGCAAAATACAAGACATTACTAGATGAACTGTCCGCCAAAGAAGCAGAGATTACTGATTTAAAAGAGCAGAATCGGGATCTTATGTTTTTTCTTGAGGCTCAAAAACAAATTGATGAATCCGTCGATCGAGATGAGATCACTACTGGTCGTATTGTTATTCCTCCAAGCCCTAAAAGCGAGAAATCATCCGGATCTCGCGGACGTAAAAAAAAGCATTAACTAGATCAAAAATTGGAGGACTAAATCCAAGAATCATGAGACCTGGAGGCGATTTCTCTGAAAAGTGAGGCCAAGAACCTCTTTAGATCCATCGCGCTAGAAGAAACAAAAGAACTTCATCAAAGATCATTAAACACTTAAACTTCAAATTCTTTTGATCTATTTAGACCTAAATCTTTTCCAATTATCATTTGAGAATTCTTTTCATCAATATGCAAAAGAAAATGCAAAACGCAATATTCTGAGTTAGAAGAACGATTATAGTGAGGAAAAAACGTCATACATAAAAAAGAGTGTACTGAAGTTAATTTTTAAAATGTGCGAAGAAGAAATAATCTAATTGTTACGATTTTATCAAATTATTGTTTATTTTTTATTTAATTTACAGATATGCTAATATAAGTTTAAGATTATTGGTTTTTTACTACATTAGTGCATCTCTATTGGATTGCAATATCAGAAGCGAGAAATTATATAAATTTTCTTTATGTATTATATTTCAAAATAAATAAATTATTTCATATATCTCATATAGTCTCATCCTGCTTAAATCCCGGATTATCACGAAATTGATGGGAACTCAATTGTCCTGGTGGAAAAGTATGATCGTTCGAAGATCTCAAATTATCAGCATTATCATAAATTTCATACGATTGTCGAATCTGTGTCCTTCTTTTTTCTGCTAAAATTGTTGATCGCCTCCGCTCAAAGGCATTAAACGCACTTTTCGGCATTTGCGAGGACATGCGTTGTGATAAACCTGTAAAAATAGACAAAAAATATTCGAAAAATGTAATAAATAAAAATATATATAAAAGTAATATCAAATATAGTAATTGATGCCATCGCACTGATCTAGGAGTGTATGATATGTGTAACATTGTTGCTTTTATGCTAAAATGTTACATGATTTAAAATATAAAATGCACGCTATACTATACATTATACATGCACTGTCCAAATGTATTATCTTTGTGTTTAAGATGTAATATACAAATGCAAAATTACAAGCAGAGTTAATATATGTTAGAATGATTTTAAAAAATTGAAAACTAAATTAAATACTTATTGTTAGTAATAAAACCAACGTCAATTATTAACTATAATAATAAATAAATTTTATAATGTTTTTGTCTTTATCCTTATCGGAGAGGAAAGCGAAATAGTTATTGAATTTATAATATATAACAAAAACTAAACAACATATATATTTTGCTACAATATTCAAGTTATATTTTAAAATTCATTGTCAATGTGAAAATTTATAGTGTACATAACTTAAATTAGATTTTTAGTTGTGAATTTTGGAACACAACCCCAATATGTTTAAATTTTTCAATCTTCCTATTTTATTTTTTTTCTAATATTTTATCATCTTTTATTTATTAGTTATCTTCAGTTATTACTTCACATTTATTTTAACTTTAAAAAACAATTACGTTTCTGCTACACTATCCTTTTCAAAAACGTGAACGTAAACAGGAAATAAGAATTCAATTTACTATTATACACAACATTGTTTTATAAAAGCTCTTAGAAGTATAAAATCGAAACAATATTGCTGTCTGTTGCTTATCCGCGATATTTAATATATAGTCGAATCTTCGTATTTTGAATTCTACATTTTTCCTTTTTTCTTCTCTTGTGATACTGGCCCAATTTCATTTCATGTTTAATATTTAAACAAGTAAACAATAATACACAAAGCACAATTTCAAACAACAATTAAAAGCAATTATACCTGAACTTGGATCACGAAGCTTTCGTCGAAACAACTTTTCAAAGTTTCCTAATATCTTCAATGATCTCTTTGATGATCTCTTTGATGATCTCTTCGAATTTCCCGGTAATTCATGTACATTTCGCTTGCTAAGAGAAGTTACGGTACTTCGTCTGAGTTCAAATATCACGTCGTCCTCCGCCATACATTGAAGTATCTGTGCTATCTTATTAGCATGTTTTTCGAAAACGCTGTCTTCTGAAGAAGTTATCTGATAATAATAAGAAGAAACGATAGAAAGACACTATGGGCATTTTCTAACAAAGACACAGACACTATATAACACAGTGAATCATTTCAGCCTTGTTTAACGTAGGCAAATAACAAAGATGTAATATTACACTGTGTCTGACTATATCCTTGCTAAAAACACCTTATAATCGTAGAAAAAAAATTCAATTTTTAAGGAATTTCTTTATCGCATCCTCTCAAAATAAATTTGTATTGTATTTCCAAAAGTTTTCAATAAACTTACTTAAAGAAAATCATAGAGTTAATATAATTTATTTTTCACTATATGTATTTGTGATGGATGTGATTATATAATTTATCTTTTACTATATGTATTTGCGAAGGAAATAAAAAAGGAGTTTTATATTGGTGAATGTTCTTTTTTTTTTTTAATATTACCTTAGTACAAGAAGGAAGTTTCGTATTAGCAAGTACATGAGAAAACGTATCTAATCGATGAAATAACATAGCGCAGAACTGGATACCTAATATACTGACAAATGCGACGATAAATAGGCATCCTATCGGTTCAAGTCTTAAATATTCTTTTGTTAAATGTACCTATATAAAATTGACACATGTAATTTTAATTATTTATATAAGGTTGCAGTTTCAATAGTTATATAATAATTTAATTACCAAATTATTAAATTTAAGCAACACTTTAAATAACTTTAGAAATAAACAAGTTGAATTATTTCTATTTGAATTGTAACATTATTAAATGTAATAATTGTATAATAATATGTGAAATTATTGCTAACGAAACATTTAATAAAATTATTTTTATTATATATTTACCTCATTTTTTTCTGAATAGTATGTAATATTGTACTTCATTCCAAGTGGCCATTGCAAGTGCAGTCTATCTTTGTTTAATTGCATAAGGAACACAATTAGTACAAACAAAGCATTTAGCATGAAGAATTTTGATAAATATGCATCACGACAATTGATCAGTTCTTGAGTTATTTTGTTCTAAAAAGAATATAAAAATAAGGAAAAAAGAAAGAAAGAGAAATAGAATAGAAAGAAACATTCAAATATCTTGATAACAATAAAATTATCATCTCATCGTTATCTTAGAACCAGAGACCCAATACCGTTTGATTTACTGGTAACGCTATTACAGTTACAAAACTGAATACCGAAATAGTGGAATATCGTAATCGGCTATACCGAAATAATTTCAGTACTCATATATTGTTACGATTATCGAATACCGTTATAATATCGTTATAATACCGATATTAATATCCATATCGTTATAATACCAAGTTTGTAGAAGCAGTCACACATCATGAGTCAATTTTTTAGCGAAATTAATTTTATTAAAATGTTTATAAGAATAGAACGTAATAAGGAATATATATATATCATAGAATAATAATTATAACATATAACATAGAAGTAATTCAAGTAATAGTTTATAAGATATAATTGGAAAGTAGTTTATAATATAGAATATTAATATCCTCTGTCCTAGATATCTTAATTGTATAGTGGCAAAATTTTAGAAATGGTTGCAACGGACTACGAGAATGTCATCAACTAATTCTTTTGAAAGATTAGATCTTAGCGGGGATAGAATGAATTTTAAAGCGGAGAATAGACGTTCTACGCTGACTTGTGTAGCCGGAGCGGCTAAAATAATCTTTGAGAGCTCATACAGTTCTGGCATCGCTAATTATTTGTTTTCCCAAAACTCCAAAATGCTTTCTTTGGTCTTTAGCCTTGGATGTTTTGCATGGGTTTCAAGGGCATTGATAATGTTTTCAATAACAGTTGTGCATTTGTTCCGACGGCGTCTTTTTTTCTTTTCCGCGTTTCGGAGCAATATCTCCATTTCATCTGCATCCGATTCCTCATTACCGGAAACTGCTGTATCAGATGTTGTATCGGCGCTTGTGTTTTTTCTCACTCTCTGTATATGAAGCCATATCTTTCGAATATAAATCGTAGCTCTCGTCGTTTCCTGCGCGGATAATAATACACTAAAACGGGTATCCATGAACATTCCTGCGAGAAATGGTTCTGATTGAAAAAGTTGCTTTTCTCGGGCTTTCATTGCTCGCACTAAGGCTTCAGATAATGTTGTGCCAAACTTTTGTGTGCGGAGGATACAACATGTCCATTCTTTGTATAAATCCCCGAAAGTCAACTGTTCACGTTGTAGATTTTTAGTGGCTACTCTGCATGGCGTAAGAGTTTGGACAATACTTTTAATCTCTGTCCATGCTTCTTGTGGCATATGAAGGCTCTTCATTGGTCTCGCAGATATCACGGAACTCCAGTAACCGCTCCAACATATCAACTGTTGAGTTCCATCGAGTCACGCAATCAATTATTGGTTTACGCCGCTTCATTGCTTTTAGTATCCCCTTTAATGTCGGCGTTCGTAATTTTTTCACTAATTTACGTGCATTCTCAATTGTTTCTCCCAGAGCACAACTTTTAAAAGCATCACCTATGGCCAACTGTAAAGTGTGCGCCGCACAGCTTATTGACCGTACATTGTACTCAGGAGAACTTATTGCTACGGGATGACCAGTGTAGTTTCTTACATTTATTTCTGTGTCAGAAGAACCTTCCGCATCAGCGGAAAATTCATACGGTTCTGACAAAACAATATCAGAAAAATCATCTGATTCATTCCATGTTACCATGTGTGCATCCGCATCGTCTTCATCAGAATGTTCTGTGACATCCTCCTCTTGAATAATATCTACGAGCTGCTGGCTACCCAACAATTTTATCATTTTTTGCATATTGGACGCGTTATCTGTCGTTATGGTGTAAAGTTGATGGATAGATATACCATACATATTCAGTATGCTCAATATTTCTAATTTAAGAGCTTCCGCTGTATGACGTTCTGTCATTTCCACAACGGCAAGAGTTTTTAACACTATTTTCTTATTGTATATGTACTGTAAGTTTACACCTAAAAAGGAGCGATCCATGCATGTAGCGCAATCAACTTTTAAGCTTACTAATTTACCTTCAACTTCTTTGGCAATTATATCACGAATGGATCGTGCCCGTTCAGTGACAGCTTTTTTTATTTTTGCAGCATTGACGGTAACAATTTTGTTTGTGCCAGAACCTGGAGGTATCATCTTAATAATGTTCTTGAATGCTATATCATCCATCAGAGCAAAAGGTCATCCATGCACAGTGACAAGATTCACACATTCGTGTACGACTCGCTCTTCACGTGCGCGTTTTCTAGGGCTTCCATCTGATGGATCATCAAAACAGGAGGATGTATCTTGGAAAGACTCACGCTTGTATTGTTCATTTTTCATCACAACGGTAGTATATGTATTTCCGTGATTTTTCGAGAGGTGGGATAGCAGGTTTGACGCATGATTGCCCTGTACAAATCATATTTGTTAATATTTGATAACGAAGCTTGCGGAGATAGATTTTGAGCAGAGACTGCCATCAATTTTTGATTGCAGAAAGGCAACAAATTGTGCACAGAGTTTGTATTATCCGATATTGTCAGAAATATGACAAAAATTGCTAGACATGCTATGTCTATGAGAGAATCAGAACCTGTCTATAGTTTTGTAGTCAAAATCTGATCAAGTTTTTTGCCAATTTGACCTCGTCAAATTGTTAACATTTTGCTATTAGGATAGTTATTCAGAGATGTACGATGTATGATAATTCGTTATGTACCCTTACCTTCACGTCTACTTTACAAATTGAGCATTTGGACGTTCTCGCGATTCTGTCATAAACAAAATAGCCGTGGACAGCATTCACTTTTGGTCGACCCATCATTACGTTCTGCTGATTCAGATAATTTCACTTAACCGTCGATATAAATAATAACCAACCAATATAATAATAATAAAGTAAACGAAGGTTTATTAAACTTTAAGGTTATACGCGCTACTGATCAGATTTAGGAAAAAAAAAACAATGCCTATGATCAAATACAATCCGACAAACTTCTTAATTCCGAGCGTTCGCGTTTTTTCGAGCGATAACGCGGAAGCAGTAAGCACACATTAAAAACTGGTGACTCCGGTTAGGTACGAATTGTATGAGTTAATCTAATAATCGGTTTAGCATCCCCTTAAACTAAAACTTTTTCATCACTGTAAACACAAATTTTACGAAGTGACAAATTACCCCTCGAATCATAATAATTATTTTATTTTGAAAATCAAACATAATTTTATATGAATTTGATCCTTACTTGAATTAATCCGAGGCAATAAATAAATAATATTATTATTTAATAACGTTGATATCAATATAAAACCGATATTATACCGGTATTCGAACCGATATACATATATCCATATCGGTATCATGTTTTATCGATATTTTATCATTTCGGTTTGCCATACCGGTATGAAAAAAAAACCGAAAAACTATCAATATTATTTCGGTACTTCGTTATCGTTATAGGTCTCTGCTTAGAACATATATGTATGAAACTTGGATAGCTATTCTTCAATGTTCAACATCATGTAATCACAAATAAAATATTATATGTGTGTGTGTATATATATCAAATTCTTTTCTGTCACATGATATTCTTATTGTTCTACGTTTGTTATTATCACACTCAATAAACTTATGAAGCAAAGATGGATATCTATTCTTTTCATATATTTCAAATATTTTATAACGTACATATGTATTGCTCAGATTGATTAATCATGTTTGCGCGCGCGCACGCACGCTGTGTGTGTGTGTGTGTGTGTATTAAAATATCAGGGTTGGGGGGGGGGG
>NW_017299955.1:8752-9556 GCF_001594075.2 Trachymyrmex cornetzi | reverse complement strand
TATAAGTTTTGTATATATTATTTACATTATATATTGATTTCAATCTAGCAAAAACCGTATATTTTAATGTATCTAGTTTTTTTAATATATATAGGTTGAAATCTATATATATTAGGTATTAAACTTAATTCCTGCGTTTTTCGTCTCCAAAATTGATTTGTTTCGAAGGGAAGATGAATGAATACCTTAATTAAAGTAATTTCCTCCATTTTCTACTTTATTACTAATTAATAATACTTTATTAATAATACTTTGATTAAGGTATTTCCCTTCGAAACAAATCAATTTTAGAGACGAAAAACGGCAGGAATTAAGTTTAACATCTAATATAAAGATTTCAACCTATTAAAAACTAGATACATTAAAATATACGGTTTTTGCTAGATTCAAATCAATATATAATGTAAATAATATATACAAACAAAACTTTTAAGTAAAAT
The DNA here is from genome assembly GCF_001594075.2 of Trachymyrmex cornetzi. Classification (NCBI taxonomy): domain Eukaryota; kingdom Metazoa; phylum Arthropoda; class Insecta; order Hymenoptera; family Formicidae; genus Trachymyrmex; species Trachymyrmex cornetzi. The sequence continues at coordinate 9,116 of NW_017299955.1, read as the reverse complement.
ATAGAGTATGTTCTAAATGAAGTATACGTTTGAGTCTGAGACTTAACTTCAAAAAATTTAAATAAAAAGTTAATAGTTATCGATAAAATGTAACTAAACAAAGTTAAAAAGTTAAGAGTCTAAAATGTAACTAAGTTAAGTTAAAATTATTTAACTTTTCAACTTTTTAACTTAACTTTTAGCTTTTTAACTTGGCATTACCCAACCCTGAAAAATATAGTTATGTAATGGGCGGTCCGTTTTAATATATCGATGCGAATATCTCGGAAAGTACGCATCTGATTGAAAAGTTGTAAAGGGAAAATTTGTTTGTTTAGATGGGGGACATCCAATGACGCCGAACTCGGCCCCCCACCCCCACCCC
>NW_017299955.1:7121-8590 GCF_001594075.2 Trachymyrmex cornetzi | reverse complement strand
TATCGATGCGAATATCTCAACAACTACGCATATGATTGAAAAGGTAGAAAAGGGAAATCTGTTAGGAAATCTGGATAGGGGACATCCAATGACACCATATTCGACCCCCCCTCTCCAACCCTCTGTATGGAGCGGGTTCAACTTAAAAGTCTTAAATGGGTACCCCCATTTTTTATTGATTCTGCGTCGAAAAATATGGAAGTTTTGTTTGGAACATTCTTTTAGACTCGTGACAGATATCGCTGTAATCGAAACAAAACTTCCATATTTTTCGACGCAGAATCATAATCTGCAATAAAAAATTGGGATACCCATTTAAGACTTTTAAGTTGAACCCGCTCCATACGGAGGGTTGGAGAGGGGGGGTCGAGTATGGTGTCATTGGATGTCCCCTATCCAGATTTCCTAACAGATTTCCCTTTTCTACCTTTTCAATCATATGCGTAGTTGTTGAGATATTCGCATCGATAGATTAAAATTACCGATTACAGCGCCATCTGTCACGCATCGAAAAAAATGTTTGAGACAAAACTTTCATATTTTTTGACGCAGAATCAGAATTTGTAATAAAAAATCGGGGTACCCATTTAAAATTTCAATTTTGACCGCCGCCCCACCCCCGGGGGTGGGGGTGGGGGCCGAGTTCGGTGTCATTGGATGTCCCCCATCTAAACAAACAAATTTTCCCTTTACAACTTTTCAATCAGATGCGTACTTTCCGAGATATTCGCATCGATAGATTAAAACGGACCACCCTGTATATATCAAAAGTACATAACAATAAATTACTTTTATTTTTCCTATTTTCGTTTCTTTTTTGCAGAATAAAAATAAACCCAACTCACTTGACTTTCTTCATCACTTTCAATGGGTTGCAAATATTTTCCAATCAGATCTTTCCAAAATTCTTCTTCATCGTTTGACAGAAAATCCACCACGCCTCTTCGTAGTCTTTCGTCTTGAAGCCAGTAAGGGCTAATGAGGAAACTAGACCGATCCTGACTCGAGGTTGCTGATTCATGCGTCAAAATGTCACTTTCGTTATCGTCGACATCCTTGTAGAGGACATTTCCTTGATCACTTTTATCAGTTATGTGTTGTAACTCGATTCCTTCATGTATTTCCTCTTTTCTTGTCTCTTCCATTGTAAAATATAGTCTTGGAAATACATTAGTATTAGAAGATTGGGTAACGTCGTCAGTTTCTATGTTTACTGCATGTAATCTATAATCATCAATAATTGTTATTATATGTATATCTGTATTGCAGAATATAAATTTTAGAAATAAAAAAAACAAATAATTATGTGCAGTATACTTTGAATCTATTATGGTATATAAATTGATAAATAAAAATAACTGTTACAATGAAAAAAAAAATTAATAAAAGTTGAATGTAATAATGATTCTCGATGAGTGAATTTCATAATAATTATAAATAATAATACTAGAATGTAACTGCCTATTACG
>NW_017299955.1:3741-6557 GCF_001594075.2 Trachymyrmex cornetzi | reverse complement strand
AAGCAACGAAGATCCAGCTCCGACCGTAATAGGCAGTTACATTCTAGTATTAATTGAGTTTCTCAAATATACGGTCAAAAAATATAAATATATTGTTTATAAATAATAAGTCCATCAAACCTGTCCAGTAAGTTCAGATGTTTGTTTATCTGTTGTATAGACTCGTTAATTTCATTTAATCGCTTTTCTTCATAACTAATTCCTGAATGAACGCAGCAGACGCATTTGAAAAGGTTTCCCAAGGAAAATTCTAATGTACCTTTTTCATTTTTGTTTTGCTTATTCTTTTGTCGTATCATGAATCCGGATATAGTACCGATTGCTGCAGATCTCTGTTCATCTTGAGTAGCCTATTGTCATTATAATTATAACGTGATCATTTTCTAAAGTTGCTTTGTGTGTGTGCGTATGTGCGCGCAGAGATAGGTAAAAATATGTTAATAAAATAATCTTAGTTTTCCATTAATGTATAGTTTTTGCTATGACTTAAATCAAAATTAAAAGACAGCAAACTTACGATATTTAGTTTTTTCGAATCACGCGTGCCCCATGTAACATTATGTACGTTGAAAACGGAAAAGATGGTTAACAACATGTACATGGATGGCACAGTAATGTAATAAATAACACCACACAATAGGCAAGTTGCTTCTTGAGGATGTAACAGACCAGCTATTGTCATTTGACACGCGACAATAAAGAAAAGAAGACTGCTGGGTGCGAGCCATCCATCTTCGGCGATTTGTAACATAATTCCTACCAGAACGACTATCATCACTAACCCATATATAGCGCTGATAATCTCGGCTACAAATAACTGCAAATCCATGCCAGTAATGTATTATGGATAGATGTATCTGTGTAGTAATGTTGTTTAGTTCAATAATATTAGTTTACAAAAAATATTCTTTTTTTCAATTAATTTTAACTGTACTATGTGTTTCTTATGGATTTTTGGATGCTGAAAACGATGCCATAAGCGAAAAAATTTTAGTACGTCAGATTTCTAGGATAATTGAAGTTTAATATATAAAAAATGGTTTTTTTGCGATATTTCACATTTTTTTGTAAAGAAGGTGAACATTATCATAAATCCAGACAGCACATGATATCATGCTAACATTCAATATTCATACTGAATGTATTGTGATTATACCGAATAAACCAAAAACGTTACTGTGATATCTCAGAAAAATATTATTTTTTGTATATTGTCTAGATATATCAAATATAATAATTAAATTTCGATTTCGATGCTGAATATATTGCTATCATATCGATTATATCCAAGACGTCTCTAAATTATTCTTGATACCGTCATGTCAGTCGCGAACCGTCGTACTGTAAACATCTCTGTCTGTCGCTCTCTCGGTTTTGGAGTCGTTATTCCGTAATATTTCTGATCCGTTCATCGTTTTCGCTCTTAGTCTGTGTTTCTCGCTTTTGTGCTTATAATTTGCACTCGGAATAATTTGTGAATTATTAATTTTTGTGCAGTATTTGTGTATTTTTCCGTCTTATATATCATTTCGTTTCGTGTAACTCTTAGTCGATACGAAAGTCTTTGACTCTATTATCGAGTAGGATCGATGTAGGGGATTGTATGAGAGCTCTATGTGTTATTCTGTACAAACGTGTCTATATCTTTTCGATTTCTATTATATATTTCCGTGTAAATTAGGTTACTAATTATTGCAGTACATTCAGTTGCCGTCGGCCGTTAATTTTTGATTTTTGTAAGTAATATATAGTTATAATGTACTTCTGCCTCTTGTTTGTTTTTGCGAATGTTTTTTAGTCACCTTTAATTTTTCCTTGTGTTATTGGAAATTTAATAAGTATTTAACACAAGGACTAAATATACCGTTGTATTTAAATATTCATTTGTACAAGCGTTAAATATGAGTCCGCCGGTGTGTTTTAAATGCAAGCGATTTTTGCCGCGTGCAACGCGCCTCTGCACATTTTGCGGATCTGATAACAATTGTCATGTTTCTGATTGCACGGACTCTTTGCCTGCAGCTGCAGCTTCTCCTCCGAGGATGGTGGGGTCTCTTGAAGTCCCTGTTTCTCCATCCGTTATCGGATTACGTTCTTCTCTGGTGTCTGACTCGTGTCTTGACGGTAGACTCGTTCATGGCGGCTCCTGGGGTCGCTGTGTCACCGACTGACCTGGTTGCTGCACTTGCATCTTTCTCATCGGTTTTGTCATCACTGGATGATCGCATTGCTAGACTTGAATCTCGACTTGGAGCTGGGGATCGTATTGAGCGTGGACTGGATGCATTGGACGGCAGGTTGGCTGCCCTTGATTCGTCCATGCAGCGGCTGGTCTGTGTGGAGAGGAAGGTTGATGGCCTGTCGTCGGCTTTGGATGTCCTGTCGTCTGACGCGAGTGTGCTGAAGGATGGACAGCAGTTGCTGGATGATCGCTTGTCTTGTCTTGAGAGGGATCTTGGCCCCCGGATGGTGGCCCCTTCATGTGATATTTTGGCGGCGTCGGACGACTTGGCTAGGCGTGTTGAGAGGATGGAGGGAGAACGCAGGGACCATAATCATAATCTTGGAAATCATAGTCTTTGGTCTGCCCGAGTCGGTTTCGGAGGATGCCGCTGCCTTGATGACCGTTTTGGCTTCGTTTTTGGGATTGACGCTTGCGCCTGGAGAGATTGTTGCGTCATTTCGGATTCCTGTGAAAGGCGCCTCTCGTGGTCGGCCGCTTGTTGTCCGACTAAACACTGTTGCAGAGATGCCAATTTTGTTACGGTTTACGACATCGAGACTAGCGCCATCGGTCGGCCGCCTGGCGCAACCGG
>NW_017299955.1:3234-3559 GCF_001594075.2 Trachymyrmex cornetzi | reverse complement strand
TCGTTTCACCGAATGAAGCGTCAAGCGACCGAAATGTTTTCTCGGGCGATCGGCGTGTATCAAGAGGCATAGAGGACATTTTAGATATATATATATATATGTATATATACAGGGTGTCCCAGTAACTCTGTTACAAGGCAATATCTCTGTTACCGTTAATGATACGCGAAAATGCCTGAGGAAGAAATTGTTTGGTTCGAAGGGACACACATTATGGTGAGATTTACTTCTTTCTCAAGGTCATATTTTTAGAGCCTTCAAGGTCATCGATACTTTTTTAAATAGGACTACATATTTTTTTCATTATAGCGTGATAGCTGAGGTC
>NW_017299955.1:0-1509 GCF_001594075.2 Trachymyrmex cornetzi | reverse complement strand
GTCGGCCCGACAATTATCAAACACCCTGTATTATCAAGAAAATATTCTTTGTCAAGATAATCGTTACTCAAAAGAATAAGAATAAAACTTGCGTCTTTTCTCATTAGCACTACACGGAAAAAAAAATTTACTTGTTTCAAGTAAACACATTTTCTTAAACTGTATTGATTGAAAGAATTAATTACTTGCCACAATAAATTTGTTATTTGTTTCAATAAAACATTATCCTGAAGCAAATAATTTATCAATGAAGAAAATATTTTATTCTAATAAAAACACAATTATTTGTCGGTAGAAAATTGTTTTATTAAACCTAATAAATATGTAAATTAGTTAAAAGTAAAAAGGGCAAAGAGCCAACGTATAGAAAATTACCAACACATATTCTTAGAAATTTTTCATGTTCCCCTTCCTACGAACAGTTTCGGTGGTCCGTTTGTTTCCGTGATCATTACAAACCGAGCCTTTATTGTGAATGCTTCGGCTGTTATAATATTCTTATATTCGTCCTGTGTGCTAGCATTGTAACTCGCTCAAAAATTGAAAAAATTTAATTTAATTGAAGATGTTACTTGAAATAATGAATTTGCAGTTTATAATTACTCACAGGTAATGTTACGGTTTGAATAAACGAACAATTTATTACTTATACAGTCATTTAATGTAATTAATGTGTTTATCGTGTAATTTTTACGAATTGTAGAACCGGTTTTTGTTTATTATTACTAAACTTGGATACATTTCATTATCTTCTCAATTTGGTTTAAAAGAACCGTTTATTTAACATTATGAAGATTTTTATACACAATTTATTATTGTATTACGTACCTCGGTATGTAATACTGGACTTTCATCCTTTGTCCGAGCTGTATTTATTGAGTTTATAATTTTTGACTATTTCAACGATGACATATTGATGACTGTGGTATTTTTGTTCTTTAATCTTGTGAGTAATATATCTTGAATTTTTCTGTTAATTATTAAATAATTACATTGAATTTTTAGTAGTGCTCACTGAAGTGTTACAATTCTTCTTAATTACAGTTTTAAGTAATTTTACATGTATTAATTGTTAGTTGTATATTATAAATTGTAATTTTTGATCAAAGAATTTATATTGTTATTGACTTTAGCATTCGCGGTTTCTTTTATACACATTTATTTCCGAGGGATCAGACTTACAAAGATACTACCCAGATTCCTTCAAGTGGCGATATTACATGAAATTTGATTCTGTACATTATATATAATTTTTTATGTTATCATTGAAAATGATCCGATCGGATTCGAAACGTTTGCTAAATTTGTATGTATTTTGTATTATTATTTTTAATATATATATGTGTTGGTAATTTTCTATACGTTGGCTCTTTGCCCTTTTTACTTTTAACTAATTTATTTATTATCGTAGAGCCTTATTACATTTTATATTAATAAATATGTCACTACTTGAATCTGATTGTTCTTAATAAGAGAACATCTTTCTTAAATTTATGACATGAGTATTAG
>NW_017299954.1:45376-48919 GCF_001594075.2 Trachymyrmex cornetzi | reverse complement strand
AACGTTCCAATACACACAAGACAGTACCGATTTCCCCCAGCGCATAAGGAAGAAATCGATCGTTAAGTAAAAGATTTACTAGACCAAAATATTATAAAACCATCAGAATCTCCTTATAACATTCCAGTTTGGATTGTTCCCAAAAAAGCCGATTCGAACGGGAACAAACGGTGGAGGATGGTATTAGACTTCCGCTCGTTAAATGAAAAAACCATCGGAGACGCATATCCACTTCCCAATATAACGGACATTCTCGATCAACTAGGAGGTGCCAAATACTTTTCGGTTTTTGACTTAGCTTCTGGTTTTCATCAAATTAGGATGCACCCGAACGACAGTCATAAAACAGCCTTTTCAACTCCTCATGGCCATTACAAGTTTGACCGAATGCCATTTGGCCTAAAAAATGCTCCGTCCACATTTCAGAGACTAATGGACAAGATACTAACTGGAATGCAAGGAACGAAAATATTCTGATGACATTGTTTTGTATGCAAGTTCATTAAGAGAACACGAAATTAAATTCCAAAAATTAATAAACAAATTGCGTGAAGCAAACTTGAAACTACAACCAGAAAAGTGTGAATTCCTTCGAAAAGAAGTTACCTACTTAGGGCATGTGATAAACGAAAATGGAGTAAATCCCGACCCGAAAAAAATAGAAGCGGTAAAAAATTTCCCAGTACCGAAAAATCCAAAGAATATAAAGCAATTTCTCGGTTTAGCGGGTTACTATCGAAGGTTTATAGAAGGTTTTTCTAACATTGCAAAACCCTTGACAAATCTATTAAAGAACGGAACGGAATTTAAATGGAATCAAAGAGAACAAGATTCTTTCAACACATTAAAGAATATGTTATGTAAGGAACCGGTGTTACAATATCCCGATTTTTCTAAGCCATTCGTCGTAACAACGGATGCTTCAGGAACAGCTATAGGCGCTATCTTAAGTCAAGGACCAATAGGAAGAGATCGACCCATAAGTTATGCTTCTCGTGTATTAAACGACGCCGAAAAAAATTACTCCACGATCGAAAAAGAATTATTAGCAATAGTTTACGCAGTAGGACATTTTCGACCTAATCTTTATGGTAAAAAATTCATTTTGGTTACCGACCATAAACCGTTGATTTGGCTTCACAAAGCAAAAGATCCTACTTCGCGACTAGCACGTTGGAAAATAAAATTAGCTGAGTACGATTATGAAATTATTTACAAGGCCGGAAAAACAAATGTAAACGCCGACGCATTATCGAGGAATCCTATACAAATATGTATGATACAACCTTCATTTGACGAAATCGAAGAATGCTCGGAAGACGAAGAAACTCGTATTAGAAACGCAAATCCACGACCTCTCCCATCATCACCCCCAAGAGGATCAATGATAGAGGAACCAGAGCCTGAATGTAAACCAACAATACAAACTCGTAAAACAACTTCAACAGAGGGGGAAAGCGTACCGTTCACCCGAAAAGAATTACAAGAACCACTTTTCACGCAACATATTGTAGAAGCAGAGATACACCAGGAACCAAAAGAAAAATTTGAGATTGCGGAAAATCGAGACAATGCAAATCCCTCCCCTCCTTCCCCTCTTCCTGAGGAAGAAAGTACAAATCCTGCACCAAGAACTAATCCAAATATCATAGAAATCCAACTATTCCACCCAATTTATTACAAATCATAGACGATCTGACAAAAGACTTAGACGACCGTAATGAAATTAATAAAAATCGCGACTCACTTACTAATAATACAGACGACGAGGACGAACAGAATTATATTAGTCATAGCCGCGAGATAGTTAAATACGAAGAAATTTGTAAAAATAACAACGACGACATTAATAACAATAAAGATAAAATTAATAACAATGACATCGACAACGACAGTAGCAATGACGACGACAATGATGACGATGAAGTTGATATTGATAAAAGTTTCAATAAATTTGATCCGGATAAAATCAAAGATCTTAACGATCCACAAATCGTAACACGATCTCAAATACATAGTATTATAAACAGTCGAGATCAAATATTTATGCACAAAGAAAATTATTTATATTTTATGAGCGCTGATAGCGAACCTTGTGACAACGGCTCTAAAAGCCTTCAAAAACAAAAATTAATTCCACAAATATCTAATGGCCAAACAGGGAAAGTAACAATTGTTAAAAAGGGAAATAAGATTCATTTTGTTTTGATTTGCAAAAATGAAATAAACGATAAAGTAACAAAAGAAACATTGCATCAATTATCAATTTCACTTCGCGAAACACTAATTAATACTCCAATAGAAGTGCTAAGCGTAGCAAAGACAGAAATTGATGATCTTAAATGGAACACAATTTTTAATTATATTCGCAAGTCACTAATAGGATTACCAATTAAGCTAGTTATCTGTCACGGACTAGTGCAAATACCAGAAATCGACAAACGAAAATCTATTATAGAAGAATCACATTCTTCAGTAGTTGGTGGCCACAAGGGCATAATCAAAACAATCGCATTAGACAAAACTTCTATTGGAATAATTTAAAACTCGACATACAAGATTATATTAACCATTGCCTACAATGCCAAATAAAAAAATTGGTTCGTATTAAAACAAAGCAACCAATGTTGATAACAGATACTCCATATTCTGCATTTGAAAAGGCATCAATGGACATAGTCGGTCCATTACCAACAACCTCTCAACAAAATTCCTATATATTAACAATCCAAGATCATTTAACGAAATTCTCCCTCGCCATCCCTTTAAAATCTTTTACAGCCATAAGCGTCGCTGACGCCTTCCTAGAATTTTTTATCTGTACATTTGGAGCTCCTAAAGCAATACTAACGGACAGAGATAGCAATTTTATGAGTAACGTGATGAAAAGATTTGCAAAAAAATTTTAAATTAAACAATTTAAAACAACCGCTTTCTACTCACAAGTTAATGGAGCTTTGGAACGGTCTCACTTAGTTCTAGTAGAATTTTTGAAGCAGTTTGTAAACAGATTCACAGAATGGGATAAATTAGTACGATACGCTGCTTTTTCATATAATACAAGCACGCATGAGGCTACAGGATACACTCCATATGAGTTAGTATTTGGTAAATTAGCTAGACTTCCATCCAGCGAAATCATTAATAATATAGAAGAATTAAAAACATCTGACACTTATTTAACACAACTCATAACGGATATACACAATATACAAAAATTAGCGCGAGAAAATATTATAACTTCCAAAATAAAATCCAAGAGGTATTACGATCGAAAGATCAATCCTCAGCATTTTCAAGTTAACGACGAAGTTTCCTTATTATGTGAACCCAAGAAGGGCAAACTCAGTAATCAATACTCCGGACCTCACACAATATTAGATATATTACCTAATGGTAATATAAAACTTCTTGTAAAAGGAAAACAAAAAATTGTTCATCCTAATAAATTAAAGTTGTCTCATATTCATTTAGAAAAAGGATGAGACGAAAAAAGATTTGAATTGTGCCGCGTAACAATCCAAATCTTTATATATATATATA
>NW_017299954.1:40524-43059 GCF_001594075.2 Trachymyrmex cornetzi | reverse complement strand
ATACTTCCCCCGTGTAACCCTAAACTTTTCATACGAAACATTTTTCTCTATCCCTACTAGTTTTCGAGATATTTGACTGGATCACTTCAGATAGTCCACCCTGTATATATACCTAAAACTAATTATATAAGTACGCGCACAATTAGTAATAAGTACTATATTTCGTATATAATATATTCTTGCATTATTGTATCTTGCGAATAATTTTATGCATAGTTGTTTCTTTTTCTTTTTAAAATATATTTTTAGGAAAAAGTAAAAGGATGCCGAATTTACTATTATTTGCCCTGCTTACATGGAATCGTCGGATATGATTGCGGATCAACACATCTGAATATCACAACTTTATCTCTCCTAGATGTCGAAAGCTGCGATATTCCTTTAACTCAACCGCAAATCGAAAAAACTTATATTCAATTACTTCAATTATCAAAATTTGAATCCATAGAAGTAATTCAATGCAAAGTGTCTATTAATCGATTTATATATTATTGTGGCATGCATTCGCATCTCTCAACGGTAAAGAACGCACAAGCGGAATACATTCTGAAAATAACCGCAGAACAATGTAAGAAAATGCATTTAACTGGAATATTTTCCTTTGATATCCATAATTACATATATGGTTTGAAAGTAAACCAAACCACAACGCGACCAACTACTTTCGCGGGATCTGCAAATTCAGACGGACGATGTTCAGGTGCACAAAACTCTGATCTATATGGCGCTTGGGATAACGTCATCGTACAAGGAACAACGACCATCACACTAACTTCTTACCAAACTTCTATAAATCTGGAAACAAATCAAATTCGCCTAAAATCGGGCACAATCTGTCCATATACCGACGCCACTTGCATGGATATTGATGGAGGACATACCTTTTGGAAAACCTTACCAACGGACCATTGTAAATTTAATCATTACGACGTTCTCTATGAAGGATATGCTAATAGGATGGTCGACACCTTCTTTGAACATCCACAAATCGTCTACTCATTATCAACGCAAGATATAACATTTGCACTCACCAGGACTGGAGAAGAGCCTGTATGTGGATATACATTAATAAAAACGGAACACCCGAAACTGCTAATTCTTGAAACTAAGAAGGGAGAATCTTTTACTACAAAACATCGACTTTCCACTGAAAATCTAGACATATTCACCTACATTAACTCCAAATTTGTATATGTAGAGAAGCATATACGCTCTCAAATGAACCTTCTGTATAGAGATGTCCTTAAACAATGCTGTACTCTGGAGCAACAAGTTTTAAAAGGCGCACTTAGCCTCACTATTAATTCACCAGACGAATTCGCATACCAGATTATGAAGGGACCTGGATACATGGCCGTTATTTCTGGAGAAGTAGTTCATATCATCAAATGTACTCCAGTGGTTGTCAAAATTCAACACGTTAAAGAATGTTATTCGGAGCTTCCAGTTCAGAAAGATAATGAAACATACTTTTTATCTCCACGAACGCACATACTAATTAAAACAGGCACGCAAATCTCCTGCAATTGTGTCATACCTCCAATGTTCTTTTTAAACGATGGATGGTATCGTATGACACCAACTCCCGAACATTCTTTACCTCCAACAATTATGAAACCCATGACAAAACCTACATGGCACTACACAAATCCTGGATCGTTAGCAGCAAGCGGTATATACAGTGACAAGGATCTTGAAAACCTACGGGATCACATAATGTTCCCAGCCGAAAAAGGGGGAATACTAAATGCTATGGCACGAGGCGTTAAAGGCGAACCAATAGTCTCTCAAGGAATCTCTCTTTCACATCTCTTAGATGAGAGCTCAATCCAGAAAATCACCGAGAATACATGGAAAAAAATCTGGGGAAATTTTATTTCTTTCGGCAACGCAAGTGCTGCAATAATTGGAATCTATTTCTACATTAGAACCGTAAAACTGATTATAGACACTATAATACATGGATACGCTATACATACAATTTATGGCTGGTCATTACACCTGATCGGGGCCCTTTGGGATTCCGTTACAAATTTGATTATACATCTCTCCCAAAAACCTAAAAGGAAGGAAGCATTTCAGGAGGAAGCAGCAGAAAAATTAACTACTTCAGAGGAAAATCCAAATCCGTTCAAGGACACTAATAATCAAGAAAGAAGCACTGAGATCTCTATTGAATAAAAAGATATTGTTAGAATATATCCACAATTATAAATGTGTCTTTTATAATTAGCAATATTTTATATGTATTTTTCACCACTTTTTTTTTATCTCTCTCTCTCTCTTTTTCTTTTCTTTTCTTTTTTTTTGAGACATGCGCGATGCATATTAAATGCAGCACGCATGACTTAAAGAGGGAAGTATTACATCTCGATAAAATTCTCTCTTTCGTTATTATAAATATATGATTCATACCTTATTTTTATTTTATCTCTAGGTTAATATTGCGTCATGGTCTTGATATTTCGTCCCTATTTTATCTTTATTTCGAAACCAAAAATTCCGTTTCTCTTTTATAGGGGGGTATATCTTTTT
>NW_017299954.1:39569-40184 GCF_001594075.2 Trachymyrmex cornetzi | reverse complement strand
TAAGGAAAACCGAATTTTTATTATAAATTAAAACTCTCAACTATTAAGATTAAACCTGTAGAGTGGGGAGTAGGGCTTACGCGGAGCCGTGCTATCTTATCTTAAGGAACCAAGCGCGAGTATAGGTTCTACCAAATTTTGAAGAGTATTGATTGGTTCTGAAAGGACACTCCCACATTCATTTCCAAAATATAAAAGGAGCTGTCAAAAGCAGTCGAGAGACAGTTTTTCTTTTATTTAAGTCAGTAATACATTCAGTTCAATTCAGTTCAGTCCAGTTCAGTTAATTCTATTCTTCAATTCAATTCAGTCCAAGACAGTTAATTCTTTTATTCAGTTTAGTATTTCATTCATTCTTACATACAGTTTTGGTCAGAAATCAACTTGATCAAGGTGAGAACTATCCTCGCGCTTCCTCAGAAATACACTCCATATTTTCCTTTTTTTATTGTTCTGTTTCACTCTTATATTTTTCTTTTTATTATTAAACGAAAATATTGAATACATCAAATCGCTGAAACCTAAATCTCTGCTCTGTATCTCACTCAATTACATATATTCAAGTACATATTGCGACGTGACATTTTGTCCGTCACTGTGCGGACTTGTCGACGG
>NW_017299954.1:34368-37675 GCF_001594075.2 Trachymyrmex cornetzi | reverse complement strand
GGCCGAAGAACCGCCTGGCTGTCGCAAAATTCTGCTACCGAGGGAGAGAAGATACTTTTGCGTACATTGAGTACCGAGAACACGCGACGAAGTTGTGCCGTTGCTCGCGAGAACGGTTACAATATATATGAGTATTCGAGGGATTGTTGTGACTGTCGCTGCCAATAGCGTGGCCCCTGTCTTATAGCACTTTCTCGGAATATTCATAAGTATCTCACATTCGGAGATTGTCGTTGACAATAGCGTGGCCCCCGTCTTACAGCAGTTCTTCTGGATATTAATAATTTTTGCATTATTTCCATGCCTACTAAAGGCGGACGAAGACAGCCAGAGAAGAGATTAAGGTTTCAAATAAAATCAGCTCTCATTTCAAATCACGATCCTTTCCCGTATTCCAAAAAACTATCCAATACTTTCCAGTGAACATTATTAACCGCACAACCTAATCTCCGATCCCCGAGTAAATTGCTTAAATGCATTGACTCAAAATACGGAGAAAATCTCAATAGAATTACGTAACACTTAATAAAGCCGAGAGGAATTATTGTGTTACACGACGTGAACTTTTGGCCATAGTGCAGTCGGTGAAAGCTTTTCATCATTATCTGTACGGGCGGAAATTTCTAGTGCGTACAGATCGTGACGTTTCCCTCAAATGTCTTATGTCCTTTAAGGATTTGGAGGGCCAACTGGCACGATGGGTGGAAAAACTGCAGCAGGACGATTTCGAGGTAACCCATCGCAAAGGTCTCTCTCATAAAAATGCTGATGGACTGTCGAGACGTCCATGCGCAGGTGACTACTGTCGATATTGTACAAGTGTAGAGATAAAGGACATTACCAAACAAGAAAATTTAATTGGTCGTATCATCATAGAGAAGAGTAGTCATCATAGAGAAGAGTTCCATGGACTGGCGTAAGGAACAGTTGGAGGATCCATCTATTTCCTTATTCTTACCAAAAAAAGAGGCGGGTGAGGAGCGTCCTCTGCGGCAAGATGTGGCAGCGAAGGACGTTTCTACCAAAGTCTATTGGTCTTATTGGGATGCTTTGATAGTAAGGAATGGCGTCCTTTTTAAGAAATGGGAGGCCCCGAATTTAAAAAAAGAGATTTTTCAGCTAATTGTACCCAAAAGTCAGGTCAAACAGATTTTAGAAGAAGTACATAATTCCTCTACGGGAGGGCATTTTGGTGTAAATAAAACGTTGGAGAAATTACGAAAACGTTTCTATTGGGCAACATGTAAGCAAGATGTAGAGGAATGGTGTAGGACCTGTAAAGAATGTATAGCGAGAAAAGGTCCCCCTAAGAAGGGAAAATCTCCTTTACAAATTTATAACGTTGGGGCCCCTTTCGAGAGAGTTCAGATGGCCGTTCTTGGTTCTTTGCCTATAACTTCTTCGGGAATTTAGGTATTTGTTAGTTGTTGTAGATTGTTTTTCTAAATGGGTGGAGGCTATTCCTTTGAAAACTGTTAGATCAAAAACTATTGCGGAAATATTCTTAAATCAGATTATTTCTAGGCATGAAGTTCCTCTCGAAGTTCACACTGATCAAGGGAGAAATTTTGAGTCACGAGTCTTCCGTGAACTGTCGCATATGTTAAGGATTAAGAAAACAAGGATAACTCCCCTCCATCCACAGTCAGATGGGCAGGTGGAACGTCAGCATCGCTCAATTTCAAATTATTTAACGAAATTTATCTCAGAAAACCAGAGAGATTGGGACAGGTGGATCTCACTTTATTTACTGGCGTATAGAACCTCCAAACACGAGATCACTGGTCTCTCCCCAGCGGAACTTTATCTTGCACAGGATCTCAGATTACCAATGGATTTGTTACGCGGTAGCCCACCTGTAGTTGACAAAGTAGAATCATTGGAAAGTTATTCCACTAGGGTGAAAAGAAAATTAAACGAAATTTATGAGGACCTAAGGAAGCGATTAGATATAAAGTCTTCGCAAACAAAATCCTGGTATGATCAAAAGGCTAGACAAATTTGTTTTAAAGAAGGGGATAGAGTCTGGTTATATAATCCTCGAAGAGTAAGGGGAAGAGCTCCCAAACTACAGTGTAGTTGAGAAGGCCCATATTGTATAGTAAAGAAACTTAGTGATGTGGTTTATTGTGTCCATAAGTCGAGTAAACATAAAAATAAAGTTGTTTATTTAGATAGACTGGCACCTTACTTAGAAAGACAATTGGTTTAATAAAGAAATTTCGGAGTCGCAGTATCAGAAGATAAGATTAGACTATTTTTAATGTTGAGTTGCTTTACGTCATTGTTATTTGTCAGTTTCAGGATAAGCTGACAATCCTAGGGCAAATATTTTAACGACAGCGGCTTTTGGTGACAACATCCGGAGGCAACTTTCGGCAGGATTTTCGGCGGTAGCAGAGTTTTTTTTTTAAGAAGACCGTCTCGCCCGCGGTTTTTGAGCCATGGTTTTTCCGCGGGCCGGTGGGCGAATGTCGAGGCGGGGACTGTGGGGTAGAGGTACCGTGGCAGAGTCACAATCGTTCCCCCCCTGTCCCAAAAACGAAGAAACAAGAACGCAAGGTTCAAGAGAAGAGGCAAGAGGAATTCCCTTCATGAAGATGAGGGGATGCCCAATAGGTGTTTCTCCGGAGGCTTAGCTACCCTCCGAGGGGAGAACTGAAGAGGGGTCCTGCTCAGAAGGGAAGAAGATCCTTAGGAGGCCTCGGGCATGAGTAAATCCCAAGAAATCCAGTGCTCCAGGAAAACTGTGACAGTAGCACAGAAGGGGGCAGGAAACTGGTGGGGAGCCCGGAATCTCTTAAAGAAAGCCTGAACGTTTCTTAATTGTCGGGACGACAATTTACAAGAGGAAGGGCAGTGTTATGTCCAAATTGCATCGTCGCCCGATATACGCCGGAGTTCGCCGTCCGTGAAGGAAGAAACGTGTTGCTAGGCAACAAGTCGCTATTGTTTAAAACAGATATTTGGAGAGAAGTCAAGGCGTTCGGACGTGTTTTTCCGATTATACTCTTAACGTTATTCTTGGTCTGTATAGTCGATACTAATAAAGACCTTCTTTGTTATTTCTTATAAACCCTTGAGTCCATTTCTTTCCGCGGCTCGGGAGTGCGCGTCGCGGTCGTGAGTGCGATCTCGCGTAGCGGGCGCAACAGGACGAACGGACGGACGGACGTAACAATATTATATAAATATATATAAATCTTTGCATGCGAGATGCTGCGATCGAGAAGAAGTTAAAGCTGCGTTGGAAAAAGATGCATAAGAGCGAGAGAGACGGTAAGTATAAATGGTAATTATAGCGCGC
>NW_017299954.1:28850-33745 GCF_001594075.2 Trachymyrmex cornetzi | reverse complement strand
AAAATCAATGCTGTCCGCAAATCGTAATTTACAGGCACAAAATTCGACATGTTCAACGCTATTACAAACTATACTATTGTATGAAATTTGTATTGTTGTGAGTTGAAAATCTTTGTCAGATGTCAGAACAAGGAAATGGCGTCAATGACGCGGTCTGATGGCAATTACATTGACAGCTATGGCCATCTATTGATAAATTTCGGTTTCATATTTACATACCTGGTAAACCGTCATCGCGGCGCGTTATCGGATAACGCGGGGTCAGTATCCGCCGGGCGTGGTCCCTCCGAACGCGGTTCGCAGCCGCCATTGTGTGCGAGCCGCCGCCACCACCGCCGCCGCCGCCTCCGGGCGCGGTCCCCATCGCGCGCTATACTTACCATGTATACTTACCATCTCTCTCGCTCTTATGCATCTTCTTTTCGAACGTAGCTTCGTTTCTCACACGCAAAGTTATTTATGTATTATATGCAGTTTTATAATAATAATAATTTGAAATATTTATCATATTTTAATACCAGTTTTATATTCTATTTTTTAATAAGAGCGCGGTGATCGATGCTCTCACACGTGATGACACGCGCGGTGTAACGTGATACCGCGCGAATAAGGATGGGAGGAAATAAATAGCGGAAACCTAGATATTTTTTCTGTTTTAACATGCGTTTAGTTTTCATGCAATACATTATATACAATATTATCTAAAGCGCACAGTATTAATTCGCATTCAATACTTGAATGCTTATCATAAATCTTACGTAAGGTGTTTACCGCATCGTATTTGTTCATAATACAATTCTGACGTAAATAACTTACAAAATAGTTAAAAATATCGCTTACAATATTTGTATATTGACACAAATAAAAATATTCCTGCTTGACACTGTTCGAGTTCAAGCATGAAAAGTATAGTCGACGGTTTCACATACGTACACTTGTTATATAAAGCTAATTTCACATTGTCCACATCACGTATTTTAACAAATTCAATGACAAGGTCCTGAATCATCAACGATGACGTAGTAGATGACCGCACCAATTGCCGGATGTCCACCCGTTTTTCGACAAACGCCATCCACGTAGCGTGAGGCAGGATGATACGGTTGCCTCGAGTATCGCCAATCGCAATTTTCACTTAAGACATTGGTCCCGCGACGATCCCAATTTCCAGAAATTTGTATGCTGTCGGTGTCAGCGCGAACACCATTCTCAAAATGCTATGTGCACCGTAGGAAACATACGAATAAACAATATAGAAAAAGTTTTTTCCACAGATATAAGTGAAATACTTACGATCGAACGTATGAGTCCATGTCTTCAGAACAACTGATACAGTAACATCCCTCTCAAATTCTTTATAAAGTTTCCCCTACCATAGCACTTCGAGCATGGATGTTGAATGCACCCCTTACAATAAAAGACGTATCCGGTGATGACATCAATGTAATCTAATACAGCGAAAAATACAACTTTTGCAAATATATAACTGCTTTGTCAACGTAATATAAGAAATTTTTTCAAGGACATTCAACATGTTGCAACATTAAATAACGAATTCAAGGCTTTTTTTTTACGAGCAATAATAGTTTATTAATAAATATCGTATGAAAATATCATGTATATGTACTATTATGACAATCAAACGTTTCGAACTTACAAAGTCTTCATCAGTGATTTCCGCAAACCACCTAATCTATATAACCCCTAGTTTATAACATTGTCATCAATCATTATTTAACTTCTACCTACTCCAATAAATAATCCTACAAAATTATTTCCGTCCGCCACTAAACTTATGTAATTATACTTAATCTTCATGTCGGTATTAATAATCGGTGTGGTTGTCCAAATCAACATGTCATGCAGTATTACATATTTGAATAAAATCATAGTATGCAACTAATTCATCGGTATTTCTCTTCCAGAAGTCAGTAAAATCCGAATGTTGCAACATGTTTCGCGACGACATCATCATTTTAACACGTGCAAAAGTGCACCACTTACAATAAAAGACGCATCCGGTCACATCATCGTCAATGTAATTTGATACAACACCTGCAAAAATGCAACATTTGCAAATATACAACTGCTATGTCAATGTAATATAAGAAATGTTTTCAAGGACATTAACATATTTGCAAAATGCAAAATACACAACTGCTTTGTTAGCATAATTTAATATTTTTTCAGGTGCACTCTGATAACATTAATAAAAATAGCTCGCATAATGATATAAAAATGACAAGATTTAGACACATCGCGTTATTAGTCAATCTAACAGCACAAGTGACAACATGGAGCGTGATTTGACTGAGCAAGCTACCCTGCTTAATACAAGAAAAGAGTACGTCGCGTGGGAACAACATTGCGATGAATTTATAGAATCTCTGGAGGAGCAGAGCCGTATCAAATGCCTGCGATTATCGTTTGGTAATAGACAATCAGTGATCGCATGTATTGCGCGACTTGAAAGCTTGAAGGGTTCGGTGCGCGGATGATTCGTGCATGTTGGCGCAGGATATGGACTTCTATGGCGCGAGATCGAAACGGCGTTCAAAAGCCGTATTCTGACGGGTGCAGTAATAAACTTCAATCACATCGAGCGATTTCTCGAAGACGCGAGTGAAATTGTACTCGAGCGTGTACAATGCATCATGCAGATATGACTCTATAAAAATAAACACTATTTTCAATGGTGAGTTCGTGGCTGGTGATAAACGCGCGAACAAGAGTATCGCCACCCGGAACTATGAACTATACCGATACACTGATTTGCGTGAGTGGTACGTGACGCGCGTCGTCGAGCCTATCCTAGCATCGTTGGAAGAATTTCAAGAACGCAACAGCGGATAGGCACTGTCGCGTATACTAAATTTGGCGGTGGACGCGAATAAGCACAATCCTCTGTGCGCGGAATGTCACATCAAACTCCCGCGAGAAATTATGTTAAAGAGAGCGGTGATCAACGTACAATCTGCAGGCGATGCGTGTTTTGCTTGGTCGGTGATTGCCGCTCTGCATCTAGCTCCAAAACACGTGGAAAGGGTATTTTCCTATCCGCATTATTCCACAGTTCTAAATCTCACGGGCATCGAATTTCCGATGACATTGAGCCAAATTAGGAAATTTGAAAATTCTAATGACATTTCCATCAATGTCTTCGCTATCGAGAAGGGGATTGTGCTGATACGACTCACCGACCGAAAGAAAAGCAAACACGTAAATCTGTTGTACGTGGAGGATGACAACGCGGAACATTTTGTACTCATCAAGGATTTATCTCGATTAGTCAACTCACAAATCAATAGACATGGACACAGGAAATATTTCTGCGATAAGTACGTAATAATAATAATAATTGTAATAATGATAATGATAATAATAATAATGATAATTATAATAATGATAATAATAATAATTGATTCCAGATGTCTGCACTACTTTAGCTCGAGCGCAAAATTGGAGACTCACAGCGAGGATTGTGGAAAACTGAATGATTGCGCAATCAGATTACCGAGCGAGGACGACAAATGGCTGAGCTTCCGCAACCAATGCCGGAACGAGCGTGTCTCGTTCATAGTCTACGCCGATCTTGAGTGTGCATTGAAAAGAATAGATAGCGATTCACAATTCGCTACGCATACGTACCAACACCACAACGTCTTCAGCATTGGATACAATTTTGGTACTATCGACGTGTTTAATGAAAGATATATATTTTTCTTTAGTTATTAGAAGCACATCTACGCGTCCTTCATATGCGGTTGCAATTTCCTTAATAATAAAATGAGCGTCGTAGCCTGATAAGTTATGGAAAACTATGGGAATGCAACGCGAATCCTTATAATTTAGATTGCAATTTGAGTGCGCGGGGCCTCTGTATCGCCCGGTTAAGTAGCATTGATCGCGTACCCGCGTATCGTCAGGTGTAAACGGTTTCTCGCACATGTGACAATGCGAGGCGCTGTTAAAATTTTCCCAGTCGTCGCGCGTAAAATCCGCCATGGGAACATTGAAAAATTTCAGAAATTATAGACTGTACACTATGTGCTAACTGTCTAAGTTCTTTCGCGAAACAAGCTATACAGTCTTTGTCGCGACGAAATCGATAGCCTGACAGTGAGCTGTCGCACAGTGGGCGGAAATCGGACAAAAATCAATTTTTAACATTTATTTAGATGAATGATAATAATTATTTTACGCTTTTAAGAATACTCTGAAGATTATGAAAAATGGATAAAATATGTTAAATATTATTAAATATAAGTTAATATTTATATTTAAATATTGTCATTAACTTTTATCTTTTCCGTTTTATAATATTTTTGTATCTGTTCGAACTTGTCGTACATAGTAAAAAAATTTGTGTATTTGTGTTGGAAACGGTCCACTCACGTTTGTGTTAACAGTCTGTTTTGATAAGAAATGTTTAATATTTTTTAAAATTAGATTTGTTAATTATTTACAAATTAAATTGATTGGCGCGGCGATTTCGTTTAATGTTATCTAAAGAATGCCAACTTCTGATGCATGATTCTATAGGTTTGCCCATTTCTGCCCAATCGAATTTAGAATGAATTTTTACCTTGAAATGTCTTCTAAATGAAGAAACAAACCCCATTTGCCCATTTTCGCCCGTTGAAAAGTTATTAACCATAATATGATGCAGGTAATTTCATATAGAAAGTTACTAGAAAACCACGCTGAAGATCGAGAAAGATTATTTATGTCAATCTCTTGTGAAGAATGGATGCCTTGAATTAAGTTTATTGATATAGTATTCATTTAATTTTAAAATATATATATATCATGCGTTATTATTATATAAATAATATATGTATATCAATCTTATATATATATATAAATAAAGCATATATATATAAATATATATATAT
>NW_017299954.1:26129-28221 GCF_001594075.2 Trachymyrmex cornetzi | reverse complement strand
AAAGAAAGTAACGAAGTTAAGTTACAGTTACTGAAAAAAAGTAACTCTAACTGTAACTTCGTTACAAGTAACGAGTTACTTCCCATCCCTGTATATATGTACATTTCAATTTTTTATTTCAATTTTTATAAAATTTCAAAAAATCTCTATTTCTCTCTTCATTTTGCCTACTGGGACGTGTCCTTTAGATGAAAATACATTTATTTCAATCAAAGGACAAGTGTATATACACTTGTAATATATTTAATAATGATAAATTCCAATATTTATGATAAATATATTTAAGGGTCATTTTGAATTCTACTTTCATATCAAAAAGTTAACAATTCTATGATGTACAAAATTTCATTACAAGAAATTTAAAAAAAAAATCATCGAAATCGGTTCAAAATTAAGCCATTTAATGATTTTTGTCCAAAAAGAGTGCCTCTTCGTCCACTGTGTGTCGTAGGAGCAGTGCACGTAGTGCACGTGCACACTGGTTTAAAATTTGAACTGCTGAAAGACATCGACATGGTCATGTTTGTTGATCGCGGTATACGCGGTGGTCTGAGCCAGTGTACAAACAGGTATGCGCGAGCCAGCAATAAAGACATGCCGTCGTACGATCCAGCGAAACCGTCATCGTACTTGATGTACTATGACGTCAACAACCTGTATGGCTGGGCAATGTGTCAACCATTGCCCTACGCCGATTTTCGATGGGTCGACGATGTGCACAATTTCGATTTTACAATCATCTCGTTAGATTCGCCAACTGGCTACACTATCGAGGTGGATTTGGAGTACCCGCAACATCTTCATGACGCGCATACTGACCTACCGTTCTGTCCGACGCGAGAGAAACCACCAGGCAAGAGCGATGACGAGCACCTCGTAAAATTATGCGATAAGCAACGTTACGTAATACATTATCGCAACCTGCAGCAGTGTATTCGTCACGGCCTCCGTATCGCAAAGATTCCGTATACTGCAATTCGCGCAATCTCCATGGCTTCGCGATTACATAGAATTAAACACAAAATTTAGAACTTTGGCCAAGATTTCGAGAAAAATTTATACCAAATAATGAATAACGCGGTATTTGGTAAAACCATGGAGATCGTGCGCAATCGCGTCGATGTAAAATTACTAACAAAATGGGCAAATACGGTGCGGAGGCTATGATCGCCAAATTTTCACAGTCGCAGTATCTGTTCGGAGAACCTGGTCGCGATAGAACTGCGTAAGCTCGAGGTGAAGTTCGACAAACCGATATACGTGGGTATGTGCATCCTCAATAAATCGAAAACATATTTGTACGAATTTCACCACGAGTATATGGCACCGGTGTTTCGCGAAAAATGCAAAATTATGTATACCGACACAGATAGCCTCATATATCACGTAGAATGTGACGATATCTACGACGTCATGAAACATGATATAAATAGATTTGACACGAGCGATTACGCAGTTGAATATGCGTACGATATTCCGCTCGCGAAAAAAGTTCCAGATCTTATGAAAGACGAGAACAACGGCGCCATTATGACCGAATTCATAGGGCTTAGAGCGAAAATGTACGCTTTACGTGTACAAGGAAAGAAAGACGCGAAAAAGGCCTAGGGTGTCAAGAGCAGCGTTGTGGCAAAATCCATAACGTTTGAGGATTACACATGCTGCTTGAACGATGCAATCGAAATGACGCGCAGACAGTCGTGCATAAGATCCAAATTGCACGAAGTGTACACGATATCGGAAACAAAAATCGCTCTAAGTCCGCACGATAAGCGGTATATCGTATCAGGTTCCACCGACACTGCTATGGGGGCATTACCGATGTAAATAAAACACAATTGTATTATATATATAATATGTTTAATAGTTATAAAATGTATAATATAATATGTATAATATGCATATATTATGTGTAATATGTATATTATGTGTAAGACGTATGCTATGTGTACTATGTATAATATAATATGTGTAATATGTAGATATAATATGTATAATATGCATACTATGTGTAATAAATATTTATAATGAAGAGTATACAATATTTTTCAATATATTTTTATATATTTTTTATAAAAAATTTATATATATA
>NW_017299954.1:24608-25333 GCF_001594075.2 Trachymyrmex cornetzi | reverse complement strand
CTTGTAAGGGGAGCGCAAGATCGCCGTCGCCGAGGCCGAGTACGAGGACGCAAAGGACCATCGAGAGATTAGCGAAAGGAGGCCGGGAGGACGAAGGAGACGACGAGGATGAGACGAGCGTCGTCGCTTGTAAAGCTGCCGACCGGGGTACGTCGCCAGGTGGATCGCACGTAAGCCAGCTCGCATCGTAACGAGAGATCGGCGTAATGACCGCCGTGTAGAGCCGCGGAACCGCGAGCCACGTGCCATCCTCCCGAGCCTTGGAGATAATTAGCTGTCGCGTTTCGGGAGTTAGAGTAAAGGGAATAATATTCATTGCCGAGTTGATGTAAATTGGAGTCGTTCAGGGAGAATCGAGAGCCGAGTCGAGCTCGTTTCTCTCGCCACAGGAGAGTCACTTCCGGTTTCCGAGTATAGTAGAGTCGCGTAGAAACGCGTAGAGTAGTCGTGTTGTCGAGTTTCGTCGCGTCGTGTAACGACGATTATTGCAGTTGCGTTATCGTTTAGTATTGCGTCGCGTAGTCACGTTTGCTATAGTTGTGTCGCCGAGCATTGTGCTGTCGCGTCGGAACGCGGATTGTCGCATAGCCGAGCTGACTTCCGGTAGTGGTGACCGAGTAGAGTCCGTTTCCGGGATTCACGTATCAAGTAGAGTCGTGTCGCATCGAGGCGTTCGCTATAATCGCGTCGCCCCATCGCCGTGGCGTCGGCCGCGGGCCGGCGTT
>NW_017299954.1:24183-24392 GCF_001594075.2 Trachymyrmex cornetzi | reverse complement strand
CAATGTAATTAATTCTACTTTATCATATTTTCTCAAATATAATTGTTCTTATTATTACGCTCTCGCGTAGTTTATTCTTGTGGCCTATCTCTCTCCCCCTTCGACAAATTCCCCACACCTTTTGCGACCCACCCCCTGCCGTCGCGAATCGGTTACGGGCAAAGGTAAGGAGATTTCGGAAAGAGTGGCACGCTCTCTCGTGCCTGGCG
>NW_017299954.1:22608-24161 GCF_001594075.2 Trachymyrmex cornetzi | reverse complement strand
TTCTGGCCGAAGAACCGCCTGGCTGTCGCAAAATTCAGTTACCGAGAGAAAGGAGATACTTTTGCGAGGAGTACGAAGAACGCGCGACGAAGTTGTGCCGTTGCTCGCGAATCCGGTTACAATATATATATTTTGAATAAATAATTTTACAGCACACACACACACATTGTCTTTATGAATCCACGAATTGTGTGAATTGTTAAATCCCAACCATTTCACGTAAATCTCGTTCATCCTCTTGCGCAACACCTTTTCGACGAGATGCACATCGGGATTAGCGACGCGATGCCATTCGTATTCATAGAATCCTTCAGCGATAGGCTCCCCGTGAGAATCTTCCAGTAGATACGTCACTGGATTAGTTTGCTGCACTTTGATAATTTTAAAGACCTCCGTAGTCCAATTAGGCGTGTATCATCTATCAAAGACTGTCTTGAATTTGCTCACACGTATCGAATCACCCACTTTGTATCGCGCGGGTGCGGCAATCTTTACGCGATTGTAAACAGCAGTTAAGAGCCTGTCGGCGATCGCGGGGGTAACGTCGACGAGACGCATACCGATAGTTCGATGCTTGCGCGCGTTGTAGTTTGATACGAGACGCGGCAGGATATCAATCCATTTATAATTTTCGTTGTGCGTAAATTGTTTCCACATGTCGTTCTTCAACGTACGATTGAACCGTTCGAAGCCTTCATTACGGAATACGTAGAATAATGGTTGATGTCGTGCTTCTTCAAGAGTTTCTGCACATTCGAGTTGTAAAATTCTTTCCCTCTGTCGGTCTGCAAATTTTTCGGACATCTTTTATCGTCTCGAATTATCTTTGCGATCGCATTCGTACATCGTTTCTACTCTTGGCTTTTAAGTGGCACGGCCAATGCGTGCTTACTCTTCATGTCGATAACGGTGAGAATGTAGTGGTAACCTCCGTTGAAGCGTGTATATGGACGCATCTCGACCACATCCGCCTGCCACAGGTCATCGTATCCATGTACTATGACATGTCTTGGCGGAAAATTTCTTCTCGCCGGAGCATGCAATTCATTAACCAGCAGCTGTTTCTCAGACATTGCAAATAATTATTCGGCACGATGTACTTCTCGAATCGTCTTTTCAAATTCTTTTAGCAAAACCTGTACATTATTTTGTAAGGCTGCAATCTTCTCTCGATTTCGTTCAGATGATCTTTCATATCTTGATCTGCTGCACGTATCGCTTGTTTGCTGCGTCAGCATCATCTACCGGTAGCGCTACTCGTCGAATTTTGCGCGACTTTGCGTCAAAGTTGGCTGCAACTATACAAAGAGCGTTATCGCGCACGTAATTTCTGAGCAATCCACGCCACTGATAATACGATTCGCTTCCTCCTCTTCCAAGCGATAGTCCAAACTTGTTGATCGGCATTGCGATGTCGACTGAACGATGTGCGTAGAACGAGGTTAATTTATAATCAGACCAGCTTCGCGAAGCTCTTCGATAATCAACAAAATCTCGTTGTCGTGACCATTGTGACCAGCCTGGCGCGAGGCCTCGAGCAATCGCAGACGATC
>NW_017299954.1:21009-22464 GCF_001594075.2 Trachymyrmex cornetzi | reverse complement strand
CTACCCATTACTTGATTACTCGGGCTATGACCGCGTCTGTGAGCGTTTGTCGTCAGCAGAATGCTTCTGAAGGTGTGTACGTCGTCATCCGTATAAATACTTCCGTTGAAAAATTTCATGAAAATTAACTCGTGCAGGCCCGCTGTTCCATCATATCTTTTCCCATCTATAATTATATCATCGTTTTTGTGCAAGGTGATACGTTTGTCACCGAGCATCGTTCCCTCGTCGCTAAAATGAACTCCATACACAACGTCTATGTTGACGGCTTTCTTACCGCTCAGGACCGCTTTCATATATTTCTGTCCTAACGTATCATAATTTGTATGCAACTTTTCCTGACCCTCAGATGTTTGAAGCAAGTGTCGAATAGATGTCACGAGCGGTTCATCGGTAACCTCGAAAATTTCTTCGACGGAGGGAACATGATCGTACGATAAATCGGGTGGATGCGGTATTTCAGACATTTTGTTCAAAGCGGGCGGTACGGTTTTCGATCGATTCAACACTGATTTTACAGGCGTGGAAGCCTGTATAGGATTGTCGTACAGAACAGTCGGTCGTTTCCTTTTGGGTTTTGGTTCCTCGTCTTCCCCCGAAAAGATTGTTTCGGTCATGATAGGATCCTTGGAGGAGTCAGCGGTGTTTTCGACAATCTGTTTCAGCGGATCGATAATACGTTTGAAGTGTCTCTCCAATGCGATGTCCTCCTCCATTTTACCAGTCTTCAAAGCGCGGTACTTTTTGCGAATCGAATCACTCGTTTTCGCAATCTCCTTCGCTACCTTCTCACGATCTTTGCTGTCGTCCATGTCAACGTATCGATATCAACTAATCACATCACGGTATTGCAAAGTCATTAAATCCTTTTCTATATCGCCCAACGGTAAGCGCACTGTCCTTGTCAATTACTAAAAATCCATACTTTTGCTGCCAACATTTACGACATAAATCGCAGAAATTCTCGTACGGCATGTCGGTATTCGTAATCGTTGTACACGCGTTTCAGATTGGTACCATCCTGTTTGAATAGGATTAATAGATTTGCATTGTCGCGGATGAGGTGCTTGGGTATCTTTGCATACGTCTGGCAGAGATAGAAGCAATCGACGTCCGCGTGCCGTCCCATTGCAAAGTACTCTCTTATCGCGTCCTGCTTGTCGCGTGCCACGTCATCAAAGATAAAGATGGAATTCGGAAGCGCCTCGCTCGGTGGAATGACGTCGCTGTTATTGGAGAACGTAAAATAGCTAATTTCTTCGATAGGAGCTAGCAGATTCGCCAGGTATCGATATTTCGGCTGTTGCAGCGATTTCGAGTACACGTACACGTTCTCGAATCTTACGCCGTGCGGACTTTCCAATAGGCTTATCAACACGTTCGTCTTGCCATAATTTGACGATCCGCAGACGATCGCGCGTATAGAGGCCGGTAGCATGTTGCCATGCTTGCTCG
>NW_017299954.1:17261-20415 GCF_001594075.2 Trachymyrmex cornetzi | reverse complement strand
TCTTACCGAACGACACGCGGCTGATAATATACTCGCTGAGAAGGCGCGGAAACGCATTACCGCGAGTGGTTCGACTCTCACAAGTAAACATACCTTTGTGTGACTCGCCGATTTCATTGAAACTTTGCACACTTGTAGAGTAGGCAAAAATAATAGATACGTATTTCTTTTTATCGGCAATGTTCAACATTAAAGGGGTGACATCGACCCCCAAAGTTGAAGGTATTAGGGCATCGTCATGATGTTTCACATAAAAGTAATGTACCGATCAACACGAAACTATTACAAAATGTTTTTTATGTTAGATAGTAAAGTTTACATGTCCGACTTTCCACCCTTGTTGCGGGAGGTGAAACATCATGACAATGCCCTAATACCCTCAACTTTGGGGGTCGATTTCACCCCTTTAATGTTGACCATTGCCGATAAAAAAAATACGTATCTATTATTTTTGCCTACTCTACAAGTGTGCAAAGTTTCAATGAAATCGGCGAGTCACACAAAGGTAGGTTTACTTGTCAGAGAGAGAGCCGCAGCCACAGCCGTTTGGGCAGCTATGAAGGCCAAAACGAAGATTGGTATGGGCTTGAAAACAAAGAAGAGGAGCAAGAGGATTCTTCCGACAGCGAAACGCGGCGGCGTTCTACCCGTTCTACCGGTGCTCGGTATTCTCGGGTCATTGGTCAGCGGGGCGGCGGGAGTCGCCAAGGCCGTAAACGATAGCAAAGCAGCGCAGCGTCAACTGGAAGAACTGCAACGTCATAATCGCGTCATGGAAGTTCGCGGCGTTTATCTCGCTCCCTACAAGCGCGGACGAAGTTTCGCGCGTAGAAAAAAAAACGTCGATGAAACGTTAATAATTCCGAGGGGAGTAACTACCGATGTGCAACTGCAACAACTTGCAAACCGTATGCGCATTCCATATTTTAGAGGTGTCTTTATGCGTACTACATTACCGGTTAAAGGAGTACGTCGAAACGAGAGCGGTATCGTAAATCTAGACAATGCCGTGGGACCCGGTACGCATTGGGTGGCATATGCGAAAAGGGGGAATCGCGTCGTATACTTTGACAGTTTCGGTAATCTTCGACCGCCGAAGGAACTCGAGCGATATCTGGCAAACAGTGTAATCGAGGACAATCGCACGCCTCATCAGCGTTACAATCAGAACAACTGCGGGCAGCTTTGTCTACAGTTTCTACGATCGGTTGATTAGTAATTTAAGGACAAGCATTGCGCTTAAATTTGACTTAGTGCTCGTTCAAACATGTCGCTGACGTTTACGTTGACTGGCAAGAGTAGCGTTCCTCGCCGTAAGCTTCTTTCCGGCGGTAGATTTGGGTGACGGTGATTACGAGCTCGGTCTGACGGACTTTGAAACGTACTATACACTAGCCAATGTAAATTCGACAAACAACAAGTTTTACTATGACAACAAGGAAATTGTCATTCCCGATGGATCGTACGAATTGCGCGATATCGAGAGGTATCTGAAGCGTGAAATTTTACGTTCTCACGATGCAAAGGGTAAGGAGGATGGAGAGTTCCCGCTGATGATTCGCGCCAACAACAATACGATGAGAAGTGAGATCAAATGCGCCTATCGGATAAATTTTACAAAACCTCGCAACATTGACTCGCTGTTGGGATTTTCGTCGAATCGCGTGCTGGAGCCGCGACAGTGGCACGAGTCTGACGTGTCGATAAATATCATCAACGTGAACATCATTCATATCGAGTGCAACGTGACCGCGGGTGCGTACAGCAACGACAGGTGCGTGCACACGATACACGAGTTTTCACCGAGCGTATCGCCAGGATATAAGATATCTGAAAGACCTATGCAGATCATTTATCTTCCGATCGTTGTACGGAGCATTGTACTGATCTGACGATTCGCGTGGTGGACCAAGACGGTCGATTGCTTTATTTTCGCGGAAAGGAGATCACCGTTAGATTGCACGTACGACGGCGCTAACGTGAGATGCTTGTGTTGAACGAACAGCCGACACAGACGAGAGATACATCTTTTACTGGAAAGATTACACGTGAAAAAAAACTCACTGCGTCCAACGTCGAATTTTTAAAGTCGTTAGGTTTCATCGTACGAAATGGTTGATATCTTGAATATTACCGGTAAGCCGATCTTTGACGACCGCATCGTCAAGATTGAGACTCATACGTACAATCCGTACGCCAACACTACGTTTGGACATAGCGACGAGATACGGATACCCATACAGCAGCAGGATTTGTACACGTTGCCGTGCGATAGTTTTCTCTACGTCGAAGGAAAATTGATGGTGAAGAAGAAAAACGATCAGATGTCGTCGACGCTTGGAAATTGTCGGTATAATGGCGCTTCAATCAGTCTTCTCTACTTCGTGACGTGGACGTGCGGCGGCGCTGTCGTAGCTAAGATTGTCTCTCCTTGGACACTCTATATTATTACTCAACTCAATTACGTTCTCTGTATTAATAATAATAAACACGTACCGCTTCTGTTACATATAAAAATAAGCAGAAAGTGTCGTTCTTTCACGTAAAATCCCATCAGAAATAATTGCATGGCGTTCATGTTTGATGAAATTCGAAATGAACTCAACGGTGTGGAGATTGACAGTAACAGAAACGTTGGAATTACCAGTACCATCAAGAACTATGTATCGATGACGTATGACAAAGCTTTGATTGCGCTGAACGCTGGATGGAACTCTAGATCCGACATGGAGGAAGGATACTTTAATTTTTGCGTGCCGCTCAACATGCTGTTGGGCTTTTGCGAAGATTACAAACGCGTAGTTGTCAACGCTCGCCTCGAATTGATTTTGATACGAGCGCGCAACGATTACAATTGCTTAGTGGGAAATCCTGCGACAGAGCCTGAAGTTGAATTATTCAAAATGCAGTGGCGGATGCCTCACGTTTCGTTAAATGATATCAATAAATTTTCAATGCTGCGAGCGTTGGAAAGCGGTCGTTATCTGAGTATGAGTTTTCGCTCGTGGGATCTGTATGAGTATCCTTTGTTGCAGAATACGAACAAGCATTCATGGGCTGTCAAAACGGCGACTCAGCTTGAGAAGCCGCGATACGTTATCATTGCTCTGCAGATCGGCCGAAAGAATGTCATGTCACAAGATATCAGCGTGTT
>NW_017299954.1:15897-17095 GCF_001594075.2 Trachymyrmex cornetzi | reverse complement strand
CTATCGTTTATCGAGAAAGGACCTTTTGCAGTCATTGATTGCTCGCGACAAAACGAATCCGTCAAGAGCGCCACTGTGGACGTACGCATAGAATTTGATTGCAAGGAGAATGTGCCCGCCTATACTACCGCCTATTGTCTCATCATACACGATCGTGTAATCAAATACTGTCCGTTGTCTAATGTAGTGCGCAAAATCATGTAAATTGCAACGTCAGCAAGTATACTGAATATAAAAGAATGGAAAACCAAGGTGTAGAGCAGTCTCGAAAAATTACTCGTCATGACCATACCAACGTTTGTGGATCTGCAAGGATTCATCGTTAATAAGAAATTTATTGTGAAGGAAGTAGCGGTACTGAGAGGGGGAACCATTCTCACACACTACATTTTTTCACATCCTAAGCTATGGCATTTCTTGACGAGATTCGACAAATCTTGCGCTTCCTGGTTGAGTACTTATCACCATGGATTGCGGTGGGATGACGGGATGGTCCCTTACAGCATGGTGAGACGTTTAATTACGGAAGCTGTGTTAGAAGAATCTGTTGTATATGTCAAGGGACATGAAAAACGAGAATGGTTAGCTGATATGCTCGACACTGGTAATATCATCGTCGAAACTCTGGATGAGCATTATAAAGATGTAGAATCGCTACGTAATCTAGATGATTGTAATACTATACGATGTGGAAAACACGCAAAGAATTGCGCTTTACAAAATGTATTTAAGATATTTAACTGATGGTCGCGACACCAGGAAGAATTGAAAGAATTTTTTAAAAATAAATGTATGTTATCTTACATTAATATGTTTATTTCTATTACCCTTATACCTGTAGACATTTAAATAAATATAGCAGATAGATGTTGAAATGAACTGATAGCGGTTCGATATCAGTTCGATAGCTGTTTACAGTGAACCAATAGCTGTTTGAAAGCTGTTTATACCTGTTAAATATCAGTCAGATAGCTGTTTACAGCGTACCGATGGCTGTTTATAGTGGTTTTGATAGCAGTTCGATATCGGTTCGATATCGGTTCGATATCGGTTCGATAGCAGTTTGACAGTCGTTCGATAACCGTTTGATAGCAGTTTGATAGAGGTTTGATAGCTGTTTATAGCTCTTAAATATCAGTCTGATAGCTGTTTGATGGCGGTTTGATATAAGTCTAATTGCGCTTCAATGCGAAGAACG
>NW_017299954.1:14600-14887 GCF_001594075.2 Trachymyrmex cornetzi | reverse complement strand
TTAAATAATGAGAAAATTTTCAGAACAATATTTCGATATTCTCGCCAATCATAGTACAAATTCTCAGTGTCTCTTTTATTTGCATTTTCATATTTTCACTCTTTTGTTGCAGATACGGTACCGCTGATGTCGTTATACATTTAAATGACGTCATGGAAGTCTTATCGGACTTGGTGGGACGTACCACCGCAGATATAAGGAGATTAAATAGACGATTGAACAGGTGGCGGAGGAGAGATGACGAGCCTGATGATGACATTACGTTCGTTCTGCAGCAGCAGCAGCAG
>NW_017299954.1:12544-14176 GCF_001594075.2 Trachymyrmex cornetzi | reverse complement strand
TATAAAGCAAATATACAATCTTTTAGTACATCAAATTTGTTAAGTTCCCATAACTGCCGTTGGACATGTTGCGCAGAGTAAACTACAGGTAACAACGGAAGTTCTAAGATTGTTTAGCTTTGACAAAAAGTATCAATTAAGAAAATTGAAAACTAACGTCTTAACAAAAATTGTAATACCCTCAGACACATAGAGGTAATACAAATAATATAGTAATGACGATTTCATTACATATATCTATTAGAATTGATTATCAGCGTGGAGTACTTCACGTTCAAAATGATGGACGACTTTAACGTAAGTAAGTATGTGTTTCATAAAGTATTTGAATCATGTCTGAAACGCCGTGGCGTTATTATTTTTGCTAAAACCGTGGATCTTATACTATGTGTAACAATGGAAAGGCGGTATTCAGGTCGATGGTATTATGGTATTAAAATTTTTGCTGAAACGGTAGTTTTCAGGTCTATATGCAGCACGGAACGGTAGTTTTCGGATCAGTAGTATAAAATTATTATTGAAACGATAGATTTCTGGTCTATAATAGCAAACGGATTGACGTCTGAGCTTGTTTAGTTTTCGAAAAATAGAACAATAATTGTTATGTTTTCGAATAATCAATTTGATAATGCTTAACTTAAAAGACACAGAATTATTGTAATACTTTAGAATAAAGCTTGATCATAAGGACACTTCTTGTTCGCTTAAAGAATAAATTTTGTTCAACAGTTTGTCATATGTTTCCTAGATCGTCGATCATGCCATGTTAAACGCCTAAAGAGACATGCTGATAATTAAATGTAATCATGACATCTAGTATTGGATAAGCCGTAAGTATACGAGTAAATTATGGAATAAAATCGGGCATTCAAGTAAAAAAGAAGTGTTCGTGTGATATATATATATTTCCCGAAAAATGAACAATCTCAAAACTGTCAATCTGTTGTAAAATATTGACTTGAAATCTACCATTACAGTAAAAATGTTATATTATTGATCTGAAAACCGCCATTCCGTGCTGCATATAGACCTGAAATCTACCGTTTCAGTAACAACTTTATTCTACTGATCCGAAAACTGTCATTCCTTTGCTGCATATAGACATGAAAACTACCGTTTTAGCAAAAATTTTAATACCATTGGTCTGAAAACCGCCATTCCATTGTTATACATATCGTAAGATCCACGGTTTTAGGAAAAATAATAATACCCACGACTTTTCAGACATGATTCAAATACTTTATGAAGCACATACTAGATGTCATGATTACATTTAATTATCAGCACGCGTCTTTAAGCGTTCAGCATTGCATGATCGACGACCTAAGAATCATATGACAAACTGCTGACCAAAATTTATATTTTAAGCGAATAAGAAGTGTCCTTATGGTCAAGGCTTTATTCTAAATTATTACAGAAATTTTGCGTCTTTTAAGATGAGCCTTACCAAATTGATTATTCGAAAACGTAACTATTATTGTTCAATTTTTCGAAAACTAAACAATCTCTGATGTCAATCCGTTTCTATTATAGACCTGAAATCTACCGTTTCTATAACAATTTTATACTACTGATCCGAAAACTTCCATTCGGTGCTGCATATAGACCTGAAAACTACCGTTTCGGCGAAAA
>NW_017299954.1:7236-9852 GCF_001594075.2 Trachymyrmex cornetzi | reverse complement strand
AAAAAAAAATAAATTTCACTTATTATTGTAACAAAACCATTTAAGATATTTTATATATATACATCATATCAATTATATCAAGCTCTTGACGATATATCAAGGTCTCGAGGTGGACAGAGCTAACGAGCACATTTATAAAATACAGACAATTTTGTAGATTAATCCATGAGCCAAAATGTCTGTCTGGAAAGTTAATGTGTAACTTGTATAAAAAGAATGTATTGAGAAAATATAAATATATAACGCTCATTATTGTTCTCATTAACCTTTCTTTGTTAATAGTTTTGTTTTTAATTGTAGCCTCTCACCTGTGAATAATATTCGAGCTTGTTTCTATTAAGCCATGGTAGATTATTTAGATCTGTCAATAAATGTCCTTTCTGTCGTTGAATTAGTCTCATTACAGTATTGGAAATTACTGAGAGATAAGGAACAGACAGGCCAAATTTAATTTCTAAATCTGACAGTCTATTAGGATATGCTAAACGTCTCAAGTATATACATAAACCTTCTATACCTATAAAAAATTCAAAAGAATCTTTGTATTTTCACGTGAGTGTTTTACAGATTAGCTTATATATCATAATCCTATAAATCAGTTAACTTACCTGAAACGACATATCGATTTTCTGTTTCTATTTGGTAAGGTATACCAAGAGCAGCTGCAAGTCTTCCAATGTGTTCTCTTTCAAATCGAAATTTTGCTTTACATTCCTGTGGCATCAAATTATTTAAATCTAATCCTTCATATTGCATATTTCTAATAAAGGCATTATTACGTGGTGCCAACAACTCTTGTATAATAACATCTTCCACGAAATTAAAATCGTACATGGCAAGCTGTAATAAGTCCTCCATCTTATGTCACCGTAGCGTCCTGCGTCCGTTGCGCAAAAACTCTTATTGGTTAGAGCACGTAAAGATGAAATACGGTTTAAGTCATGTGACTTTAGCGTTCACCGTATCTGAATTCACGTTATTGCAAAAACTCCCTATTAAAATTTTTGTTGAAACGGTAGTTTTCAGGTCTATATGCAGCACGGAATGGCAGTTTTCGGATCAGTAGTATAAAATTGTTACTGAAACGGTAGATTTCAGGTCTATAATAGAAACGGATTGACGTCTGAGATTGTTTAGTTTTCGAAAAATAGAACAATAATTGTTATGTTTTTGAATAATCAGTTTGATAATGCTCAACTTAAAAGACACAGAATTTTTGTAATGCTTTAGAAGAAAGCCTTGATCATAAGGACATTTCTTGTTCGC
This sequence comes from Trachymyrmex cornetzi, assembly GCF_001594075.2. Lineage (NCBI taxonomy): Eukaryota > Metazoa > Arthropoda > Insecta > Hymenoptera > Formicidae > Trachymyrmex > Trachymyrmex cornetzi. The sequence continues at coordinate 8,586 of NW_017299954.1, read as the reverse complement.
TTAACGTATAAATTTGGTTAGCAGTTTGAAATATGTTTCCTAGATCGTTGATCATGCCATGTTGAACGCTTAAAGAGACATGCTGACAATTAAATGTAATCATGACATCTAGTATTGGATAAGCTGTAAGTATACGATAAATTGTGGAATAAAATCGGGCATTCAAGTAAAAAAGAAGTGTTCGTGTGATATATATATATTTCCCGAAAAATAAACAATCTCAAAACTGTCAATCTGTTGTGAAATATTGACCTGAAATCTACCATTACAGTAAAAATGTTATATTATTGATCTGAAAACCGCCATTCCGTGCTGCATATAGACCTGAAAACTACCGTTTCAGCAAAAATTTTAATACCATTGGTCTGAAAACCGCCATTCCATTGTTATACATATCGTAAGATCCACGGTTTTAGCAAAAATAATATCCACAACCTTTCAGACATGATTCAAATACTTTATGAAACACAAACTAGATGTCATGATTACATTTAATTATCAGCACGTGTCTTTAAGCGTTCAGCATTGCATGATCGACGATCTAAGAATCATATGACAAACTGCTGACCAAAATTTATATTTTAAGCGAACAAGAAGTGTCCTTATGGTCAAGGCTTTATTCTAAATTATTACAGAAATTTTGTGTCTTTTAAGATGAGCCTTACCAAATTGATTATTCGAAAACGTAACTATTATTGTTCAATTTTTCGAAAACTAAACAATCTCTGATGTCAATCCGTTTCTATTATAGACCTGAAATCTACCGTTTCTATAACAATTTTATACTACTGATCCGAAAACTTCCATTCGGTGCTGCATATAGACCTGAAAACTACCGTTTCGGCGAAAATTTTAATACCATCGGTCTGAAAACCGCCATTCCATTGTTACACATATCGTAAGATCCATGGTTTTAGCAAAAATAATAATAGCCACGGCCTTTCACACATGATTCAAATACTTTATAAAGTACGTACTAGGGCTGCGGTCCACTTGACGCTTCAAACGCTTCGAAGCGTTTGTAGCGTCAAGTAGACGCAGCCTAGATGTCATGAGGTCTGTTCTTTTTGGCTGAACTTTTGCACCAGTTCATCTTTCTTCCTTTTCTCTCCAGGAAGAAAGAAGAGGAAGAAAGATGAACTGATGCACAAGTTCAGCCAAAAAGAACAGGCCTATGATCACATTTAATTATCAGCATGTCTCTTTAAGCATGTCTCTCTATTCTATAGCCAATCAACAAGCTTGAAAAATTCGTCATACGGCCAAAACGCACAAATGAAATGGCGGTGTGTGCCCGATATTGCATGTGTCGGTCGACAAACTTTTCAAGCACTTTGATTGGCTATAGGA
>NW_017299954.1:4814-6517 GCF_001594075.2 Trachymyrmex cornetzi | reverse complement strand
TAGGACAAAGAGATCCGAGAATCTCTCTATGGTTTGCGTTCAGCAGACTCAACAGTTTTGCAACCGTTTTATGATTCTCCTTACTGATTGGATTATACTTTTAGATCTAAAGGAATAGAGTCCTATCTCAGCTAAGAATCATAAAACAGTTGTAAAACTGTTGAGTCTGCTGAACGCGAAGAGAGATTCTCGGATCTCTCTATCCTATAGCCAATCAACGTGCTTGAAAAGTTTGTCGACCGACACATGAAATATCGGGCACAGACCACTATTTCATTTGTGCATTTTTGCCGTACGACGAATTTTTCAAGTCTGTTGATTGGCTATAGAATGGAGAGATCCGAGGACTTCTCTGTCCTGCATGTATTTGCCTTACGACAAAAACGCACAAATGAAATAAGTTTATCATATGTTTTCTAGATCGTCGGTCATGCAATGTTGAACGCTTAAAGAGACACACTGATAATTAAATGTAATCTAGTATGTGCTTCATAAGTATTTGAATCATGTGTGAAAGGCCGTGGGTATTATTATTTTTGCTAATTATTTTTGCTAAAACCGTGGATCTTACGATATGTGTAACAATGGCTGCGTTCAGCAGACTTAGCAGTTTTGCAACCGTTTTATGATTCATCGCGTTGATTGGATCATACTTTTAGATTTAAAGGAATAGTCCCATCTCAGCGAAGAATCACAAAACGGTTGCAAAACTGTTGAGTCTGCTGAACGCAACCATCAGAATGGCGGTTTTCAGACCGATGGTATTAAAATTGTTGCCGAAACGGTAGTTTTCAGGTCTATATACAGCACGGAATGGCAGTTTTCGGATCAGTAGTATAAAATTGTTACTGAAACGGTAGATTTTAGGTCTATAATAGAAAGGGATTGACGTCTGAGCTTGTTTAGTTTTCGAAACATAGAACAATAATTGTTATGTTTTCGAATAATCAATTTGATAAGGCTCAACTTAAAAGACACAGAATTTTTGTAATACTTTAGAAGAAAGCCTTGATCATAAGGACACTTCTTGTTCACTTAAAGTATAAATTTTGTTTAGCAGTTTGAAATATGTTTCCTAGATCGTCGATCATGCCATGTTGAACGCCTAAAGAGACATGCTGATAATTAAATGTAATCATGACATCTAGTATTGGATAAGCTGTAAGTATACGATAAGTTGTGGAATAAAATCGGGCATTTAAGTAAAAAAGAAGTGTTCGTGTGATCAATCTCTTGATTTAAAGAATTAGAGAAATTGTTTGCCTCTTAAGATGAACAAAACTATCAAATTGATTATTCAAAAACAACAATTATTGTCATATATTTCCTGAAATAAACAATCTCAAAACTGTCAACCTGTTGTGAAATATAGACCTGAAATCTGCCGTTACAGTAAAAATATATTATTGATCTGAAAACCGCCATTCCGTGCTGCATATAGACCTGAAAACTACCGTTTCAACAAAAATTTTAATACCATCAGTCTGAAAACTGCCATTACATTGTTATACATATCGTAAGATCCACGGTTTTAGCAAAAATAGTAATACACACGGGTTTTCAGACATGATTCAAATACTTTATGAAGCACATACCAGATGTCAAGATTACATTTAATTATCAGCATGTCTTTTTAAGCGTTCAACATTGCATGATCGACGATCTAGGAAACATATGACAAACTGCCTCCCCCCCCCCCCCCC
>NW_017299954.1:966-2612 GCF_001594075.2 Trachymyrmex cornetzi | reverse complement strand
TATTATTAATATTTAAAAAGTTTAGGAAATTTAAAATTGCATTTAGTAAATTTAATTAAGATATTAATACACTATTAATGTCAAATCTTATCATTTTTATTACAATTAAGAAGAAATTACTAAATAATAATTTATTTTTAAATGAAACACTGGCGAGTCCAAAAATTTATCAAAGGGGGAAGGAGAGCATTAACCTCGCCACAAGTGAAATCTTTTTAAGGTCAAATATATGAAGTATAAAATATTTAAATTATTACTTAACTGGCATATTATATGGAAAAAGAACTATGTAAATGTAAATAATCCATAAAACATATTGTTTAAAATTTTATGAGCAAGAAGAAAATAATATATTAGCATAATATATTATATTATTATATATTAAAATATCTAATTTATATTTTTCCTTATGACAAATACTGCTTAACACTACTTCTTTATCAATTTCCATATCCCTATGTACATACATATAACAACGTGAGCCATAAAAGTTTCTCCTCACTCATGTGGTTTCTTAACCAGATTTTCAAACGCCGAATTGAAAAATTACGTTCAGCAGAAGTGACACTTATCGGTAGTAATATATTTTAAGTAGTGTCTTGTAATTAGAATAAATGTCCTCGTCACATCCCTGGTAGCAAGCTGACGTCAAAATGACGTCATTTGACGTCAAAAAGACGTCATTTGACGTCAAAAAGCCGTCATTTGACGTCAAAACGACGTCAAAATGACGTAGCTTGCTACCTGGGATTTAGCATAAACCACGAGATTTATGCCCACACTATAGCCTAGTTTACATCGTGCACTCGATACGAGTACTAGCTAGTAACATTCTATTAAATTATCTCAATTTCAGCAATGTGTATTTAAAGAATGATGTACAATATACATAAAAATGATTAATTAAATATTCATAACATGTGTATGTTTATATGTATCGCTAATATCAAGATAACTCATTAGAAAGTTATTAGTTAATACCCGTATCAAGTTCATGATGTAAATTAGGTCAATAGAAACACCAATACCGAACTCTACTCACCCAGCGCGAATGGACGGAAAATAAAAGCTGCAGCACAGACTTTATTTATAATCTTCATTTACCTATTGTTTGGAATGTAAATAGAAATCTATAGTTTTTACACTTTTTTAAAGATAAAAATATTTAGAATATCAAAGTTGCGATTAAACATTTCAGAAATATTAAAAGTATATATAACATTTTTCTATAAATATTTTTAAAAAAGGAACATCCAAGACCCCCATGGCCTACCACATTGGATCCACTAGTGAAATGAAGTTTGTTAATGACATTCTTAAGTTTACTTCGTTTTTTAAGAAATGTAGTATGTACCATTGAGATTTATTAAAAAATAGATTATATCAGTACTTTATATCATTCTAAATTTATTTATTGCATATATTACATAAAAATAGGCTTGGTTTGCGTAAAAGTGCATTTAATATAATAACTTTATGTTATACGATATGTATGTATACATTTTATATTTAACTAAAAATAATTACCTGTTTTACTTTATTACAAATATTATAAAAAATATTTTGTATTCATATATATATGAATACACAACACATATATATATGAATACACAACACATATATGTGTTGTGTAACCTAGTAACTAA
>NW_017299954.1:0-799 GCF_001594075.2 Trachymyrmex cornetzi | reverse complement strand
TCTCTCTCTCTCTCTCTCTCTCTCTCTCTCTCTCATGTTCTCGCTCTTTCTCGCTTTCTCGTCCTCGCTCTCAGCTTTCTCGCTGTAGCTCTCTTGCCCGCCCCCCCATCTCTCTCATACATATAATACACATCACAATCGAATCTTTTATTAAAACTACAATCTGTTTCGCACGCGTTCCAAGATTAGTTAGCTCGCGGATTTGGCAGAATAGATTGTACTATATTGATTAACATACGTGTTTGATTAAACTATGTCTGGTACGAATATTTTTTTGTAAATCTATTATTACAAAACATTTTGCAATATTACATATATTAAAAAGAAAGTTCTTAACTATAAATTTCTGTGTAGTCTTATGAATATTATGAAAATATTACACTTTTCTCAAAACTGAATTATTGTTTAATATACTTGTATTGATAAAAAAGAATAGAAGCTAACAATACGTATTACATCTCAATATAAGCTACGGTCCTTTCGATGCTACAAATTCGAAGCATTTTTGATTGGTTAATTAGTAAAATTCTTTCTTCCAATTGGTCAATCAAAAACTTTGAAGCATTTGTAGCGCCAAGTGGACCGCACCCATAGAAATAAATATATCCCAATAAATGTATTCAAATTGTCTTAACTGATAATTGAGTTTTTATTCAAAATTATAAAAAAAACTTGGTTTTATCATTTTAATATAAAATGCATATATACATCTAATATAAAATTTGTACTAACGAATTCGTTTATATAAAAAGACATAATTTTTGAAGAACAAAATGAAAGTTGAAAGTGTTTAGTTATT
>NW_017299953.1:53048-55669 GCF_001594075.2 Trachymyrmex cornetzi | reverse complement strand
TACTACGATAATTTTCTTATAGACGATATGGAAATTGAATGCATTGACACCACACTATTGGCGTGGAGTTCAATGGCAGTGAAAGTTGTGAAAGTGGACTCACCCACGATGTTCTGGATCCAATTGAAGACCGGCAGTGAGGACTTCCAAGACTTGCTTGAGGAACTAACCCGGAGAATGACACGAAAGGGGCACATGCTGCGCCATCGTCCCGACCACATCGTTGTCGGAGAAGTCGTGGCCATTCGTGAAAACCGAGGATGGCAACGCGGAATTATAACAGACATCAACGGAGACGGAACGGTCGCGATCTCTCTACGAGACTGGGGCCATAACGTGGAGCGCCGACTATTCGAGGTGCACATTCTGGAAGACAGATTTTGCCAGCTAAAATTGCAGGGGATTCTCTGTGGATTGGCCCACACTGCCCCCTTCTCCGGTTCATCTTGGCCAAGGAAGGCAAGGGACCTGACCAGGTTCCTCATAAATCAACACGAGGGACGGATGTCCATCTTAGGGACCATAAAGAACAAAGCCGCGCTTATTAAGCTAGAAATACGGAATTGCCTGAAAATTTTCCTATACTACATTTCAAATAAATTCCAATATTCGAATAATAAAATTGTGTGCGGTGCATTTTAAGACAAATCTATGGAATATTTTTACCTTGATAGTCGGGGATATATGTATATATATATATACATCAAATACATATAACTGAAAGTACACATGTCCAAATATATGTAATCTGGAATTCCAAATATGACCAACCATATTAACTCTCAATTCTGGAATTATAGGATCCTGATAGCAAAATGCTAGCATTTCGCGGGCAAATTGTAAGCAAACTCGATCAGATTTCCCACTACAAAACCATAATAGTTATCTGTGTCTGCATTTGGCTATATATAATGGATTAATCGAAAGGGCCTGCTGATATGTTATGCTGGATTGGTGGCAGAAACCTAACAAAATCTGCGCGCACCGATAATCTAACGGCAGATTGACAGCAAAAACCGAACAGAAATTGAAAAATCTTGCTCGGTTTTTACCGCGAATCTGCTGGAAAAAGCATGTCAGCAGGCTTTTTGCCCTATTTCTAACAACAGTTTGTTGACATTATTGGATACTATAAACTCGAAGTGCAATTTATTGCCTTTTTACAATAAAAAATTGATAACAAGCTTTGCTCAAAATCTGTCTCTGCAGCTGGCTTTGCTATCTAGGGAATATATCCGATAAATATAGAATTCCAGATATATTCTATAATATGAAATTTCAGATATTGTCCAATTATATTCTTATATTCAATTCCATAAATGGCACCCAGTTGGACACGGCTCAATTGGACACGAGCCACTCACAGAGCTTGAGACTACAAAGCTCCTAAGCACCGGTCGCTGTGATTGGTGGTGTCCAATCGAGACGTGGTCAATCGGGATCACCCCGCACATTAGCATTTCCAACAACGAGGTAGATTTGAACATATTTAGAATTCTAGACTCAATTGGAACATACCAGCATTTCCAATTAAGAATAGGATTAGAATATATCTGGAATTTCAGATGACTTGGGAATATATTGGCTTTTACAGACAACAGTTAATTTTGGCCAAATATAATTTTCCAGGTATGTATAAATTTGGTTATATCTGGCTGTCCACTGCACAAAACCGCATTTGGTCAAATATATGCCAACTCTTATTGGAATTTAGTGCAGGGTATGTACTATTATGACAATCAAACGTTTCGAACTTACAAAGTCTTCATCAGTGATTTCCGCAAACCACCTAATCTATATAACCCCTAGTTTATAACATTGTCATCAATCATTATTTAACTTCTACCTACTCCAATAAATAATCCTACAAAATTATTTCCGCTCGCCACTAAACTTATGTAATTATACTTAATCTTCATGTCGGTATTAATAATCGGTGTGGTTGGCCAAATCAACATGTCATGCAGTATTACATATTTGAATAAAATCGTAGTATGCAACTAATTCATCGGTATTTCTCTTCCAGGAGTCAGTAAAATCCGAATTCATCAATTCAATTATTCAAAACCGAGATCTCGTCAGATTGTCCTAATGCATTGGCAATTTACATAGAACAATTATATAAATAGAAATCCAAAATTTATCATTAATATTCTTGAGGCTTTCACGGGTGTTTCCTATATGACAATCTTGCGTTTCGCGGGTTTTCTCCGTGTTCAAATCCATTCTTGGAATGCCAACGTTTCAAGAATATTATTAAATACCTCTACGGGGAGAGTATCCTTGCTAAGGTAAACACTTTCAGCAAACTAAGGTCTTCCCTAGCCAAGAAACTATCAAACATAGCATTCCTAAAACGCTGTAGGGATAATAACATCATCCCAAGGTTCCTGCAACTCAAGGACCACCGAAGGACCCATAAATCCAAAAACATCCTTCATAAAACCAGCCTTATCCTCGTCAAAGAACGTATCCACTTCACCAAGTCACAAATTGCCCAGACCTCCCATAAAACCTTTAAACTTCACTTACTCCTATCCGCCACGTTACGGCACGACATATGGCAAACTCTAGACCGCATTACATACGAACAAGCCATGAATACACTGACACTATCCTCA
>NW_017299953.1:44620-51197 GCF_001594075.2 Trachymyrmex cornetzi | reverse complement strand
GAACAGCTTAGTATCAGGCTGCTCCTCGCCCTGATGAAGTGGACTGCAAGGTTCACGAAACGTTGGCATTCCAAGAATGGATTTGAACACGGAGAAAACTCGCGAAACGCAAGATTGTCAAAATTTATCATTATTACAATAGATTAATGTTGCTTATCCGGTAATTTAAATAATACCGATGAATTAGTTGCATACTACGATTTTATTCATATATGTAATACTGCATGACATGTTGATTTGGACAACCACACCGATTATTAATACCGATATGAAGATTAAGTATAATTACATAAGTTTAGTGGTGTTACGTCCAACCCTGAGTATTGGCGAGAGAGGAAGATGGAGAGGGTACGGAAGGACTCAATCTCACAGGTATACGCACGGAAGCGTACAGCTGTGAGTCGTTCGCACTCTTTTAAAGTCCCAGAATGAGGGTCAACGTCCTGAAGGGACGCTATGACACCTGTTTCAATGGACAGTGCGAACGTTGGTCCTACTTTTTAGATCAAGGAACTTAATCCTTTTGACCTGGGATTGGACCTCGTGCAATCTTAGGCTTTATAGGGAACGGGATACGAGTGGGGCGATTTAAAAATTACTCGGAGGAATTTTTAGTAAAATTTTAAAAACTATTTATTTCAATAAGGCTAAAGCTAATTTACATAATTAAGCTAAGTCTAATTACAATGATCTTAAAATTGTGAGTGAGCGTGTGTAGCGTTTTCGTTGATAACAAATTTTATGTGTGCTTGCGTGTGTGCGTGTGTAGGAGAGGAGGAGGTGATTATTGAGTGTTGGTGGCAAGGAAGGAAGTCCATGGACAGACAGGGATTAGGTGTCTCAACTGGACGAGGAAAGGGGAGGAATTTCCAGGGACGTAAACTGTGATCAGTCTGTCCCTTTCGTTGGAGGTGGATGCGAACAACTGGACGATCCAATCCCAATCGGCAGATTGAGGATCGCGGTGGACAGGAGGGGGAGTCGGGAACTGATTAAAGGAGGAAGGGGGAGTTGGGAGCTGGTCAAGAAGGGAAGGAGAGGGAAGGAATCGTTCCTCGAAGGGCGGGGGAGAGTAATCGAGGATCTCGAGGACGCCAGGGTCGAGGATTTGAGGGATTGTCAGATCGAGCGGTTCTGTGAGTGTTGGTGTGGGCGAGTACGACACAGGTGTATAGTTGATCGGGTCGCCGAGAGCTAGTGGTGTTAATGGAGGTACCCTTTCGGGTAACCGAGGCGTTACGATCACGGTAGGGCGGCTGCAGGTCGGCTCTACCGGTATTGGATCGTTAGGTACCGGACGGTTCCGCGAACTCCGGCGGAGATAGGGAGTTCGTCCACGTTTGTTCTTGTTCGATTGAGACCGCACTATAATTGAGTAAATAGTTGAACTATTTATATATATATATACATATATGTATGTATTTTTGGTCGCGTGCGCGCTAGTACAAAAAGGGGGGTGGGGGAAGGTGACATGCAATTGTAGACTTACTGGTGATGCTGATTATGGTCGAGTGAGTCGGTTCCCAGCGTCCACGTAAGCCCAGCCAAGGATAGCAGTGGCGGGTGTCTGCCCTCTATAACTTCAGAGGTCACCGGACCAGTCAAATAATGGGTTGCGCGAGTTGAACTTTCGCGAACTTTGCGTGGATTTGACTGCTTTATAACTTCCGACGTGACTACTTGGAATTACCGTGCACTTCCGACGGCTACTATTAAACTGTATCTATTGTGAACTAGCGACGTGGATTCGGCAACTGTTAAGATTTTTCTGAGAGTGTACGCTTCCGCGGGGACTCTATTTATATCCAGAAAAAAGGGCGTAGTGCCCTTTGTCTAGGATGCAATAGTTAGTTGCAATGTCGCGCGAGATTTACGATTTTTAAGATGTCCTATCGTTGTTAATCTAAAGTACACTGTTAAAGGAGGTTTAGAGAACAAAAGGAATGATTTATGTTTTCTCTAAAAAGGGGCAAGATTGCTTTAAGCTAGTGATCAATTCCGTCATCCTCGCGGAAAATATGGCTAAGTAAACAGCTGTGAGAAGTTATCTCATGTTTTTATGGTTTTTGTGGCGACGCGGCGCTTGTTTTTCTGAAGGTGGAATTGTTGATCAACAATTCGGACAATAGCTTGAATTTTTATCATCGCGTGACTTAGGTCCGTTTGTGATATTTTTCTCAATCTTGTCCCTTTTAGGCCTGCGTTGGTGTTGTTATTTTTCCGGGTTGATTGACGTTTACGAGTTTTTCGCGGAGCCTGGGTGGTCTGTTATTCAATTTTTATAAGGGGACCTCTTCTCGCGTCTCTCAGGCGCCAATCGTAGTTGCGGCGGAGCCGATTCTCTCGAAAGAAAAGAATCTGCGTCTGCAGGACGTAATGAAGCCGGAAGCCAGTTCCGGGCTTCATGGCACTCTGAGCGGTGACGCGAAATAAGTGAAAGGGGCATAAGCCAGATGTATAATGATTTGTTTATTATAAATGATTGAAGAACTTTATGTTTATCATATATTTTTATAATATAGTCTATCAATGATGTTATGTTTAAAAAAAAAATATATACATGTAAAGTATGTTAACAAGTGAAATGCAATTTGCGAGTATACGCGACCAATGGGCTAACTGCAGTCAGTTATCGAATAGTAGGCCAATCAGAGGTCACATTATATCTGTAAAAGAAGAAATAGGAATTATTTGACTTAAGAAACAGAATTCTCTAATATAATTAGTTTTGCGAAAAGCGCTGTGATCAAATGTGTTCATAGAAACTATTAAATAGACTATAAAGTGGTGGACCAATCAAAGGTCAGTTAGATTAAGAAACGCAATTATATTATTATTTAAAAGATAACTCACGTTATAAAAGGCGTTAAGATAAAATAAGATTAGAGATCGTTAATTTGGTTGGACCAATCAGAGGTCGTCTACATGTCAAGACGACGTTGTATTTTCATTGTTTTTTCTTTAAATTGTAAAGAGTTTATTTGATACCTAAGAAAGCGCTAAAGCTAATATTATTTTGTAATATGCATATCTACATACATATATAAAGAAAATCAATTTGGATGAAAACACAAACCAATCAGGAGTCAGTTATTTTAGTTAAGGGCCTAGTGCTAATTATAACGTTGAAGTAAAATCATTGGTTGAGGAACGCGAATCGAAAACGCGGGGTACACATTAACGTCAACCTAACTAATAATAAGAAGATAGAAGAATAACGTCCTAATTAAACTAATGATATATCGGGTGTCCGCGAAACACAGTCGTTAGGGAATAAAACGAGGAAATTGGAAAAATCATTAACGTTGAGTTGACTAATAATCTGAATAAAGAGAGATAGCGTTTAAACCAAATTTATAGTATACGGTTGTTCGCGGTGTTCGCGAAACGCAGTTGTCAGGAACAAAATATGAAAATTGTAGAATTAAAAAACGTCAAGATTAATGGGACCAAAATCAAAGAGAAAAATTATTTTATACCGGGCGTCCTAGTAAATTAGTCGCTGCAGGCCTATTCTGTAACTCGTTAAAAAGATAGCGATAGCTATCGTTAAGTTACCGTTATCGAGATTTGTCGCTTGCGTGACTGACGGCCTAGGAAGATTGGTATTCCGTAACTGCGGGAAGCGAGTTCGAATCGTTACATGACGCGGTAACGATGTCGATATCGATATCTATGCGTTCTTAAAAACATCACGAAAAGTTTGATTGTTGGCCAATGAGAGATCACGCATTCCACTGGGCTTGAAAATTTGTCGCACAAGATACTCTTCTTATACGTAAACTAACCTAGATTTTGATGTTTGTTTTGAACGTCGTGTAATAAGGCGCATTTTTACTAATGTAGATTAATCTCGGTTTAACTTACTTTTTTATTTTTCTCAATTAGAAAAAGATAAAAAGTAAATTAAATGGGGATCAAAGTCAATCTACATTGGTAAAAACGAGTTAAAGAGAAAAAATATAATCAGAAAAGAAGAAATGTCAAAAAATGTAAGTATGTAACAATAAATTGAGTTTGGTTTATAAATAAGTTAATGATAGAATTAGACATGCTGGGAAAAGTTTGTAGAAGTTAAATAAATCAAAATACAACGTATATTTTAAGATCATATTTTTTTAGATCACAACCACCAGCCAAAAAACAGGGACGAGCAACTAAAGAACAATTAGAGGCAATGGTGGATTATTTTGTCATCAATCCCCATGTCGCAACTGGTAAATTTATGTCATTGCAAGGGCGAGCGAGCCTTGAAGGAAGTTGGGAGGAACTCGTCGAACAACTCAATGTGATGTCGAAAAGTGGGAAGGAGAAAGACGTTGCTTCTTGGAAAACTGTAAGCATACTTACAGTTAATTAAATATTTAATTCAGTTAATTAAATATGTAATTTAGTAACAATGGACGTTTTGAAAATGTATAATTGTGCTCATTTGCGTAGACATGGAGGGACAGCAAAACTAAAGTCTCGGATAAAGTCTCGAAATTACGCGCCGCTCGTGCACAAACTGGTAATAAACCTGTTGAGAATGATCTAACGGAGAGATGGACAAAAAAATATTGGGCATTATTGGCTATGATTTTGCAGAGGGAGTGAAGAACTCATTTGATAGCTTCCCCGAAGAGCAGGTGATATACAAAACAGATCTTATATATTAACTTAGATTGTAGCAAGTAAATAAGCTTACGTAAATAGCTTTTCCAAAATTTTTTATGGACCATAACATAATGATCTTATCGATTTTTTATGTAGGAGCTCGTAAATGAGGTGCTAACATCAGGAAACACGGACATACTTGATAGGGCATCTATTATCTTGTCATGTTGTGCAGACAATGTACAAATTGAAGAAATTGATATTGTTCAAAACATTTCTACATCTGAAGAATTGAATCATGTTATTGGTAATTATTTTATGTTACAGTAACATCCATGTGAGATTAAAATATTATATATACTACATATAGTATTAGACTACATATTGTACAGAAAATTTTGTTAACTTCTTTCAGGTGACAATGATAGAGTCGAAATCCGCAATGAAATACCAGACAGATCAGAATCTACACCTATTCCTGTTCATACAAAAAGAGCTCCAAAAAGTAAGTGCAGTGAATTAGAAGAAATACATTTTATCCTTTGTATGTGTGTACTATATATATGTATATGTACATCATTATTTAACTTTTACGTTAACAGTTTGTCGTACTCCGGATAAACAATTTGTTTCATGATGAATGCATTATTATATGTATTATTATTTGTTTCAGGGATCAATACGGATAAACTTAGCGTTCAATTTTCAAAAGCCAGAGAAGCTTTCCACGCAATCGAGAAACAGAATGCTCAAACGATGGACGTGAGTTGTAACCATTCATTATTGCGAATGCCTTTAATGTATATATGTTTCATATATTTCTCTATTACATTTATAATCGATTCTGAACATTGCAGGCTTTAGCCCGAAACATGCAAACACAGGCAGAAGCATCATCTAAGCTTGCAGATGCTGCTTTAATAATTGCGGAAAATGACAAAAAAAGAACTGACATTGTTGAAAGAATGGTCGAAAATGATCACTTTTCACTGTCAATATTTCAACAGCGCAAATAGATCTATGAATAAGAAAAAGTTGTTTTAAATACGTTGTTTATCACTTACGCTTTAATAAATCAATAATAAATTCACAATCGTATTTATAACAATTATTTGACAAACGTGCTTTGAAATACACAAGTTACAAGCAAAGCAGTACAACACTTTTGGTACTACGTATGCTACCGAGCGTCGTTATACGTTAACGAGGGGTCCTGAACCCCTCGCTTCGATAATGGCCGCAATCGACAAATTTCGGTAACTTAACGAATGCGATACCGTCAAAATTCGTTATCCGAGTCCTACAGAATACCATTTCTCGCTAACGCATCGCTTCGGTAACTTAACGAACCGACACTCGTCGCTAGCAGTCTTAATGAGTTACAGAATAGGCCTGCTGGCAGGGAATCATAGGAATGTTGGAAAGTCGGAACGTTAAGTAGTTCAGGGTCACAGAGGAAAGCGATCAGCGCTCAAAGTCAATTGGTAATATACCGGGTGTGCAGGAAACACAGGCGCCGGGAAGAAAATATCGCAAAACGTCAAGGTAGGCGGGAGCAAATTCCTTATTAATTGATGCTAAGGATAAAAATTATCACATACCGGGTGTCCGAGAAATACGGTCCCCAATATGTAAATTAGGTGGCAATTGAATATCGGAAACGTTGATAATGGCGACAAACACCGAACATAATGGAGGGATTAGAAAATCGTTATATACCGGGTGTCTAAAAAGGACACGATGCGCATGACATAAATTTACGCGATGCGTGCGGAAAAATAGGACTAAGTTAAGTTAGTTACCTACCTCATAAAGGAACTGATCCCGGAAAGATGTACCTGAAAGAAAAACAATGGTATTAATTATATATAAATATAGATACTTACCTGCTGGACAGGAAATTGAAGAAACTTAAACGTTAAAGACTTATATGTACGCGGAATACCTGAAATAAGAAATGTATGTATTAAAATGTAATATA
>NW_017299953.1:37336-44414 GCF_001594075.2 Trachymyrmex cornetzi | reverse complement strand
TTACGTTATTTGTATGCAGCTCGTAAGGGTCATTTCAAGGTCATGCCGTCTATGCCACATAATACATCTTTTCATACCATAAAAATTATGTCTAAGACATTTTGTCGAAAAATGAATAGTTTCGGAAATAATTGTTTGCTTCCATACTTTTTCCCCACCCTGTATATATATATATATAGTTATATACATGTAAGCGTGAGTGGGTAAAGCGAACGCAAAGGCGCAGCATACGAGCGGAGCGCCATGTTAGGGACCAAAGTGGGAGAAACGCGGGTATATAAGCGCGTGCGGAGCGAAAAGCGGGGCTTTTTGGCCTTTGCCTGTTGCCTTTAGCCTTTTGCCTTGAGCCTCTTGAGAGGACTAGAGAAATCACTGCGACAGTGAAAGAGTTGAGAGTCTTAACCAACCATTTGCGCGAAGTATCGGAATAGGTGCTCGCGCGAAGCACATAGCATCACGCTCAGCGGCTTTACAAAGTGGGAGACTCACGCCACAATTGTTCACATTATTATTATGTATACATTGTTTAAATATATTTTATATGGTGATTTCTACAAACCTCTCGTCATCAATACAATTCACCCATCCCTGTAAGATAAGGTTTACAGACGAGGTGGCGCAAGAACCTTCTCCTTTGGAGGTAAAAGGGAGTGGCGACCGAACCAAGGACTATAAATGGGACCGGATTACTGACCGGAGAGTGTGATTCGGCTACAGTAACACCCCCAGCCTTAGACAAATGTTGGGGTGTAAGAACATTTGCAAAAAGAGAAGAGCCGACAAAGGGTGTTGATTCTTTTCTTTCGACGATTTGATGGGTTGATTACATAGTAACATAGGATTCACATTTAAGTATTATTTCTTAGATATGCGTTCCTTGGTTTATTAGAGAAGCAGGAAAGAATTGGCCGTTTCTAATATTCGCCTTTTCAATTCTTTCGTCCTTCCATTTTACAAGTGAATAATAGTGTTCTGGTGTACATGTACGCGTATTACATATAAAGGGGATTAATGTTTTACCATGCATCCATAAGTTTATAACTTATGTCATTAAGGAGCAGGAAGGAAAGATTCCCTCCAGAATTCTTTCGTGCTCCTTGTTACGCCTATTTGCGATAATATAACTAAAGTACTTAGGTGCTCATTGAAAGATACTTTTGCGCATATAATCTAATTAACGCTAAAATTTGACAATTTTGCTGTAGACGAAAATTTTGTATAACTATATATCTATATTGATATTTTTGTTTTGTTTTGTTTTTATTTTTGTTTCCCTTTTTCCTTTTCCTTGAATATTTACAAGTGAATGTTGGTGATTAACACTATATAAAGGAATGACTACCTGAAAGTCGTCAACAAAAAGGTTTTTTGCATCGACCATTGCGATGGTCGGAGGTACCTTCCATCTCCGGTCTAAAATGTCGTGGTGTGCCGAAAAAAATTTTTTTTTTTTATGCGGCTTTGACATTCCTCTGCGAGTTCGTCGTTTATTGTTGTTTTATTGCGGATTGAACAGTGTTTGCAGTCATCCACGGTCTCTCTATGGCCGAGACAAAGACTATGTAGCATCCTTCGTTTGAGGTTTCTGCATGGAAATGGTCGCAGATATTTTCGAGATGCTTTAACAGGCTCGGTGTTCCCTTAGTGCCGTAACGCACCGGGGTTTCGATCAAATATTGAAAACTGTCAACCCGATCTTTTTATTTAATTGGAGTACGAAGATCTTTGCATGATCTAGTAATCTGGAGATGGTGGTAGTACACTGGTGACTTATATACTGTGATTGACGATCAAGTAGCCTTGCATACTAAATAAAAAAATAAAAGTGACAAAGAAAATCTTTATAAGAAAGAAGAGGAAAACAGGACAATTTGTCTAAGAATAAAGAAAAGATTTTTTTTTCACACTAAAATTCTATGTATATATATCTTTTATACTGCTCTTTTATTACTATTATTATTTTTTATTTTTATTGTAAAATAAAATAAAGAAAAAATTTTTTTTACGTATATATATATATATATTTTATATATATATATATCAAATACATATAACTGAAAGTACACATGTCCAAATATATGTAATCTGGAATTCCAAATATGACCAACCGTATTAACTCTCAATTCTGGAATTATAGGATCGGAATTATAGGATGATAGCAAAATGCTAGTAGTATATATATATATATATATCTCCGACTATCGCGTGGCACCCAGTTGGACACGGCTCAATTGGACACGAGCCACAGCGCTTGAGACTACAAAGCTCCTAAGCACTGGTCGCTGTGATTGGTGGTGTCCAATCGAGCCGTGATCAATCGGGATCACCCCCGACTATCAAGGTAAAAATATTCCATAGATTTGTCTTAAAATGCACCGCACACAATTTTATTATTTGAATATTGGAATTTACTTGAAATAAATAAGAATATACATACGTATATTTTCAATTAATGAATATCTTTATTAAATAAAATAAAATAAACTCGTTACATGGAGCGATTACATGGAGCGCGGAAACGAGGAAGATAAAATTATCAAAATTTTACTAAATTTCCGCGTTTCCGCGCGTTTTGTTCTGTCTGTTTTGATTTCCTAATATTACATGGAGCACAATTTCCGCAGAAAAATGGCCGAACAGCGCGGACATCTACGCGCGTGTACGGCGTCGTCACTTCACCGCGGCACCGCTCGGACGTGGGTCAAGACGAACGACCGGGACGTCTAGAACCGCGAACACTGCCAAAAAGCTAAAGGCAAGGCAGAAGTCTGCCAAAATATCCAAAATTAAATAATTACAGAGAACCTCGAGCTGAAACGTGTCACAGCCGAACAACTCACCGAACTAATATGGCCCCTGCACACACTGGACGCGGAAACGGAAACGGAAACGCTTGCTGCACTGCAAGACGCGACGCGTGACGCGCTCAGTGGAAACGTACCCTAATGCTGGATTCACTCTGCATCCGATTTGCGTCGTATGACGCTTTGCAACCAATCAGAAAACAGGATTCCGATGGATTTTGCTTCGTATCAGCGGAATTCTGTTTTCTGATTGGTTGCAGAGCGTCGTGCACATCGGATGCAGTGCATATATATATACAATGGCTGCGTTCAGTAGAAAAAGCAGCATTGCAATTGTTGTAAAATTCTTGAATATAATTGATTTATACATTTAGATCCAATGAGGAACTAAGGGCAAAACCAATCATTTTGAAGAATTTTACAACAGTTGCAAAGCTGCTTTCTCTGCTGAACGCAGCCAATGCTTTTACGACAGATGGATTAGTGGTACTCCGTGTAAAGTGGAAAGCACAGACTTCCATAATGCATAAAACATGAGGCATAAGAAAATCAACCAATCAGAGTCCTTTATTTCACGGAAAAAAAGGAAATAAAGAACTTTGATTGGTTCATCTTCTTATGACTCATGTGTTATGCATTATTATGCAAGATGAGCCTGTGCTCCCCGCTTAAATCTTTTTACGTTTCCGAACGATCTCACCCGAATGCACACCGCGAGTACATACCGAGTTTTCCGAACGGCTGGTGTGCATTAGTGGCACACTAGTGTGTATTTCCGAACGTAGTCCTAGTGATACCTTTTCTTGCACACATGCTGCCCTGGTAGCAAGCTGACGTCAAAATGACGTCATTTGACGTCAAAATGACGTCAAAATGACGTAGCTTGCTACCTGGGTGTGATTCTCGACGCTCATTTTTAATATCAAAATAGGACACACGATCAAAATTAATGCTTGATATATTCGTCAATTTTTATCACACGACATGGAAGTCCATATATGTATAAGTAAAAGTATAGAATGAGTGGATAGACGTACAAAGTCAGATTGCTACCATTGATGGATTTCCAAATTAAACCATTTAATGTGATTGGCTGTGGTATAAATGGGATTGAAGTATTTAATCTTAAATCGTTAATACATGGAAGACCGTATATAAATGAAAATATGAAATAATGTGGATAAACGTATAAAGACCGATTATTATAAGCTGTAGATTTCCTAATACATTGCTCTAATACTTTACGTTATATGCATTTCCGAATTATTTTCGGGATTTATTAGTAACGGATTTCCAAATAGAAATAGTATTAACTTTTACTATGCAATCCATTAAACAGATTATATATATTAAATGTGGAAATTATTGCTTGAACCATCAGTATGTATTTCCAAATAAAAATCAGGTATAATTTAATCGTAAATTCAGAATAAATTCTTAAATATCTGAAATTACAGACATTCACAAAATAGATTTTTATTTGAAAATCCCACCATGGTCCAAATATTGGGAATCCAAATATAACCATATTTGATTTTTATATGACTCAAATTTTGTCCAAATAAAGTCTTATATGTCCACATTTGAACAAATATGACCAAATTAATTTTATGTCTGGACATACCTGGAATTTAGTACAGGGTATACATGATATTTTCATATGATACTTATTAATAAACTATTATTGCTCGTTAAAAAAGCCTTGAATTCGTTATTTAATTGTTTTACTATTACACGAGCCAAATTCTCTTATATAACGTGAAATATAAGATACTTTCACCTATCCACAATACCATGTGATTTTCTTCCATGGTTTAAACCGACATATATGCCTGGAAAAAATCACATGGAATTGTAGATAGGTGAACGTACCTTATATTTCACGTTATACTTCGATTTGAAATTGTTGTAATATTTCAAATTTATTTAACATTGATTAATGACCCGATAGGTGTCAAAACGTCTGTAATGTTTTATATCTTTAAATTTTGAATATCAAATGAACTTATTTGGCTTGTAGCCCTTCTATTATAATATTGTTTTGTTTATTCTGATTGAGCCACATTATTAATTAATGTTGCTAATAAAACATTCATAGAGAGCACAAAAAACTAAAAGCTAACGAAAGGATGTCTTTTTCAAGTTGTCTTTTCGACAAAGCGAAAAGATATCTAAAAGGTGACATAAAGATACTTTTTTTAGCTTGTCTTTTCGGCTAAACTAAAAGAAATCTTATAGATATCTTAAAAGACAACTTAAAAACGACATCTTTTCGTCATCTTTTTATGATTGTCTTTTCGGCAAGACGAAAAGTCGACTAAAAGATATCTTTTTGTCTTATCGAAAAGACAACTTAAAAAAGACATATTTTCGTCATCTTTTCCACAAAGCAAAAAACGATGCATATTTTTTCAGAGAACCCAAAAATACATTTATATATTATAATAAGTATTATTAAAAATTTAATATTCATATGTGGCGCTAATTCATTCAGCGCCATTGATCAGAAAGATATTATTGGCTTGCATTCGGAAACGTTATTCCAGATGCCTTCAATGCCTCGATCGGGATTCATCGTCTGTCCTTGTTTAACATTTAATGTAAGCGACGTTTTTGAACACAGCCATTATCGAGTTTAAGGGCGGAATCGTTCCGCAGTTCTGCATCCCATGAGAGCGCACCATCGACATTTAGAATGGACCGCTGATGGCAATGGTGACACAAAAACATTTTTCTTTGTTGCTCATTTGTTGCTAAAAAGTTGCCAAAGAGAAAAATTTGTTGCTCTGTCGGTTTATTTAAAAAATGATGTTTCGCTAAAAGAAGATTAAGTTAGCGGAACAATATACCTATAACAAAGTCAACCTACACAAAATTAACGTAGGAATTTGTTGCTAATTTGTTGCTAATTTGTTGCTCACAAAATATCATTATTTTGAATATATTACATAGTAAAAAAGTGTAAATAACAACGAGAAGCCTCAACGTGCTGGCGGAACAAGAGTAAACTATTAGTAAAAGATTTGTTGCTCGCTTAAATTTGGTACTGGGATGTCGTCTGAATTTGTTGCTCTCGAAATATGCAATTTACGAATTTGTTGCTTGCAAAATAAGTTTAAATAATCACAAAAAACCTCAGCGTACTGGCGGAACAAGAGTAAAGTACCAGTAAAAAATTTGTTGCTCGCTTAAATTTGGTGCTGGGATGTAGGCTGAATTTGTTGCTCTCGAAATATACAATTTACGAATTTGCTGCTTGCAAAATAAGTTTAAATAATCACGAACAACCTCAGCGTACTAACGGAACAAGGGTAAAGTACCATTAAAAGATTTGTTGCTGGCTTAAATTTGGTACTGGAATGCCGTCTGAATTTGTTGCTCTCGAAATATGCAATTTATGAATTTGTTGCTTGCAAAATAAGTTTAAATAATCACGAAAAACCTCAGCGTACTGGCGGAACAAGAGTAAAGTACCAGTAAAAAATCTGTTGCTCGCTTAACTTTGGTACTGGGATGTCGTCTGAATTTGTTGCTCTCGAAATATGCAATTTAGGAATTTGTTGTTTGCAAAATAAGTTTAAATGATCACGAAAAACCTCAGCGTACTGGCGGAACAAGAGTAAAGTACCAGTAAAAGATTTGTTGCTGGCTTAAATTTGGTACTGGGATGTCGTCTGAATTTGTTGCTCTCGAAATATACAATTTACGAATTTGCTGCTTGCAAAATAAGTTTAAATAATCACGAACAACCTCAGCGTACTAGCGGAACAAGGGTAATAATTGCATATTTCGAGAGCAACAAATTCAGACGACATCCCAGTACCAAATTTAAGCCAGCAACAAATCTTTTAATGGTACTTTACCCTTGTTCCGCTAGTACGCTGAGGTTGTTCGTGATTATTTAAACTTATTTTGCAAGCAGCAAATTCGTAAATTGTATATTTCGAGAGCAACAAATTCAGACGACATCCCAGTACCAAATTTAAGCCAGCAACAAATCTTTTACTGGTACTTTACTCTTGTTCCGCCAGTACGCTGAGGTTTTTCGTGATCATTTAAACTTATTTTGCAAACAACAAATTCCTAAATTGCATATTTCGAGAGCAACAAATTCAGACGACATCCCAGTACCAAATTTAAGCGAGCAACAAATTTTTTACTGGTACTTTATTTTTGATCCGCCAGTACGTTGAGGTTTTTCGTGATTATTTAAACTTATTTTGCAAGCAACAAATTCGTAAATTGCATATTTCGAGAGCAACAAATTCAGACGA
>NW_017299953.1:34478-37066 GCF_001594075.2 Trachymyrmex cornetzi | reverse complement strand
AAAATAATGATATTTTGTGAGCAACAAATTAGCAACAAATTCCTACGTTAATTTTGTGTAGGTTGGCTTTGTTATAGGTATATTGTTCCGTTAACTTAATCTTCTTTTAGCGAAACATCATTTTTTAAATAAACCGACAGAGCAACAAATTTTTTTCTTTGGCAACTTTTTAGCAACAAATGAGCAACAAAGAAAAATGTTGGTTAAAATCGATTCCGCTCACTTTGTTCCGCTAACTTATAAGACGTTAAGAAATTGACCAATCACAGTCGATTATTCTTCTCACATTCGACTGTGGTTTGTCAATTTCTTACTCTTACTTCTTACTCCGTGTATTGTAGACGGGCCTTAAGGGGCTCCGCACAATAAAAAGGAACAGGGAACAGAAAACAGACAATAAGAATTTCAACCTATCAGAAATCATGTATTGTGGAATACGCAGTTTGTATTCCACAATACATGATTTTTGATAGATTGAAATTCTTATTCTCTGTTCTCTGTTCCCTGTTCCTTTTATTGTGCGGAGCCCCTTATGGAAAGTGTGTGCGGGCACGGGTGGTCCTTCGACTTTTTCGCATCTTCCGGTTTCCGTCGGCTTCCGGTTCTTTTCGTGCGAGGAACAAAATACGGTGAAAGTCTCTGAAAGCTTCGAGAAAAAGGTAAGCATAAATTCTAGGATAAATTTGATAAATATCCAAGTAATCCTCTTTTTCTTGCCTATGTAACTATAAAATATTAAATAAAAATAGATAAAATTATTTTATTTATCTTATTGTCATACACACCACTACTTTTTGCTCATTTTTTTGGTGATTAGTTAATTTCTCATAAAATCATATCGTTTCAAAGTTTGAGGTTACTTTGGAAAAACCGCAAAATAAAAACAAAAATATCTTATTAATTATTAGATAGATGAGCAATACCATAAAAATAAAGACGTTCTAACTCAAATTAAATGGTTCTTATATTGTATAAAAGTAGATTATAAAATCTAAAAATCATAACTCCCAGATAACACAAAAAGAAATTGTCATGTGCTATCAATTCTGAGTTCATTTCCAGATGCAAAAAGAATTCTTTTTTTGTCTGAAAATGAATTCTGAATTGATGGCATTACAACTAAATTCTTTTTAAACTTTTTAACTCGATCTCTGGGCTGCGTTTGAAAACATCATCAGAGTGCCTCCGTATTGTTTTATTCTTGTTGTTCACCCAATGTTAAATAAGAATAAGATGATGCACGAGGGCACCCGGATGATGTTTCCGAACGCAGCCCTGTAAGTTTGTTCGCGTCATAAGCTCTAACATGTTCCAACATGCTCCTACCATGGGGCATAACTCCTACTCACTCTATCAAGTGCGTTGGAGTGAGTAAGAGCTATGGTAGGAGCATGTTAGAACATGCGACGCAAACAAATCTTATATTATTTTGGCTAACAATAAAGTTTATTGCGACATTGAAAACACAAAAGATCTAATTATAATATTTCCGATTTTATTGTGACAATTATATATATATATATACATATAAATATTATTTCGTGTTTATTTAATATTTAATTTGTAGAAAGAATTTAATACATTATATATTTAATTCGTAAAAAGAAAGTAATACATATTATACTAAAAGTAAATGCTACGCATTATTGCAATGTGATATATTGATAAGTCAAAAGATATAATCATCAATTCTAAGCAAAAGGCATCATAAGTAACTTGTTCTTACAAGATTTATAAAGAACTTGTGACCGCGGAACGTTTACAACTTTATGCAGTATCTTTACAGACAGCTATTTTTGCTATCTGTAAGATTAACAACAAATTGTAGATATTAAATAGGAATAATGATCTTGAAAATTGTATAGGTGGTGGGTTTCACAATATACAGGGTCATCGAAAAGTATCAGATCCCCCTAATATCTTCAGTTAGAATGCATTTTAGAGAAAATGTCCAATAGCAAAGTTGTATGGTTTCAAGCGAGGATAAGATAATGACCTTGACTTTGATCTATCTTGACCATGTCCTTTAAGGTCATTTCAAGGTCAACCTTATTTTTTTAAATGGAACCCCCTACATTTTATTGCATATTTTTATAGCTTATCTCGAGATCTTCCCAAAACACTATAATAAAACATTTTTTCATTAAGTATTTTTTGAGTTATAAAGGTTTGAAATTAACAATTTGTTAAGGCGATGCTAAAGCCTCCTGTTTTACCCACATTTCCATTCGGTGAAAAATCTCTGTATTGGATGTACGGATTGCAAAAGTATTATTGCTTAAATTAAAGTACGCCTCAGCCCTGTAGGAAGTTCCATTTAAAAAAATAAGGTTGACCTTGAAATGACCATAAAGGACATGGTCAAGATTAAAGTCAAGGTCATAATCTTACTCGTCGCTTGAAACCATACAACTTTGCTATTGGACATTTTCTCCAAAATGCATTCTAACTGAAGATATTAGGGGGGGTCCGATACTTTTTGATGACCCTGTATACAGGGTGTTTGGCGACTACCGCATTTTTTGTCATACGTGGGTAGAACAGCCTATACTGAATCAAAAAGTCCTGTACCATTTTGAGGTGTCAGC
>NW_017299953.1:33604-34262 GCF_001594075.2 Trachymyrmex cornetzi | reverse complement strand
GGAGCGCCTGGGGCGTTAAAAACACGAAAACCTCGGAATTCTCTTAGAGTGAATGAAATGTAATAATTCAAAGTGGAATGTGTAGCTTGTAATGTATAAAAGAAAGTTTACCTATTAAAAAATTGTGCTCTGAATTGAAAAAAAAAATTTATAACTTATTGCAATAATTCAAATAGTATAATGTATATTACGCAGTAGAATATGTTTTATGTCAAAATTAAGTTAAGATATATATTTATATTGAGGTAGTAATCAGGAAAAAGAAGTAAATTAAGGAAAATGAAATAAAAAAGAAAATTATTAATAAAATATTCGTTTATGTAAACAATTTACATTATTGTTCTCGTCAAATATTTTCTTCTACTTCATTCATTTGAATGATAGGTGGAGCATTTAAACAGGTATCGTCACTGCATTTTGTTTTCTTTCGCTGCTGCGGTGCCGTACAGTCGACGGCGTGTCTCGGGAGGTGTCTTCGCCAAGGAAAAGTCACTCGTGTAGTTTATAACCACTTTTATTGATGTAAATTAGGAAGTACGAGGAAACAACGTGCGTCGTTGGCGAAACAGCAAAGATGTCTGAAGTTAGCGTTGTCGCGCATGCGCGATCCGAGCGTCCCTGTGGCTGCAGAACCGATCAGGGGAAATCCAAAAAAAGG
>NW_017299953.1:20642-33415 GCF_001594075.2 Trachymyrmex cornetzi | reverse complement strand
AAAATTTATCTTGAGCTATTTTCAAAGACATATTTTCATCGAATTCAATATCTGCACATTTATTTTTTAATGCACGACGATTCCTTTCGGCTGACTTAATACTGTCTTTCTTATACCCATCAAATACTACGTAAGTGTTACTATTATAATTATTCTTTAGATATCTTACATAAAGGTCACATATTATTTTAAAAGTTTCATTCAATTGCCATTTGCAACGATATAACAACATGCCTCCATCAATAACGTAATGAATATTTTGTAAACTTTTCAAATCAATTGAAATTTCCGAGAATAACTCGTAAAAAGTTGATTTTTTTGTCTTTCGTAGTTCTCCATCTTCAAATAGAGCAAGCGGATATGGTGCCAATTCATAATTCAAATAATCTTTAAGCTCTTCATCGGTTTTTTTTAAAACACAGATCCGTTGAAATAGCAGTAATGGATCAACAGGAATCATATCATTATGAATTTTAATTTTGTTATTTTTCGCCAACAAGGGATTTATTTTATCTTTCCTTGATAATTTCAAATCGCGTAAATTTTTTCCCTCTGTTTTCTTCATTACCTTCAACCCTTCTTCAAAAGCATCGTAACAATTTATATCTTTATCTCCAGTAATTCCGGTAGCAATAGATATAATAGCATCTGTATCAGGAAAAGGTCTGTGTTGTTTGAAGAAGTCCACCAATATTTTCACATCAACATCATCCCTTTCTATTCTAGCATCTGTCGAATCACTATGTTGATGACTTTTATTGAAAGATATATCACAAAAATTTTCTATGCCTTCAATAATATCTTTGCTATAAATAACTCCTCTGATCCATTTATATACTACACTTTCAGTGGCACCACGTTTAAAAGGACCTCCTTCGACGCTCATTCCTTTCATCAAAGTTTGTTCAATCGTCTGATAACTTGCAATCCCAGAAAAAAACATATCTGAACGCCTAGATGTGAAATATCTTTCCGTGTATTTTGTAAACTCCATTGGGTCCATTTTATCATGTAATTCTTTCATATCTTGCAGATAAATTTGTGAAGCCTTAGCATAGGGGAAATGCCCTGAAGCATGGAAGAATGGAATCATTAGCTCAATACTACGCAAATGTAAGTTCCAATCTCCCGTACGGTCAGCCGCAATGAAGTTCTTCAATATCGTAACCATTCGATAATAAGTAATCCATAGTTTCGATGTTTTATATTTATTTTCAAGCTCAAGTAACTTATTTTCAAAAATTTAGATATGTGCACAACATGGGCAGAACACGTGTCATTTATAACTGAACTGAACCCAGAAATATGTGCAGCTGCCGCTGCCGCTCGTCCCTCTCCACGTTCTACTACCTGTTCGAGGTCTCCATGACCGTTAGTATACTCAAGAAACCCTACCGGGTGTTCTATATATATATATCTAGGTAAAATGTAACGTGTACATAAAAAAATTATTTAAAATACAACTATATGCTCAAACATGAATTTTTATTGCTTTTTTTGTTTAAATAATTAACAAATCAAAAGCACAACAAAATTTTTGGTAAACTTTGATCTTTATATTATTACAAACAAAATCCCACTTCGACCATATAAATTCATTCACTCTTAGAGAATTCCGAGGTCAAAACCCCCAGGCGCTCCACTAAATAGTAGGTCGGGGGAACGCGGGTATTTGGCTATCTTTTAAACGTTAATATCTCGTTAACTATTGTTGACACCTCAAAATGGTACAGGACTTTTTGATTCAGTATAGGCTGTTCTACCCACGTATGACAAAAAAATGCGGTAGTCGCCAAACACCCTGCATATGACCGAATGTTCAAATATGATTTATTTAATTCTTTTCTATCTGAGATCTCGGACCGATTCCTAAGCATCGTGGACACAAAGCTTTAGGGTACGATTCACTTAATACTGAAAATGCTTGTACAGTTTCAGGAGACTGCGATATATCTGTACGGCGCTTTGAAGTGTAACGTCAACTAGATTTTAAGATGAACACTGATCCTTGTGATCACATAACACGTTCGAATCAAATACACGATAATAATGCAAATTAATATCTGTAATTTAGAACAATAAAATAATTTTGCTACCTAGGAATACAACTTTTGATGTACTAATCAAATTATAATTAATTTGAAGAAGCAGTAATATTGAATCAACTATACTTATATGGTATTGATTCAACATTAATTTTGTTTTGCTAAAGTAGTTTCTTCATTTAATTGAAAAAATCGATGAGTTTATAGAATGAAATATTATTAGTTAGTTCAATTAGTTAGTTCGTTTCCTATTGTTAAATTCATTCTGTACAACTAAACTGATTATTTGAAGGAAACAACGAAGCTATTTTAACACAACAAAATTTATGTTAATTCAATGTCACATATGGATGTTGAATCAATATTGCTGCTTATTCCAATTGATTATAATTTGATTAATATAACAAGAGTCATAGTTCATTTAATTAAACTTGGCAACAAAATTATTTTATTGTTTTAAATAAAAGATATTGATTCGATGTACTACTACATATTTGACTCAAATATATTAGTATTTCGACTAAACAAATCATAACCAACTAAACGCATTTAGTTTACTTAACAACTTTTTTTTCTCAGTGTACATGTACTATTGCTTACAACTCGATTGCCTACATACGCTTTTGCACGCAAATAAAAATTTTAGAAACGGAGTTACTTTTGCCTACATGTACTTATTGCCTACAGTTCGATTGCCTACAGCTCGATTGCCTACATGCGCTTTTGCGCACAAATAAAAATTTTAGAAACGGAGTTACATTTGTCTACATGTATTATTAACTACACTGAGAAAAAAAAGTTGTTAAGTGAACTAAATGCGTTTAGTTGGTTATGATTTGTTTAGTCGAAATACTAATATATTTGAGTCAAATATGTAGTAGTACATCGAATCAATATCTTTTATTTAAAACAATAAAATAATTTTGTTGCCAAGTTTAATTAAATGAACTATGACTCTTGTTATATTAATCAAATTATAATCAATTGGAATAAGCAGCAATATTGATTCAACATCCATATGTGACATTGAATTAACATAAATTTTGTTGTGTTAAAATAGCTTCGTTGTTTCCTTCAAATAATCAGTTTAGTTGTACAGAATGAATTTAACAATAGGAAACGAACTAACTAATTGAACTAACTAATAATATTTCATTCTATAAACTCATCGATTTTTTCAATTAAATGAAGAAACTACTTTAGCAAAACAAAATTAATGTTGAATCAATACCATATAAGTATAGTTGATTCAATATTACTGCTTCTTCAAATTAATTATAATTTGATTAGTACATCAAAAGTTGTATTCCTAGGCAGCAAAATTATTTTGTTGTTCCAAATTACAGATATTAATTTGCATTATTATCGTGTATTTGATTCGAACGTGTTATGTGATCACAAGGATCAGTGTTCATCTTAAGATCTAGTTGACGTTACACTTCAAAGCGCCGTACAGATATATCGCAGTCTTCTGAAACTGTACAAGCATTTTCAGTATTAAGTGAATCGTACCCTAAAGCTTTGTGTCCACGATGCTTAGGAATCGGTCCGAGATCTCAGATAGAAAAGAATTAAATAAATCATATTTGAACATTCGGTCATATATATGATTTATTAATTCTTCTAATGCAATTGATTAATTCGTTCTTCATTCGAGATTTCAGATCGATTTTAGATCGATTATCTAACATCGTGGACACAAGACTTGTTATTCGCGAAAACCGCGACTGAGCAGTGATGGAGGGAGGTTGTTTTTCCATGATTGGTTCTCGCGCGAGATTCTTCCGCGCTACGATTTCATCATCGCGTGACGCGTGGCAAGCGTTGCCACGTTCTATGGGCAGGCGCCATTATGTAGATACGTGATATGTAGCAGTTTGTGAATGTGTTTCTGTGAGACGCAGTTTTCTGATCAGTCACAGTTATCACGTTTCTAACGCGGAGAAAAACTTTTGATCCTCCATCAGAAGTGGAAATCATACAATTCGAAACGCACACATATATTACAACGTGTTTTATGGTTATTCTCGTTTTGATTTCACTGTGAAGTATAAAATATATTGTGATGGATGATTACGTGAAAGAATTACTGAAATCATGGGATTTAGAAGTTCTCGTTGATCGCTTTAAAGGTAATATCTATATTATTTTATATATCTATATAACCTAACCAGTTAATGCTTTAAAACATTGTATAGGCTGTTCTACCCACGTATGACAAAAAATGCGGTAGTCGCCAAACACCCTGTATATAGTCTTATCCTGAGACTATACAGGGTGTTTGAAAATTATCAGCTAATCGATCACGAGCAGGTAGGTAGGAACTGCCACTAAACGTCTTCAAACGATTCAAACGGCACGCCTAGCAGGCCATCCCCACTCCCAGCGGCCCGCGCGCCGTGCGATCGGTGGGGACAGTAGGTTGTATATTCGGCAGTAGTAAGTCGGCCGGACGCGCTTATTCGGCTATCTTTAAACGTTAATATCTCGTTAACTATTGCGCAACCTACAAAATGGTATAAGATTTTTCGATTCAATTCGGTCCGTTCTACCTGCTCGTGATCGATTAGCCGATAATTTTCAAACACCCTGTATATATTGTGAAGCCCATCACCTATACAATTTTCAAGATATGCACGTTTATCTATAACTGTCTATTGTCTTGTAGATCAATTCTAAGCAGAATCGTCGGGCTCATAATTTATCCTTGTATGACTTGTAAGAATTTATAGCTGGAGTTGTAATTCTATGTATATTGTAAGATGTACAATTATTTCTACTTAATATCTACGATTTCTTGTTAATCTTACAGATAGCAAAAATAGCTGTCTGTAAAGATATTGGATAAAGTTATAAGCATTCCAGTCACAAGTTTTTTACCAATCTTATAAGAACAGATTAACGAACCTTATGATGCCTTTGCTTAGAATTGGTCATTGTATCTTTTGACTTATAAATATCACATTGCAATAATGTGTAGCATTTACTTTTGGTATATAATTCTTGGGAAAATGAGGTTTTGCATAGATGACTCCATTTAATATACTTTAATGAAATAAATCCATCACCAATCTCATCAATCACATCACTGTGCGCCACATGTGCAGTCGGCGACGACTCTCTTAGAATCTAAAGACGCTTAGTCGGCCGTTTCGGCAACTCTGGCGATCACGTGATACTCATATGCTACAAGAGAGGTGACTTACATGTATGTGTTCCCCTCATACACTCGTTAATGCTGTTACTTATTCTACGCGCAACTCATTGTTTTGTTTTCCTTTAATTTGAATACAGTCAAATGTATATTATATTTCAACATCTACCATTTTTGCTAATGCTGGAGCGAGTACCCTATTTACTCTCTCCACTTGGCCGTTCGCTTGTGGAGATCAGGTTGCTACCTTTATATGCTTAACATTCATATCATTTATGAAATCAGTAAATTCTTTCGACGTAAAGCAACTACCTCGGTCAGATATAATTATTTTCGGTCTACTATAGTCAGCAAAGTATCGAGTCAGACAGTTAATTACCTCCTTAGCATTAGTGGTTTTTGTCGGATACAACTTTACAAATTTTGTGAATGCGTCGATTGCTAAGAATACATATTTTTTACTCACTCATCGTTTATCAACCGGGCCGAAGTGATCCACGTGTACCGTGGAGAATGGAACATTATCTTTAGGACAATTATGCAGATAGCCTTCTATTTTTCCGTAAGGCGGTGAAAATGAGATACACTTTAAACAATTTTTTATATATCCGGTGACCTTTTCTTTCATTTTAGGGAACCAATAATTTTGAATAATAACACTACAAGTTTTTTCAGTTGCCATGTGCGCCGTCTCGTCATGATACTTATGTATTACGCTATGTTCCATGCTCTCCGGTACATAAAATAAGAGTTCATCACCCTTTTTTCTGTATATAACCCCATTTCTCATTTCATACATGTTACTCTGCTGTTTTACAAGTTCATCAATTATTAATTTAATTTTCGGATCTTTGTTCTGACATAGCGATAGATTGGTTTCGAAGGAGTTATCCTCTATTGTTAATACATTACAACGCTTAAAGCATCCACATGCTTCATACGAACACTTGCGCGATGCTCTATCTCATAATCGTAGCTTTGTAGCTCTAGTGCCCATCGCGCGATTCGGGGGTTAATGTCTTTTTTGTTAAGTGTTAATGTAATCTGTAACGATCTTAAATTTGATACCCTGTAAGTAAACACGGAATCGCTTCAATGCGTATATAATCGCGAGGGTTTCCAGTTCAAAACTGTGGTACCGACTCTCCGTTTCAGTTGTACGTTTGGAGTAATAAAATATCGGATGAAACTTCAAGTCGGTTTTCTTCTGTATCAGGACTTTTTAAAAATGCAGTTTCTACATCCATTTGTTCAATTTTTAAACTATTTTTACAACAATAAGAAAGTAAAATTTTTAACGTTTGATTTTTAGCTACTGGAGCGTATATGTCATCAATTACATCAGTTTGTTGGAAGCCCCTTACAACTAGCCTAGCTTTATATCTATCATCTGATTTTCTTGTATATACCCATTTAACGTCTAAAATTTTTTTTCCTTTTACTTTATTTACTAATTTCCAAGTTTCATTCCTATTTATACAATCTATTTCTTGATTCATTGCTATTTCCCAATTTTTACTATCATCACTATTTATCGCCTCCTCAAATGTATAAGGCGTGTCTACCCTACAATAATTTACAAAAATATTATTTGAACTATTTTCTGGATATCTTATTGGACTTCTCCTTTCACGTGTAGATCTGCGAGGAGTTTTTGAACTTACATTTTCTTTATCAATTTTAACTTCATCGTCCTCGTCCGCACTTTCAAAAACGTTATCATTTAAATTGTTTTCGTGATCACTATCTACTCCTTTACTTGACTCGAGAGTCGAAGCAGAAGGAAATAAATAAGCGGGTTCACCTTCATTTAAGTTAATACACTTTATGTTTTTTTCAACAATATCAACGTGTCGCGTAACTATTATTCGGTTATTTACAAGTACTCTATAGCCAACATCACTATAGCCTAACAGAATTCCCATATCTGCTTTCTTATCCCATTTAGATAATCTTTTTTGTTCTGGTTTTCTAACAAAGACTTTACTCTCGTACAATTTTAAATGTCTAACGTTCGGTCTTTTTCTAAAAAATATTTCATACGGCGTTTTCTTTTCAATCGTGTTTGCTAATGAGCGATTTTTTAAATAAGTCGCAGCACAAATTATTTCTGGCCAATATTTTTTGTGTACTTGTGCCTCATCTAGCAAGCAACGCGCCATATCCATTATTGTCCTATTAAACCGTTCCGCAGTACCGTTTAATTCATGCACGTACACTGGACAATTATTTATAAAAATACCTTTATTTTTTGCATATTTGTAAAAACGATTATTCAAGTATTCTTTACCATTATCACATCTTATTTTCTTTACTCGCTTTTCAGTTAAATTTTCTACTTCATTTATATAATTTACCATACAGTCAAATACTTCGTCCTTGGACTTTATACAGTAAACTTTAGCTATCTTACTATAATCATCAATAAAAGAAACGAAATATCTTTCACCGTTTGGACCAGCGGTTTTAAAGCTACCGCATACATCCGTATGTATAATTTCTAAAATATCGTTTGCCTTTGATCTATTATTTTGAAACGGTAAATTATGCATTTTATTTTCTATACAAGTTTTACACTTCATAAATTCGGTTTCAAGTTTATCCGGTATGCCCTCTAGCAATTGTTGTGAACATAATATATTTAAATAGCTAAAGTTTACATGACCTAAGATTCTATGCCATCTTTCTTTTTGAGTTATATTTTTATTATTATTTCGCTTGGCATTATATACCCAAGTTTTATTACATTCTACTTTACTTTTCATTTTAAGTACTTGATTTTCTTTGTAAGCTACAGCAATAATTTTCCCTTTTTTGTCAATTATTTTTACAGTGTCTTCTTTAGCAACAATAGTATTCTTATCTATTAATTTTCCAAAACTTATCAAATTTGCATTCATTTCTTTAGCATAAAATACATTACTTATATTTACTTTATTACTTGTTCCAAAAGCATTAAAATAACTTACTACATTTCCGATTTTAGTTGCCTTAATATGTCTATTGTCGCCCAAATAAATGTTAACTGGTTTTTCAAGTGTAATCGATTTCTCAAAATATCTATCATCGTTCACGATGTGATCAGTACATCCGCTATCGAGTAACCATTCTATTTCAGAATTACGTATCCTGTACGTCTCGCTGCTGTACATCGTGTGTGCCGTTGCTATCCAGGCGCTGGTTCCTGAGCTGTTCTGCTCGTGTGTAGTGCTGGTCTCAGGCTGCTGGCGGTAGTTCCCGCGCCCTCTGGTGAAGTTGCCTCTTCTGCCTCTTCTGTTGCTGCGACCACGTGTTGAGCCTCGCCATGTTCCACCGCTTTGTGCTGTTTGGCCGCCATTTTGGCACTCTCTTGCGAAATGCCCGGTTTTGCCGCATTTGTAACAATTTCCTTTCGTTGTTACAAAAGCATTCGATCTTCTTTCTAGATGATCGTTTTGATTCTTCATTTCAGCCATTTTTATTTTACTTTTTACATAGTCTGCTGTCTGATCTTCAACTTTTAATGTATCAATTAAATCGCCAATATAACTATATGATTCTGGCAATGTGTTAAGCATATAATTTAGCTTTTCTTTCTCACTTATTTGAGCACCTGCGGCTTTCAACTCATTTACGGATTTTTCAAAATCATTGAAAAATGACGCCGTTTCACTATACTTATTGAGTCTCATTTTTTCCAGTCTGTTTCTGCACACAATTTGTAACGCTGTGAATTCTTTCAAATACATGCAGTCTAATTTCCTCATTATTCCATAAGCTGTCGTTTCTTCGCATACAAACTCCAACTGCTTATTTGAAATGGAGCTATATATTATATTTATAGCTTTTAAATCATATTCATCCCATATGGGTTCATCTGTAGCGGCCTTTTCTCTCGTTAGCACTGTATCACATTTTTTCATTTTCATAAACATTGTTATCCGTTTTTTCCACATAGCATAGTCCTCTCCATCAAACACCGGTATCAAAAACTCCTTTTTCTCCATTTTGTCTTGTTTTTCTTCTAGTTGTCCTTTTTCAGCATACACAAAATTTAATACACTCAAAAACTTTTTCGTAACTTCCGCAAACCTTCTCAGTATCTTGGCTTTCTTTATTTCTTCATTGGTTTTATCATCTTCTTGTTCAGACTCGCTCATTTATATACTTTTGAAAAATTAGCTTCACTCTCAGTCGATTTGTGTCCACGTGTTCGGATCGCTATGCGTTTGCATGCGGTTTGTCGACATTGGAACCACGCTCTGCTACCATCTTGGGAAAATGAGGTTTTGCAGAGATGACTCCATTTAATATACTTTAATGAAATAAATCCATCACCAATCTCATCAATCACATCACTGTGCGCCACATGTGCAGTCGGCGACGACTCTCTTAGAATCTAAAGACGCTTAGTCGGCCGTTTCGGCAACTCTGGCGATCACGTGATACTCATATGCTACAAGAGAGGTGACTTACATGTATGTGTTCCCCTCATACACTCGTTAATGCTGTTACTTATTCTACGCGCAACTCATTGTTTTGTTTTCCTTTAATTTGAATACAGTCAAATGTATATTATATTTCAACATCTACCATTTTTGCTAATGCTGGAGCGAGTACCCTTTATATATATATATATAATTGTCACAAAATTGAAAATATTATACTCAGATCTTTTATTTTTTCAATGTTGCAATAACTTTAAGGCCGGAATCAGACTACACATTAAAGATTCAGATTGAAGACTGAAAATTGAAATTTGACCAATGAGGATAAAGGAATTTTAGCTCCTATTATTTTGATTGGCCAAATTTCAATCTTTCAATCCTTAATCTCAATTTTCAATGCGTAGTCTGATTCCGGTCTAACGTTAGCTCAGATAGCAAAGAGTTCAAAAAGAATTTAAAAAGAATTTAGTTGTAATGTCATTAATTTAGAATTCATTTTCAGACGCAAAGGAATTCTTTTTCTAAACATGTTTGAAAAGAATTCTTTTTGCATCTGGAAATAAACTCAGAATTGATGACATACAACTGAATTCTTTTTGTGCTGTCTGGGAGTTATGATTTTTAGATTTTATTATATAATGTATTTTTATATAAGAATCATTTAATTAATTAGGTTAAAACGTTTTTTTTTATTTTTATGATATTGCTCATCTATCTAATAATTAATAAGATATTTTTGTTTGTATTTTGCGGTTTTTCCAAAGTAACCTCAAACTTTGAAAAAGTGTGATTTTATGAGAAATTAACTAATATAAAAAAAATGAGCAAAAAGTATTACAATAAGGTATATAAAATTATTTTATCTATTTTTATTTAATATTTCCTATAGTTATATAGACAAGAAAAAGAGGATTATTTTGGATATTTATCAAAATCTCAGGCTGAGATTATATACATATATTATGAAAGATCATATCATTATTCAACAATCGTTAAATTATAAATATGTTTATGATACATTCCAAGTTTACATTATCATTCTTGTTTTACAAATTTCTAGCTTCTTGCATATTATTGTAATTTAACTACATATTGTAGTTAAATTATTATTATTGTAGTTAACTACATATTGTATGAATTTCTCTCAAAGCTCGTACATCTGGGATCATTTTTTGTTGAAAAAGGGGTTGTTTCGAAGAGTTTTTGCTCTTCTGAAAACAAGTTTACAACCAAGCCTTTCGTTTCATTGGTCGCCAATTTGAGAGGTAACAAGGTATGTTTATCTTTAATTTAAGAAGGTTGTAAGGGCATGAAACACATATTAATATTTACGCTTTTAAACAAACTACATACATGAGAAAGTTGTGTTAATAACATACTGTTTTTTTTAGAATATTTACAGAGTGTTTCAGACCATGATAGCCACTCGTGGTCTGAAACATCACTTATAAATACCACCGTTTATAAACAAAGAAAGTTGTTTTTATCAAAAGTCTAAAAAATTTTGATAAGTAAATCAAATATGCTTTATTAAATAGAGATATTCTCAATTTCTTGTTCCGAAAGGAAATAAACAATTGAAACCGAAAGTTGAAGTTTTTCAAACAGATCATAGTATTTTTTATTGCAGATTCAGATTCTACGAAAAAAAACATGAAACTTTTGTACAAAGCATTTTTTTCGAAAAATGTCAATTGTAATCTTCAAATATAATCTTAGAAAGACATTTCAAAATTTCATATTTTTTCGCGTAGAACCCAAATCTGCAATAAAAAATAGCATATTGCATTTAAAAAAAGTGAGTGGTCTGTAACAGATAATTGTTATAATATTATGCTAATAACTATTTTACGATTGTTTTAACGGAAAGGAAGACTTAGTAACATTATTAAGTGAAATAGACCGAGGAGTATTTAAATACAAATAATAGAGAAAAAAGCCTATTCAATTTCAAAACGGCTCTTGGTGCTTAGTAATGTTCATGTGTGAATGTATAAATACCAATTCTGTTGTATTTCTATATTTACATCTTATCTTCGGTTACTTTTGTATATTCACATGTACCTATATTGCTAAGCATCAAGACTGTTTTGACCGAAAATGGCTTTCTTTCCTTTTGTTTAAGATTTATCGACTTCTTTATATGTGTGTTTATCTTTGTGCATGAAACAATTATATTAATATTATAAAATTTATAGTAATTATTGTTTTTTAATAAATTGATTTATTAATATAACAGGATCATCGCAGTATAAAATGCCAAAAATGAAAGATTTCCGCACATTATAGCAAAGGCAAAAAAGTCGGTTAAAGCAATGCACATTTCTGAAAATTTCGTTCAAGAATTAATTAAAAATTTAAATCAGAACGAAAATTCTTGGCAAAATTGTAATAAAAAAGCAAGCAATTCTTTAGTTGATAAAAATGTCTCCGACCACGTATCTCAGTTTGTTTTTGTTGATGAGAATATTTGTAATAATACTTTTGAAAATATAGTTGTCAATGCAGCAATTGAGCAATCAAATACGTCACATATTTCTACATTTTCAACATCTGAAAAAGAACATCCACTATTTAATAAACAAATTTCGTTTCGTGAAAAATTAATTGTTTGGACTGATAAATATAATGTAGAACAAAAAACTTTAACCTCTTTACTTCATATACTAAAAAGTGAAGGTCATAATAATCTTCCTAACGATGGTAGAACATTAATGAATACTCCACGTTCTACAATACTTTATAAAAGATCAGGCGGGTATTATTATCACTATGGTTTGCAAAACGGAATAACTGATAAATTAAAACAATTGAATATATCAATTACAAATTAAGTTATTTACATTAAT
The DNA here is from genome assembly GCF_001594075.2 of Trachymyrmex cornetzi. Taxonomy (NCBI): domain Eukaryota; kingdom Metazoa; phylum Arthropoda; class Insecta; order Hymenoptera; family Formicidae; genus Trachymyrmex; species Trachymyrmex cornetzi. Next base: position 20,940 of record NW_017299953.1, on the reverse strand, counting down.
GTTAATATCGATGGCTCCATATTTCAAAAAGTTCTAAAAGTCAGTTATGACCTATTTTAGCTCAAATTGTTTCAACAGATTCTGTACTTTTTCTTGTTGGTTCATATCATGGATATCATAAGCCAACATCTGATAATTTCCTACAACACTTTGTCACAGAGTTAAAGCAATTATCTACAATCGGTTTTACGTATGAAAATAATATTTAGTATGTTAAAATTAAAGCAGTAATATGTGATAGTCCCATCGACATCTAGAATGGACCGCTGATGGCAATGGTGGGGGTAGAAAGACGATT
>NW_017299953.1:12646-20611 GCF_001594075.2 Trachymyrmex cornetzi | reverse complement strand
CCTGCCTCTCACTCTAATCGTCTTTCTACCCCCACCATTGCCATCAGCGGTCCATTCTAGATGTCGATGGATAGTCCTGCACGATCATTTGTAACTTGTACAAAAGGTCATAATGGTTATTTTGGATGCAGTAAATGTACTGTTGAAGGAAATTATAAAAATGGTCGAATGCTTTTTCTTGATCAAAATTGTCGTTTACGAACAGATGAATCGTTTAATCTTCGAGAAAATCCTGAACATCATACTAGAACATCAATTCTTGAAAGTATTCCGTTATCAATAGTTACTATTTTTTCTCTTGATTATATGCATTTGGTATGCCTCGGTCAAATGAAAAAATTACTGAATTTATGGTTAAGAGGGTCTACTCGAATAAATGTCGATTATCCGGCCAACAAATAAAAAATTTAAATAAAGATATGCTTGCTTTAAAAAAATATGTTTGTTCTGAATTTATTAGAGTACCAAGTACTGTTGAAGAATTGGATAGATGGAAAGCAACGGAATTTCGAGTTTTTCTTTTATATTGGTTCCGTTTTACTATATAAATATTTCCCTTATAGTTATTTAAAACATTTTACTGCATTTCATTGTGCAATTCGAATATTATGTGATCCCCAAGATTATTTAAATAATAATGAGTATGCAAACGAACTTTTACTGTATTTTGTTCACCATTATAAAATTTTATATGGTAAAGATAATATGATTTACACAGTACACAACCTAATACACTTGAGTAATGATGCTAAACGATTTGGACCATTGGATAGTTTCAGTGCTTTTCCTTTTGAAAACCACTTGCACAATTTAAAAAAATTATTACGAAAGTATGAAAAGCCTCTGCCACAAATACATCGTCGAATAATTGAAAAGAATACAACATGTAAATTTAAACAAAGTACAAGTCCAGAAAAATATCTAATATTAATTTCACAAAACAAAAAAGAAATTCCATTTGGATGTTCTTCATCTTATGATACATTGAAATTTCGTGATTTTAAGTTATCCTGTTCTTCACAAGCAGATCGTTTTTGTTTTTTAAAAAATAATACAGTTTTGATGATTCATCATATTGGATTAAAAAATGGAAGTCTTGTCATGATTGGTCAAGAATTTAGAAAGTATTCATCTCTCGAGTTTTATCCATGCAATTCGCAGGATATGAATGTTTTTGTGATTTCTAACAATTTAACTGAACTAAAATGTTTTTTTGTGAACGAAATCGTAAGAAAAGCTGTATTTCTTCCATATGAGGAGGATAAATTTTGTGTCTTTCTACTTCTTCTTTCAGATTTGGTATAAGGTATACAGATTAATGAAAAACACCAAATTAGTTCTTAATTTTTTATACTTATTTATTTAATTATTGTAATTTTATATTACTTTTTATTGTAGATGTTTAAAGTTCCAATTGGCTATGGCTGGTGCTCAGTTGTGCCAGAATTATGGCTTAATACTGACGAGAAATTATGTTTTTGGCTCCCACACGATGTTGATGTGTCAAGTAAAGAAAATGTTACCTCCACAAACTTCATGGGAGAGCATTCCGTACAAATATCTCATAGGACCATTTGGTAATAGCAAAAACAATAAATAGATTAAATAGTTTTTAACTGTAGGATAAGCGCGATAGGATAGAGCGGGACTAGTTGCAACACTTTTTATTCAAATTATTAAAAAATAGATTTTATTGAAGCATCTAAGTTTTTAATATTAGTTGTGGGATACTTTTGGCTCAACAAGTCTGTTGCCGGCGTTGACTAATAACGAATTCGATTAGATGCACTCAATGCGCACTGGATATTAAGACCGTTGTATACAAATTAACGCAAAAATGTTTATAAATGAACATAAAAATTGGATTAATCGTGAAATATACTTTATTATGCTGTTAGGTAAAATATGTATTTTATAATTCGAAATATTTGCATTTTACTTTTACGCTCAAATTAAATTAGTGTACAACGGCTTTAATATGCATCAGTGCGCACTAAGGCACTAGATATGTAGGTATTCCTATCCGCCATTTTGGATGTCTGTGAAGCTGGCCCCTCATTGTCAAAATTTTGAAAAAATAAGCAGAATTCTGGTTGTCCCCCGAAGAGTTCTAGAATTCTATAACAAATGTAGGAAGAGTTCCGTTGATTAAGGCAGCGAAAACACCATTTGAAGTAACGGAGGGGCCAACTTCACGATTCTGCAACTTTGAAGGGCTATAACTTCTAAACTGTTCATTTTAGCACGTTAATATATACAAAACAATCAATAGAACTCTTTGGGGGGCTATCAGAACTCAACAAAATGATGGATTTCCACTATTTTTTTCAAAACAAATGTTATTAAAAAAAAAATTTTTTTTGTAAATTCGGCATTAGGACACGAGTTCTGGTAGCCCCCCGAAGAGTTCTAACGATTATCCTTAACAACCGATGCGATAAAATCAATATCTAAAGAATTCTAGTACATTACAGATGCAAATTTTGAATTTTTCTAAGTCCACACTGGTGAAAATTTTGTTTCGGAAATTTGTTATTTTGATAAGAGTTCTGGTAGCCCCCCGAAAAGTTCTAACGATTATCCTTAACAACCGATGCGATAAAATCAATATCTATAAAATCAATATCAATATCAATATCTAATCAATATCTATTCAAATAATTAATAGGTATCTTTGAGTTACATGCGTCCGTTCATGTAATTTTATTTTATCGTCAACGAAAGATTTATAATTATTTTTTATTTATATTTTTTTATCATTTTTGTAGACTCCTTTGAAGACGCTAAAGAAGCAGAGAAAGACGCACAATTTGTGTCATCAGATGAAGGAAAAATTAACGCTCTTCGAAATAAAAAAAAGTCTTCCTTTGAAAAGGGAAAGGAAACCGAAAATTTATGATAGTTTTGATGATTACGAAAATTATGATACAGAGTCAGCTTCTGATACGTTTAGTACCAATACGAATTAGTTTTCGAAATGTATTACATATCATAAAGTTTAAAAGTTTTTATTATTTTACAATTTTAAATTTTCAATTATATCGACTATATTTTTTGTAGCTGGAAAATGTGATAACATTTCGAAAACTATTTCCGAAAAAAGTTCAGATGATGAATCGACTTTGACACAAAGTAAATATTTTTTAAATACAATTAAAATGAAAACATTATACATTTTTAAAAATACACACATATACATATATATAGCTTCCCGTGTGGAAATTTCGCCTAGGCTATAATCGGGGCCAAGTTAATTTTCCTAATTTTATTTGCGGCCCAAGTTAGAACGCCCACCTTGGCCCAAATTTGGATTGTCACGCTTATTTGTCTTGGCCCCACATTGGCATTCAAACTTGGGCCAATATAAGAATTTTGTCTAGGCCCCACATTGGCATCCAAACTTGCGCCAATACAAGAATTTTATCTATGCTCCATATTGGCATCCAAACTTGGGCAAATATAAAAATTTTACCTAGGCCCCGCATTGGTTTCCAAACTTGGGCCAAGTTTGGATTGTCACGCTTATTTGTCTAGGCCCCATATTGGCACCCAAACTTGGGCCAATATAAAAATTTTACCTAGGCCCCGCATTGGTCTTCAAACTTGGGCCAAGTTTGGATTGTCACGTTTTTTTATCTAGGCCCCGCATTAGCATCCAAACTTGAGCCAATATAAGATTTTTATCTAGGCCCCACATTAGCATGCGTCGAAAGACACGATAATGAGCTCGCTTCGAGAATATGTAGAGGCCCGAGGAAGAGCTCGCTCTGCGGCGGTATATGCAAAGGCCCAAAGGGCTCAACTTCACTGGTTACACAAAAATGATCTTGCACTTGAGTTAGAGGCCCGAGGAAGAGCTCACTCTAATTCTCGTGAGAAGGCATCGATTGCACTGCGGGTGGTCTTATTAGTATAGGCGCTGGAACGATCTTGTGTACGGGCGGGCACTTAACCGCGCGGCCCTCACGCGACGGCGGTCGTAAGCGCTGGGTGCCAGTGCTGGCGCGCGCTACGCCAGCGTCCGGGCACCTCAGGAGTGATACGTATTGTACGCGCGCCCGGCGGGTCGATTGTGACGATTAAGCTGCCACATATTTAATTAAAATATTGTTCAAATAACATTGAGAATGATCCGATAAGGATTGAAAGGTTTGTATTATATATTTTTGTTAGTTTTTATTAGATCAGGTTTGCATCCTAATAATAATACTAGGTATGTAAATATGAAACCGGAATTTACGAATAGATGGCCATAACTGTCAATGTAGTTGCTACTATTCTAACTAGACCCTAAATAGGCCCGAGTTTGCCAAACCTTTATTTTATATGCCTCAGTAAAGCGGCGTCTACAATGAGACTTTAAGGCGTAAAACTTAAGCTTTAAACCTTAAGCCGTAAAAAAATGTCCAATCATAGTCGATTATTCTCCTCACATTTGACCGAGATTGGTCAATTTCTTAAGACTTGAGGCTTAAAGCTTAAGTTTAACATCTTAAAATCTCATTGTAGACGCCGCATAATGCCCATATATATGGCGTACATGGGCTGCAACTCGGCAAGCCTAAGTATAACTATCTTGGGCAAAATGTGGAATTCAAATTAGGTCCTATACGGGCTGTGACTAGGGCCGGTATTCATAGTCGATTCTAATTTCAAGACAATCTTGAGTAATGTCCAAAGACGCTGATGCGGTCCTCTGATTGGTTCGTGATTTCTTAAGACCGTACTTAAGACGGTCTTGAATATAAGAATCGATTATGAATACCGGCCTAAGAAGACCTAAGTTAAACCATCCTCACTGTACCGTAAATGGGCCTGAGTTTGGCAAACATTTATTTTGGATGCCTCAGTAATGCCCATATGGGGCCTACATGGGCTGCGACCGGGCAAGCCTAAGTATAACTACCTTGGGAAAAACGTGGAATCCAAACTAGGCCCTATACGGGCTGTGACTAGGAAGACCTAAGTTAAACTATCCTATCTAGACCCTAAATAGGCCCGAGTTTGACAAACCTTTATTTGGATTCCTCAGTAATGCCCATATGGGGCCTACATGGGCTGCGACCGGGCAAGCCTAAGTATAACTACCTTGGGAAAAACGTGGAATCCAAACTAGGCCCTATACGGGCTGTGACTAGGAAGACCTAAGTTAAACTATCCTATCTAGACCCTAAATAGGCCCGAGTTTGACAAACCTTTATTTGGATTCCTCAGTAATGCCCATATGGGGCCTACATGGGCTGCGACCGGGCAAGCCTAAGTACAACTACCTTGGGAAAAACGTGGAATCCAAACTAGGCCCTATACGGGCTGTAACTAGGAAGACCTAAGTTAAACTATCCTATCTAGGCCCTAAATAGGCCCAAGTTTGGCAAACCTTTATATTGGATGCCTCAGTAATGCCCATATGGGGCCAATATTAAAGTATGGAACGCCCGGACAAATTTCTACACGGGTTATTTTAAATTTAATATTTAAATTATATTATTTATATTTACAGAGAAAATTGGTATGAAAAATTTTTCAAGTCCTCCATCTAATTATGAACGTTACAATACAGATATCAAGACAAAATTACGTAGATTCTTTTTATGTGATTATACAGAACAAATTACACACATTAGGGATGGGCAATACGCGTATCGATACGGTAAAAATGTTTTGAAAATTGCTCTTTAGATAAAGAAAAAGATGTTTTTGTAAAAATAATCGTTTTTTTTATTATCTAAAGGAAAATTTCCAAACCAATTTTAGCGTATCAATACGTGCATTCCTAATACACGCGCGCGCGCACACACACACAGAGTTTATACAATCATTTTTATACTATTATATTTACACAGCTTAAAAGAGTATTTGTCTATCCTTTCTTAATTAAATGAAGAATTTCTATCTTTTTTCGTAATCTTCTATATGTTAGATTTAATAATAATTCAATGTGAATTTATACACTACTTATGTAGTCATCTTAAATTGCGCGCAGAATTAATTTTTCAGTTTTGAAAGTATTTATAATAATTGACAATAAAATTATTTACAGATTTTAATATGTTATTTAGCATCAAGATCTTTCTAAGATGCCTATGATTAAATTATTAAATTTTTTGTCAATTTTATTTGTGATATTACTACTAGTTCGATACGGTTTGCGTTTCAAGACCAAAAAAATAATTCAGCGTCCAATTTAAAATGGCTACATCTAAAATCTAAATTCATATTGAATTATTTAAGCACTTAAGATTCAGCTTGAGTGTTAAAGGCATTTGTTCCTTACTAGTTGTGCATTCACATATACGATCTTAAGACTTAATATTGTTAATAATATTGTTAACAATAGTGTTGAACACAAAATTTTGCATTATCCATGTTGGAAAGAGGAAAACCTATTTATCTTGAAAATTATTAATTAATCAAATAATATCAGGGAAAAGAATATATTTTCAACATTATTAAATGTCATTTTTATTATTTTCTACAATTCTTTATTTAAAAAATCCTTTTCTAATCGTAATGATTTGACGATTTTTTATGAAGTTAATTTAATGTGTGTACTTTTGATGGCTGTGATAGGGTAACGTTTACTTAATCTTTATTCATACTGATAATTCGAAAATGTTTTCTTTTAGTTGTCTCACTTTTGCAGTAAGGGAGCGATATGTACGAAAATACAATCGAATTAGAACAAAATTTAGTCGTATAAAAAGGTACATATACAAATCAAAGTGTGCAAATACTTTTGAGCAATAGTGTATATGTGACTATATGGATCTTTTTCTTCAAGAAATGTAATTAATAACAAATTTATATAGTTTTACGATGTCTTTTCAGATACACAATTTCGGAATCAGTGTTCCTCTCAATTTGTAAATGTTGCTAATATCTGTTCGTCTAACGATGACCGTAATTGTTTGTCACAGAACAAAAAAGATTTTACAGGTAAACAAAATTTTGTTATCAGTAAACTTTATATCACTTCTGAATTAATAAAATTTATATATTTATTTAATAGATGGTATTCAAAACAATTATTGTAAAAAAATACAATGCAGTACGGATGCAACTTCACCTATTAAAGAAAAAAAGCTTCCTGTGATAACACATAGTATGTAACAATGCCGTTATTTTTATTTTTTATATATTTATTTTGAACATTAGATTGAAAATATTGTTCTTTTAAATCATAATTAATATTCTTCAACTTTTATTTTTCAGTTGATTATAATCTCAAAATTTGTTTAGAAAATATAAAGAAACCTGGATTTCCTGAAGGTAATTAAAAAGATAGTATTTATATACTATTTCTTAATATAATTTTTACGGTCAGTCTACGATGTTAATTAACAATTATTTTTCATTTTTAATAGAGACGAATAATTCTGCAATACAAGTGCAAGAAATAAATATTAATGGAAAGGAAACTTTAAGCAAAGGTCGGTTTTCATCGCCTTCTTGCATTTCATTATTTAATTTTTTATTTAATTTTTGTTTTTAGGAGAAAATTCTACACAAGGATATTTAATATCGATAAATCGAAAAGTAGATGCAGCCTTGACCATTCTTCATGAACAATATCCCTTATCAATAGCGAATTGTTCTTTAGACTTATTGCCTAATTTTCCGTTAAATTCGCTGAAAGTCTTTAAAACATTTTGTAACGATTTAAAAAAGAACGAAGAATTACGGAATCAGTTTGTAAGTTGAAAATTATTTCTGTCAGTAAATGCAATATTTACGGTGAAACAACCTTACTTTGCGCGGACGTAGCTCGTCGGTCACGGGTTGCGGCCAGGGTCGCAAAGAGGTTCGGCAAGGAGGAGAGATGCAAGACGGTAATAATACGGTCGACGCGGATTTGGTGATAAAATGAGAATATATTATTCTATTGAAAGTACAGAGTACGTGTATGTGTGTGTGTGTGCGTGTCGGTACAATTCGTCGCAGCTGGTATGTTTGCTGACGGCGGGG
>NW_017299953.1:10490-11743 GCF_001594075.2 Trachymyrmex cornetzi | reverse complement strand
GCCGGGGAGCCAAATGTGCATCACTGCACCGCGCTCTCATCGTATACGGTGACCGGGGGTCACCGTAGCGGCATCCGGCGAGCTTATGTAGCCGGGAACGATGCACTTATGGGGGTGCATCGTTACAACGGATAATTTTAAAGTTATATCTTCTATATTATGTATTCTTACAGCAAAAAAAGATTCGTGTGATAGGTGGAAAGTTAGCAGAAAATCACTTGATTAATTGTTTGGTTACAACAGTTACTAACAAACTTGCCAAAAATTTAACGTGGGATGGCCAACGTAAAACAGAGGCGATTAAGGACACGACTTTTGCGAATATTATCCTGGGTAATTGTTGATTAATAACATTCGTTTAACTTTAAAAATTAATTTTTAAGATATATTTGGTTTTATAATAAAACAATTCTTTTTAGGAACTCTTTCAAACATGTACAGTTCGTCAACTTTTTGCAATTTAAGGAGTAAATTTTTCGAATGGTTACGATGAGCTGGAGACAGATATCGATATCATTTAAAGTTAGGACATCAAACGTAAACGTGTGCTAAATATTCGCTAAACATATGCGCTATTACGTTAAACATGTGCTTATATTGTAAAAGCGCGTTATGAATATAACGGACCTATATAACTTTATAAAGTTTATCAGTTGTTATCGTTATAAAAGCGTTCGTTGAATATGTATCCAGTTATAATTATTGCGTGAAAAAACATGTTACATTTAAAGAACAATTGTTACATATTAAAAGAAATTTTAATTTTATATAGGGTAGACCGGGGAGTAAAGGTCCCCGGGGAAAAAAGGTCCACCCCTTGTATCTCGGTAATAAGGCATTCACTAGAAAATTCCGCCACACAGTTCGTCAACTAAGAGTGAGAATCTTATGTCACATAGTTCGTTACTGTCTAATAACCGTCAGGAAACTTGCATGGATGTGCCCATGTGTTTGAGAGCCAAAAGTAAGATATTAGCGCTGCAGTTATTTTGGTCTGAAGGGATCATTTTTGCACCTAGATAGATTAAATAAGTGTATTTATTAATCTTATTCGATTGTTTTAACAGTGTGATTATTAGAATTGTTATTTCTATTATAGTTTTTTAATAACAATGCCGCAAAGTTTACGTGACTTGTTGGGGTAAAAAGTGCCATGGTTGTTGGGGTAAAAGTGCCATGGTTGCTCTGTATTCGTTAATGTTGATTCTATAACAAGTCGATAATCATAAGTCGATAATCTTATCAGTGAAGTT
>NW_017299953.1:8717-9438 GCF_001594075.2 Trachymyrmex cornetzi | reverse complement strand
GCAGAAAGAGACATGAGAACACGTAAGTAAAGCAAAGAATTTGTATTTTTAAAGCAGAGAATTTGTTCATAAAACAGAATTTGTATAACCTTTTATGTATAACCATTTGTATAACCATCGATGTGACAGGTTTCCTAACCTGAATATCTGTCAACTTTAACAATTAATATCTTAGTTCGCGAGACACTCTTTTTTGCTAGATTCATTCATTTCGTGCAAAAACGCATTGAATAAACTTAATTTTATTAACATCGGAGGTGAGGAAGCTAAACTCAATAATTATCATTCTTTCTTTATTGCTTTTTCTTGTTTTTTTATTAATATAAACATATAAAGTAATTTCAAGGCTGAATAGATTTTTTATTATTTTACAGTGCGCACATACAAGCGAAAAACAGATAGAGCTTCTGCTACTCAGGAACAGATGCAGAAAGCTGCAAATGATGTATTAAAAAATGGCAAGAGTGTAAGAGCAGCAGCTTTTGAAAATAGAATATCAAGAATGACTTTGGCAAGATATCTAAAAAAACTGAAGGATAAAGGAAGATTTGCTAAAATAGGGTATAGTAGTCCAAGGCAAGTTTTTAATGAAGAGCAAGAAAAAAATTAAAAGATTATTTATTAAAAGCTTCCGATATTTATTTTGGCTTAACTCCCAAAGATGTTCGCTGTCTTGCTTATAATTGCGCTTCTCAATTTGAAATTTCGTATCCTGACAGTT
>NW_017299953.1:5943-7348 GCF_001594075.2 Trachymyrmex cornetzi | reverse complement strand
TTTTTAATTATATATGACCTTAATACGCAATTACCTTCATGGCTCAACTTGCCCTTCGGAGTTGCCCAATATACCCCATTGGTGGGGCATATTGATCCACTTTGCATCCTTGCAATTAACGTAATTTCTTTCTAATTAACGAGGTATGTTAAGGGTTTATATGTACTTAATCGTTGAGGTAGATAAACATGCAACGTTTTAAAGTATTTACCATTAGTCTATCATAATTGTGTGAAGATTTATGATAATTTAAAGAAAAAGTGGCTCAACTATCCCCGCCCTACTTTTTACCCCATTATGTGGAACTTCTTGCCCCACATATGGGGTAAGAAGTGCCGAATGACTTCCTCTGTAAAATTTACGATATCTTTGTAATGAAGGGTATATATGCATACTTTCTTGCATGTATTTTATAGTTAAAGGACTCTAGTTTCGAAAAATATCAACACGATCTGTGTGAGTTAAATATTCTTTATTTTATAGCAAAAAATGTCAAAAGTGGCCCTTTACTTCCCGGTCTACCCTATTTCAATAAATTTTTTTTTCCATAATTAAAAATGAATTGCTCATATTCTTAAACCTAATTTTATAAAACATATAATTATAAGACGACTAAAAGATATCTAAAAGAAAATATTAAAGACGGCTGAAAAGATATCTTAAACAAATTTGAAAGACGACTAAAAGATATCTAAAACTAGTCTTAAAGACGACTAGTAGGACGACAAAAAGATGTCCGCCAAAGTCATCTTTTAGTTACCATATCGACAAGGTTAAAAAGATGACTAGCGTGGCGACATCTGTCGACTTTTAGCCATCTTTTCGTCGACTATATTCTTTCACTAAAAGATACCTTTATAGCAATTTAGTCATCTTTTAGTCATCTTTTAGACGACTTTGTGCTCTCTGGGTTTATTATTGCTTTACCTTTCTGAACAACGCGGAAAACTAAAAAAACTGAGTCCAGGTACTTGTCCAGAAATATTTTGATAACCTGTCATTGTACAAGATAATCCACCTCTTTTCATTATTATAGATTTCACTTGGAAAATTCGCACACAATATATAGCCATACAGGTCATACAATTACGTAATAACTCTTGGCGGTCAAAAACGGAATCCCAATTAGGTTAAGTCACGTTACATTATATAAGAGCGCAGACATCTTGTCTGTAGTACAAACCGACGCATGCGCATTAGAAACTCATGACATCAAAAAAAGTTGTGTGTCGTAACTGGTTAAACTGTGCTAGTGGCAACGATCTGGGATGCATTCTATGTATCAACACCGACGAGATACTATTAAAGATTGATAACCCTGGGTAAATTTTCAGCGGTATAAAAAGGGTCCGCAGGGCCCGGAGGTAATTGTAGAGAGTAGAAAGGCTATGGGGATTCTAACCCG
>NW_017299953.1:3070-3405 GCF_001594075.2 Trachymyrmex cornetzi | reverse complement strand
CAAAATGAAAAGTAAAACACAAGTGATACTATCTTTATTATTTACTTAATCCAAATGGTACTATTTTTAATTTTTATGCAACGAAACCTAAGTATACGTATACTTATTGAAGAATCTTCCTATTCCAGTCCAAATGGTTTAAATTCTTCTTAAATGAAATTATTATATCACATTTCATTCAAAGACATTTCCTCTTCCAACTAAAGTGGTGGTTATTTAATTTTCCTTCAAAACATCATACAAAATATTATCACAAAATTGCGTTACCTTGCTCAATTTAAGTGTTATCACAAAAAATTAAAGAATTTACCGTATAAAATGAAAAAATTTAATTT
>NW_017299953.1:2512-2809 GCF_001594075.2 Trachymyrmex cornetzi | reverse complement strand
TTTTTCTCAGACTTAAACTTAATAGTATTCACAACGTTCATAATTTACACGACTCTATAACTCAATCGCATATACACACACTAGATGCTTTAACTCTTATTGAGAATGCTTCGTATATTTCTTATTTTTTTAAATATTCTTATTTTTTAATATGATTATAATTTTACTTATTAATATATTATTTTTCTAAATATTACATCTTTTAAGTATTACATTCTTATTTTTCTTATTTTTCTAAATATTATATTCATATCTTAGTACTATGTTATTATATCGAGATCGAGATCTAGCAGCGCC
>NW_017299953.1:0-1143 GCF_001594075.2 Trachymyrmex cornetzi | reverse complement strand
AGACACCAACTTCCTCGATGGCGAACATGTAGACAACACCTAGACACTTATTTCTTCGACAGCGAGCACCCAGACACTCACTTCGTCGACGGCAAACACCTAGGCACCCACTTCCTCGACGGCGAACACCTAGACACCCATTTCCTCGATGGCGAACACATATGGTGCGTTCCGTATAGCGCATGATGTGCATGATGCATCCATTGTCCTTGTTTAACATTTGATGAGCAACAAGGATAAACGACGCATTATGCGCATTATGCGAGAAACGGAACGCACCCCTAGACACCAACTTCCTCGTTTTCCTAACCTAACCAAAAGTGTATACACTAAGTGTACACGTATCCGCCGAGCTCGTCACGCATCACGTCGTCCACCGCGTCACGACGCGACGCGAAAAAGAGAAAGAGTGAAGTTTTTAATTAAATTATATACCCGTGTCTTTCTCTCTTTCCCGTCGAGTCGTGACTTTAATAATTCCAAAAGTATACACTAGTTCATTCTAATTTTCCTCCCATTCGCGACGAGTGAACAAAGTTCCGTATTGGTGCTGCCATTGTGAGAATATACAAGTCACGTGCACCAATCACGCTGATTCCCGTATGCTTAACGTTGGCGACACTGTCGTGTCTCCAGATCGCAGCGCTTGCCGATCATGTATAGCGCTCCTAGCGGAAAGAAAGTCAGATGGACACGAAAGGAATGTGTGGAATGCGGTCGACGATAATAATAACCAGGACGACGTATCTGAAATCTGAGAAGTGAAAAGTAACAGTTCGGAACTTTGCGTCGCGATATCTCCGCTCGTAGGGCACGTACAAAATAAATAAAAGCACTTTTATTATACAATTCGTGTGGTGGCTATCGATTGAGCATACATAGAACGCGATCGATTCAGCCGTTATATGAGATCCGATAACCTCGATATGCCGCAATTCTTCGGTTCGCGTAAAGGAGGCCACGGTAGTGTCGCTTCGCTTTGGCTTAGCGCCGAGACACTACCAGTGTCTCCAGATATCGAGATCTAGCAGCGCCAAGTGTTTTGACATGAAAAATTTTTCTATTTAAATTAAATTTTTGCATTTTATACGGTTAATTCTTTAATGTTTTGTGGTAACACTTAAATTGAGCAAGGTAACGCAA
>NW_017299952.1:6231-6965 GCF_001594075.2 Trachymyrmex cornetzi | reverse complement strand
AGATTATGCGGATATTACCAGACATCTTGCATGCATACAATTATATACGAGTATTGCACTAGTCTACAGTAAAACATATATTACTTAATTCGAATCGGGTTATATTTTTGAATGTTGAAAACGATGCCAAAAAATTTCAGCGTTATAGGTTTCCAACATAATTAAGTTTTAATGTTTAAAAAATGACTTTGTTCTACGACATTTTACATTCTTTTATAAAGAAAGTTAACGTTATCTCGAAATGCTGATTTCAAGTTTTTGTTATATGAATGTATTGTTCACGTCCAATAAAATGCATTTTTTTAAATACATTTTGTAGAAAATGAACAATACATTTATGACTTTTGATTACAAAATTTCAAGATAAAGTTAATCTTTTTTAACAAAAACATTTTAAATATCACAAAAGAACCATTTTTGCATATTAAACCTCAATTATTTCGATAACCTGACGTGCCAGTGAAATTTAACTCACGGCATCGTTTTCAGCATCCAAAAATCTATAAAAAAAACGCCTTATTCGATTAAAAAAACATTTTTTTGTAAATTAATATTATATTTGTGGATTTAGCACCAAATCCATGTATCGACACTACGATTTTATCGACAGTGTCGATAATGCGATACGTAGTTCACATCATTTTATAAAAATGATGTTGGTGCCGCTAGCGTACGGTGGCTTTCGCCTATCACGCGAAAAAGGCCGCCATGACCTCTCTCAGGTTTCTCTCTGA
>NW_017299952.1:5844-6052 GCF_001594075.2 Trachymyrmex cornetzi | reverse complement strand
CTTTTTGTACTGCTACCGTACAGTTACGCCGTACACCGCCACCTCGTGGCAGTACAGTAACAGTACGGTAGCGATATCTTGTGCGGGTTGGTGTCGGTATCGCATGCTTGGTTATCTGGGCACCCAGATGGACAGATACCTCCACGGTATTAGTACGGTGAGCGTACGGCGTACTATGCGCGCCGATACCGTACCTGTCAGGTACGTG
>NW_017299952.1:739-1676 GCF_001594075.2 Trachymyrmex cornetzi | reverse complement strand
TATCCGCGTTATCATAGTGATGTCTCTAGTATGTCATGTATGCATGCACATACATACACACATGCATACACACACATATATATATATATATAATTTCGCGCACACGCTTGCATAATTTCGCGCACACGCTTGCATGCTAAATGAATTAAGTATTTGTACAGTGCAGTTGCTACTTTAAAATAGTAAATATTTTCAAAGAATCAAAATTCTGTAAAAATACTTCCTATTTTATAGTAATAACTGCATTGTGCAACTACTTATAATTCATTCAGCATGCTCGATTCACTATGCTCGTGCTTAATCTCGTGGCTCACACGCCTGCACACCATGACACCTTCTTCTTCTTCTTCAAAATTGATAGCACTCGCCGCAAAAATGGCGATGATTCTGGCCAGAATCGTAAATAAATCATGTAACCAAAGTATGATACATCGGTCACCTCAAACCGGTGAATGGAACGAAATAATGATGTAATCAAGACAAATAATGTAACAAAATGCACAGTCGAAGCCAGAAACACTTTTCAAAAAATGGGTGAGATGATGCGCACGTCCGTTCCGCTCGAGTGGTCTCGCGAAACTGACACCATGACTGCCATGACATGATGACATTGGAAGACATGACAGTATCAAGAATAATTTAGAGACGTCTTGGGTATAATCGATATGATAGCAGTATATTCAGCATCAAAATTGAAATTTAGTTATTATATTTAATATATCTTGACAATATACAAGAAATAATATTTTTCTGAGATGTTACATTAACGTTTCCGATTTATTCGGTATAATCACAATACATTCAATATGAATATTGAATGTTAGCATATCATGTGCTGTCTGGGTTTTAAACGAAATAAATACCACGCGCATGTAATAGCGTTTTCGATTGGGGTGCACTGGCTGCACTCAGTGTCAAGAGCGTGTTCGATTGGCAG
>NW_017299952.1:0-268 GCF_001594075.2 Trachymyrmex cornetzi | reverse complement strand
TCCAGTGTTGGTGTGAACTGAGTGCGCACTGGTGCGCACTAACTTTTGCCCAATCAAAAACGCTATAAGATTGCAGAGATTAATATTTCTGATGCACAATTTGTGAATGTAGTACGATTATATGAACCAAGTATCGATTTATTATCTGGAATTGAAAAATGGACGTGTCTTAGGCTGGAGTCCCATGAGGTGTATTTACCGCGTACGCGTAACCGCGTAACCAATCAGAAGCGATCCGCTGTTGTGATTTCGTGTTTTACTGATTATT
>NW_017299951.1:369-2285 GCF_001594075.2 Trachymyrmex cornetzi | reverse complement strand
ACGCATCTACATTAGTACCTCTAGGGTGATGTGGAAAACTATAATTGAAATTCTTAATATATATATATATATGTATTTATATATATGTATGATACCATTATAATGACTATATATGTATGTATATATATATATAATTTGTATTGCGTAAATTGTAACTTATGCAAAATTACGTGATAAGAATCGAAAGTATGTACAATTTGTCAGATACTTGCATTGATAAAAACAGGTGTAAGGTAATGCTATTTTACACGAAGGCGAAGAAATGAATCGTTGGGGTGGCACCCTGTTGGACACGGCTCAATTGGACACGAGCCACTCACAGCGCTTGAGACTACAAAGCTCCTAAGCACTGGTCGCTGTGATTGGTGGTGTCCAATCGAGCCGTGATCAATCGGGATCACCCCAATTGTGGTCACTACACGTGTACATTGAGAGCAGACAAATATCGGAATGGTATTACTGTAATGATATTGTTACATAATAATATATAAATCGTCTGCTTCGGCGCTGTATAAAGGCTGCCGTAAGCGCTGAAATAAAATACCGGCTGTTCTGGGCGTCGTATAAAGGCTGCCGTAAGCCCTGCAATAAAATTAATTACATAATATTAAAAAGTATTTTACACTAGATGTGATATGCTTAAGTTTATATGTACGTTGTCAAAACATGATTTTTAAAGTGATGTACATATTTAGGATCGTGTTAGTCATAATTATAACAGTTACATATATACTATTCAGTATATAATATACTATTCAGTATGACATCTATGTACATGATATACATTTATATGTTTGTACCATATGTTTCAATTTTTTCTAACTGTTCATGCATGAATTGTAGAAGGTTACGTGATAAGATTCGAAAATATCTACATTTGCGATACTTGCATTACTACAAAGCTGCTCCGTATATCTGTACTTGGAAAAGTATGTGATATAGTCCAAAAATATCAATACAATGAAAAAGTCAGGCCATGTTCAAAAATGTGAGCAGTCTTTAAAAATGTAAACTTTTAAAAGTTGAAATGATTATCTAACAATATATTACCATGAAAAGTAACTGAATAAAATATGTAAGCAGCCTTTAAAAATGTGAACCTTTAAAAATTGAAATGATTGTCTAACAATATATATTACCATAAAAAGTAACTGACTTATATATTATTCAAGGTCCCAGTTTCAAGTGAACATACATAAAGCGTATTCTAAAATATGTAAACCTTCAATTATTTCAATGATTAACTCATAATTAATACAATATATTATGATGTATTATTAAAGGTGCCAGTAATGCGGCGCGTGTATCCCTACGCCCATGGATACTGCGTCTAGTGACGGCTCTTTCACGCCGATTATTTGAACACCTGATAATATATTACCATGACAAGTAATTAATATATTATCAAAGGTGCCAGTTCAAAGTGAACATACATAAAGTGTATCCTCAAAAATTTCAACCTTTACAAATTTAAATGATTATCTCATGATATATTACCATAATAAGTAACTGATATATTAATAAAGGTGTCAGTTCAAAGTGAACATACATAAAGTGTATATTATCTAAATTTAATATATAATATAAAGGGTATCCTCAAAAATTTCAACCTTTAAAAATGTTAAATGATTATCTGATGATATATTAGGGGAAAGTGGGCGAATTGTGCGCAGCGGGTAATCGTGCACATCCTGGTTTGGTACTTTGCCGATAGATGGAGACATCGCCGTGATGAAATTTTTACGCAGGAGGTCGTCCTCTTAAGTTATAACCACAAAAGGTATGACTAAGTACATTGATAAACAGTGAAAGATAAAAAAGTGAAAACATACATTTTCTTGTTATTTCAACGTTCAGAAAATAAGGTGGTAAGTCCGTATTTTTAATCTGTTGGTTTAAAGTTGCATACGTTATTA
>NW_017299951.1:0-261 GCF_001594075.2 Trachymyrmex cornetzi | reverse complement strand
GTTTGAAATGCGCACAATTACCCATCTTCAATAGACTATATAGCTATTTTCCAGTATACACAAGTGAAACTGAATTTGAAGTGAACTGAGTATTTTATACTCAGATTATGACGTCATTACTTGTTTACTTTTGTAAAAAGTAATCACATGTCAACATAGGTTTATAACCCCACTTTGGATTGATTTTGCGAGACTCAGAGAGGTTAGTTTTATATTTTTGCTAAATATACAGGGTGGACCATCTGAAGTGATCCAGTCAAA
>NW_017299950.1:101381-102522 GCF_001594075.2 Trachymyrmex cornetzi | reverse complement strand
CTTGAAAAATTTCTTAAATAACGCTAACAAAGCAGATATACTTTGATGAAATTGCATTTTTGCAGGTGTTGTATCATATTACATTGATGATGATGTCATTGCTAAAATATGTCCTTGAAAAAATTTCTTATATTACGCTGACAAGAATTTTGCTGACGCTGCAATTTGCGGTGTATGATTACATTAATGTCATCACCGAATGCGTCTTTTATTGTAAGGGGTACACATTTGCTCGTGTTAAAATGATGATGCCATCCCCAAATATGTCCTTGAAAAAATTTCTTATATTACTCTGACAAAGCAGTTATATATTTGCAAATGTTGCATTTTACTGTATTAGATTACACTGATGTCATCACCAGATGTGTCTTTTATTGTAAGGGGTGTACTTTTGCACGTGTTAAAATGAAGACGTCATCGCGAACATGTTGCGACATGTTTTCGCAAACATTGCATTTTTTTTTACTATTGTTGAGTGGGGAACGAAAATATAAATACTGATGGGGATCGTGCAAAGTCAGTCTGTGTAAAATGGCTAACCGTAAATGCCCATCGTTCGAGCAATTACTTCGCAACCGGGAACTTGGATTCCGGAATGTGTTATCACTTAATACTACTTATTGTCCGGTTTGTTCGATGAAACAAATGGGTGAAATTGAATATGTCGATGGTGGAGTATGGTCATTGTTTTCAACATGTCGGGACTGTGCACTGGATTTCCTCATTAACAAAGATGCTGGAAGGGGTAAACGAAGGTTTTCGGAAGTAGTCAGTACCATTAATAGAGGGGGTGAGATTTGAAAGCTGCTCGGAAGGTTCTGTAAGTATTTCATTTATATCTGCTTGTGAAAAAGTTTTCTCTTTAGATGACTTATTCGTTTATTTTTTCATTACAGCGCGTCGTCATATATAATTGGGAGGATACGCAATATAAATATACGCATATACACATAAATAAATAAATATATATGGGGCATTCTTTGCCAAATCGATCAAGCCTCTGTCCAAAATTGATATGGACGAATTTCAACGTTTGACCCCGGAAAATGTTCGTCTTGAAAAGAGCTTTTAAATGAACCGTGGTCTTTTCGAAAATTCAAAATGGTGTCGCTGTATAACTTCGAAAGAGAAAAAAATAATT
>NW_017299950.1:98677-99501 GCF_001594075.2 Trachymyrmex cornetzi | reverse complement strand
GCTCAAAACAGAGCCCTGGCCGCCCTTCCGAGCGGAGAGCAAGAGCCCCCTTCAGGGCCCCCTGCCGCTCACCCTATCTCTAGCCGCCTGTCGTTAGTAATAGTGCAAGTCCTGTCGTAAAGTGCATACGATTCTGTTCCGCATCTCCCCGGATCGTCATTAGTTCCTACGCGGGTCGGGTATATTGTAGATGCCGAAGGGAAACCGCGTCGGTCGGGACTAGGCTCTTAAGCGGATGCAGCGCGAATATTACTGGCGCGTGGACTTCGACACGCGGGAATTCGCCGACCCGCGCATCGTACAGCTGCCGGGTTTCTACCATCCCGTGCCTGGCAACTGCCAGGATCTGCCGCCTCCACCGCCTCTACCCGCAAGACCACTGCCCAAGGTCGTAAAAATTGAGACTGTCGCCGGACAGTTCTGTTCCACGCGTGAATTTATAATGCAGAGAGTAAATAAATAAACGTCTTGAACTCCGCGAATTAGCATTTCCATGTGATCATTTTGTGACCGTCGGCCTCCCTCCTTTACTCCGGTAACCGTGATTACCGCCTTTGCCGCTCGGGGCGAGAATCACGCCGAGCCGTCGTTGGACGGGCCCACGCCGCGTCCGAGGGGTATCCGCACTCGCGCTCCCGGACGTGACAGTAACTGTATTCCTTTATCGTATTCACATCAATTTTTCCATTTTCTGTATCTGCTTCGCAATCTATTGTTAACACAGGTATTTTATTTTATTTTATATTTTACAACTTAATTTTTATTTTTTCTTCTGTTATTTTAATTTCTTATTTATACTTACATTAGAATCGGGAAATTTTGTA
>NW_017299950.1:89951-94381 GCF_001594075.2 Trachymyrmex cornetzi | reverse complement strand
TCTTTAAATATATATTTATTCGCTGCTTACATCTTGCGTTCGTAGTTTTATGCCTTTTATTTATCTTATTTTGTTTAAAATTTGAACTACGTTTTGATCTAATTTGTTTTTCTTACGCAGGCTTTAACATGCGTCATACGTTACCGTTTTTCAATTATATTCGAATTTATTTCGGGATATCTGTATGCATGAACTTAAAGTTCTTTATTAAATTGATGCGAACTAATATAAACTTAAGAATTAAACTTTATTTTTTAAAAGCTTATCAAAAAGAGAATTTAATACCGCAACATCTACAAGGTCTCTCTTATTTTCGAATGAATATTTTTGTAACTTCTTTTCAGCGCAAACTAGACCGGCTAAAACTAAATTTTTGTCGTAAAGCGATTAAAGTAGAGATACAGGACGCTTATAAACAATTATCTCACACGAAAAACGAACTATTTAAATTTCATCGATTGATTTCATGCTATCTACCTAGCCAGGTTTCTTTAACTTTTTTTAATAGATAGGAGTTTATTTTTAATAAATTATGGATTAATGAAATTTCACGTATTAACAAAAAACTACAGAATTTAGGATTCTCAGCAGCTCGAATTAGAAAAGAAAAAATAAAATCGATAGAATTTGATATAAGTTGGGCTGGTTTTTCTAATTCGAATGGTGCTTTTATTCCTTCACACATTGACAGTATTTCTACGTCTTGTTCTAACCAAAAGATTGATTCAATTTTTCACATACATATTGATCCTATGAAATTTGAAGTGAATTATAACTTTAATAACATTAATAGGAATTGGTTGGTCAATCTTAGCGATGTTCAAATGCCAGACAATGTTAAAGCCATTTTACAACTAGGACCGAAATTTAACTTATCGAATAATTTAATTAATAAAGATAGAATTTACATTGAATTTATTAAGCACATTGAATTTAATATGTTCAAATTTGATGAGTCTTTAAAAAAAGCTATTAGGAACGATACTATTCAAATATTAAAAAGAAATACAATTTATAATGGTAAAACAAGTGTTGAGGATGGCTTATTGAAAGAAGGAATGATTGCAACAAAAAAATTTATGGCACAACATCCAGATATTCTTATTACTAGAGCTGATAAAGGGAATTCTACTGTGGTTTTAAATTTAATTGATTATAAAGAGAGAATGCATGAAATTTTAGCTGATCCGAAAACGTACATTAAGATTAAGAAAGATCCTACTAAAATGATAACCAACCACTCACAAACTATTGGTTAGGTGGAAGTGCATGGAATACTTAGATCAATACGTATATAAAAAAATTCAATTTGTTTATCATTTTATTCTTGATTGTCAAATTGTACCCATTATTTTTCCACTTCCTGTATTTGCTGAGCAACCTATTGTTAACACAGAATCAGGAAATTCTGTGCGCAATAAATTTCATCGCGGATACGCTTTATGACTTACTGATGTACTTTTCACTTTTTTGACTACAATTATGACTTGCTGCGATTCTGCGCCTTTGAAATGATCGGAGATGCTTTTATAAAAATTCTCTTCATCAAGAACTTTTAATTTGCGTCGACTAGTTTTTATATATTTATTGACTTTTAATTCTTGCGGATTTTTATAATTATCTATGTTCTCATTTGAGGTTACTTTTGTATTACTGAGGGTCTAATTGAGACCGAAACGTCTATATGTATTTTTAATCATTAAATATATATTTATTCGCGCGACTAATATCTTGCGTTCGTAGTTGTATGCCTTTTATCCAATTCTTGTAGTTTTAAAAAACTTAATGTTACTGATGGAAATTTGACGAGAATCTATGGGCTCCCTAAGATACTTAAAGATGGTCATCCTTTGAGAATTATTGTAAACTGCATTAATAGTCCACTATATCCACTAACTGTATTCCTCAAAGATATAATTGACAAGAGTCTAAAAAAGGAATACAGTTACATTAAACATAGCTTCGAACTTACGAATAAACTTAATGGTTTTGCCTTGAAGGATGACTACAAAATTGTATCTTTTGATGTAGCGTCTATGTACACTAATATTCCTGAGGAATTAGTGGTCAAAAGTATTGGATTGAGATGGAATGCTATTTCTAGTAATACTAATATTCCGAAAAAAGAATTTTTAAAAGCCATCTCTTTAATTTTTAATTCTACGTATTTTAAATTTGACGAACTTTTTTTCGAACAAATTTTTGGCATGCCCATGGGCTCTCCTCTGTCTCCTATTTTAGCAGATATAGTAATACAGGACCTGGAAAGAGATTTATTATCAAAATTGAATTTTAACATACCAATTTTTTACAGATATGTTGACGATATTATTTTAGCTGTTCCTACTAATTATATTAATGACATTTTACAGGTTTTTAACTCATACCATGTGTTACGTCCAAACCCTTGGAAAAATTTTAATTGTTAGTGATCCTCTCGGAGAATGAAAGGAGCGGGAACGGTGAGGGTACTTGGAAGGACGGTCAGACTCTTTTCTCGCAGGAACCCGCACAGAGGCGAGTGCCGCAAGTCGAACGCAACCTTTTGCTCGCTTCGGAATATGGGTCAACGTCCCGTAAGGACGCTTTGACACCTGTTTCCTACGAACGGTGCGGTCGTAGGTCCAAATTTTGAGTCAAGGAATCTAATCCTTTTAACTCGGGACTGGACCACGTGCGATCTCTGAAAAGGCAAGGTTAACGACTACGAGGTCTCTGGGTTTTAAAATAAGAGAATGAAAGAGATGAAAATTAACATAGTTTATTTAAATCAAACATTATTATCTAATTATTAATAGTAAAGAAAGCAATGAAAAAAAAATAAGAAAGATTACGCATAAAGAGAATTATTACAAACTAGGATTACCATAAAAATCGTTGTTACAAATTATACGAGTCATTATTAAAATTAACTAAAGATAGTAAATACAAACAAAATATTATTATAATCAAGATGTGTTGCGAACCGAAATTATCATCATAAGTGAAATTATTATTTTCATTCGAATCGTATTCCCATTCGAATCGTGGTTACAATTAAATTATAGACGATGAAAGATTTCGGTTCGCTAGACGCTATTAACATTGTAGTTGTACATGCCGCCTGAGAATGAATCTTAGATGAGCAGTGCTGAGTGAGTTTTTATTTCATTATAATTCGCGTATAGTAGCGGAGGACGGAGGAAAAAGATTGAAGAAGAACTCCATAGGTACTAGATATGGATAGGCGGAATTCGGGATGAATACAGGAATATCAACCTCTAAGCCAACCTCCAAACGGGCGATTGTTTCCTCTTCGTGGCATTATGTTGTGAATTACGTTATTACAGATTCGCGACTAAATAGAAGAATATGGAAGAAAAGACTTACTGTTGATGATCTTAAGTTCTCTGGTTAGTCTCCTGGACTTCGAGTAGCTCGCAGACAACTCTTACTGGATGTAATGTGGAAGATCTTCGGTTATGCACTTAACAACTCTTACCTTAGCAAAAAAAACTGCGAGAGAATGACTGTTTAAAACCGAACTCAGAGCAGGATCAAAAATGAAGAGAGCGAGTCTCGCAGTGTCACGGTTTATATAGAGGGTTTCAGAGGGTGGTTCTCTGATGAGACATGTTGAGTGGGAAAAATCGAGGATTCAAGTTGGAGGGATTTTCTGCTTTGGTAGAAAATTTGTGTTTCATATTCTTACTGGTAACTACTTTCAAAATTTGCTCCGCCCGCACTCCAAGTTTCAATCCCCTGAGAACTTATTGGTGATACGTCACCACCTTTTCTAGATTTTCAGATTCACGGTCACCCATTGACGAGTTTAGTTTTTGGTATTCTCTCTGAAGAAAAGGGGTATTTCACTTATCGTATCTTCCGAACGACCTGATCGCAACAATTTGAAAACTCGCATTCCTCCTTTTTTTCTTATTTTCGATTTCTCTTTTATTATAGGTGCTTGAACGTGCGTCTTCTCGTCTAGACAGTATTTCTTCAGGATTTTATGATCGTCGGCAAAAAATTAAAATTTATTCTTGTCAAGCTATTTCTATTTTACTATTTCCTGTTGTTAACGAAAAGACGCCCTTCAACACGTTACATGCGCTTGAGAATGCGACTTTCTATTTACCCAGGATTCTCCCGATCCGTTTTTAGATATTTCTTATTTAAACTGAACGTGTTTCAAAACGAACATTCTCGGTATGGTCTGTAATTTGTCATAAATTTTATTACTGCTACTATCGGGTGATCCTGGGTATCTACGTTTTTATTATCTTTCCAAAATCGTTGGGAAGGCTTTCAACGACATATTTTCTACATATTGTCATGCTTGGCGATCGGTGACCGTTAACTTTCGCATTTTCTCTTGCATCCTGTCTCAACGATCACCCTATTAGGTAATCTCGAAACGAGGAAATCGTGGAGTCCTCCCGGACGTAACA
>NW_017299950.1:85479-89422 GCF_001594075.2 Trachymyrmex cornetzi | reverse complement strand
AGAAAAGTTGCGACTAGAATTTCCGAACATAAATCTTGTGCTCAGAAATCTAGTAATTTACATACTGTAGTTGCAGAACACCAAGTTCAGCTTGACCATAAATTTGACTGGGGTAACATTAAAGTTCTTGACATTGAACCATTTTTCCACAAAAGATTCTGAAATGATATATATTAAAAAACAAATTAACGGTATTAATAAACAGAACGATACAGAGAAGTTTCCAGAAATTTATTTACCGTTATTAAACACATCGTTTAAAACTTGATCTAGAATGTTTCACTAGCGACACTGAATTCGGTATAAGTACGGTATGGCAGACCATGATCTGACTTAATCATTCTGTTCTTGACTTTTATCGTATTCACATCAATTTTTCCATTTCCTTATCTGCTTCGCAATCTATTGTTAACACAGGTATTTTATTTTATTTTATATTTTACAACTTAATTTTTATTTTTTCTTCTGTTATTTTAATTTCTTATTTATACTTACATTAGAATCGGGAAATTTTGTGCGCAATATTTCACACCGCGGACACTCACTCGTTTTGACTTTTTGATGTACTTTCCACTTAATGGACTACATTTTTGACTTGATGCAAATCTGCGCCTTCGAACACTTGGAGATGTTTTTTAAAAAATTCTTCACATCAAGAAAATTGTAATTTGCGTTGACTAGTTTTTATTTCTTATTGACTTTTTACTTAATGTTTGCGAAATTTAATATTTATTTATAACTCTCATTTGGATTTATATTTTTATTACTGAAGATGGTCTGATTTAAGACCGAAACGTCTAATTGTATTTTAACTCTTTAAATATATATTTATTCGCTGCTTACATCTTGCGTTCGTAGTTTTATGCCTTTTATTTATCTTATTTTGTTTAAAATTTGAACTACGTTTTGACCTAATTTGTGTTTCTAGAAGATTGTTCCTTTTTTCTTGAATTTCATTATTTTTTTCAAACGTTTTCCTTAATTCTTTAATTTCTTTCACACGCTCATTTTCTATATTTTCATTTTTACGACGGCGTTCATAAATAATTCTACTTCTAGTAGCACCGTCTTTCATGGAATATGGTTTGCGTTTTGATGTCTCGATGTTTTTATTTTCTTTAAGTGGATCTTTTGTACTCTGTAATATCTGTGAATCTTCTGATTCTGAATAAAACGAATCTTCTGTCAAAAGGTATTGACATTGACTCATAAGAATGAAGATCTTGAATCTATCGAAGAAATTTTTGTGTCTGTTGAGGATGGCATCGTAAAAATGATCTCTGATCTTTTTGAAGGCAGACTGGAATTTTGTTTAGCTCTTTGTTCTGAATCCTGCTGAAAAGAAATAATGGAAATTATTATATTTTGTAGAATTTTTATATAAATATATAGTTTTCAAATTTTTAAATATAAATTTTGAAACAATTCTTAGAAGAAAAGTATAATTATCTACATAAATATAAAGAAATCGCAAATTTTATATACGTATGCAAATATTTTGAGATTTCATTTTTCTTTATAAAAAGATCTACAATCTCTATAAATATTAATTTTGCCTCAAAACTTTTCTTAAATTAAAAGTATGAAAAACGTATATTTCTGAGAAAATTCTAAGAAAATTCCAACTCGCAAAAGTATCTCAAAATGTTTTTATCAGAAGTCTCTTTTATATTCATGTATATATTTTCTTACTGGCTGAGATTGCATAGATGACAAGGTTGGTCCGATATTCATCGTTTTATCGTCCAAAAGATATATTTTTAAATGTTTCAAAATACTCCCAGGTTATCCTTCCTCGGCCACTTAATTTTTGATTATCTTTGATTGTTCGATATGTTTTCTTCATATTTCTCATTTCCCTGTACTAAATTCCAGGTATGTCCAGACATAAAATTAATTTGGTCATATTTGTATAAATGTGGACATATAAGGCTTTATATGGACAAAATTTGAGTCATATAAAAATCAAATATGGTTATATTTGGATTCCCAATTTTTGGACCATGGTGGGATTTTCAAATAAAAATCTATTTTGTGAATGTCTGTAATTTCAGATATTTAAGAATTTATTCTGAATTTACGATTAAATTATACCTGATTTTTATTTGGAAATACATACTAATGGTTCAAGCAAGAATTTCTATATTTAATATATATAATCTGTTTAATGGATTGTGCATAGTAAAAGTTAATACTATTTCTATTTGGAAATCCGTTACTAATAAATCCCGAAAATAATTCGGAAATGCATATAACGTAAAGTATTAGAGCAATGTATTAGGAAATCTACAGCTTATAGTAATCGGTCTTTATACGTTTATCAACGTTATTTCATATTTTCATTTATATACGGTCTTCCATGTATTAACGATTGAAGACTAAATACGTCAATCCCATTTATACCACAGCCAATCACATTAAATAGTTTAATTTGGAAATCCATCAATGGTAGCAATCGGACTTTGTACGTCTATCCATTTATTCTATATTTTTACTTATATACGGACTTCCATGTATTAACGACTGAAGACGAAATGTGTCAATCCCATTTATAACACAGCCAATCACATTAAATAGTTTAATTTGGAAATCCATCAATGGTAGCAATCTGACTTTGTACGTCTATCCACTCATTCTATACTTTTACTTATATACGGACTTCCATGTCGTGTGATAAAAATTGATGAATATATCAAGTATTAATTTTGATCGTGTGTCCTATTTTGACATTAAAAATAAGCGTCGAGCATCGCAGCATGTGTGCATGAAAAGGTATCACTAGGGCTACGTTCGGAAATACACACTAGTGTGCTACTAATGCACACCAGCCGTTCGGAAAACTCGGTATGTACTCGCGGTGTGCATTCGGGTGAGATCGTTCGGAAACGTAAAAAGAGTTAAACGAGGAGCACAGGCTCATCGTGCATAATAATGCATAACACATGAGTCATAAGAAGATGAACCAATCAAAGTCCTTCATTTCCTTTCTTTCCGTGAAATAAAGGATTCTGATTGGTTGATTTTCTTATGCCTCATGCTTCATGCATTATGGAAGAGTCTATGCTTCCCGCTTTACACGGAGTACTACTAATCCACCCGTCGTAAAAGCATTGGCTGGATTCAGCAGAGAAAGCAACTTTGCAATAGTTGTAAAATTCTTCAATATGATTGGTTTTGCCCTTAGTTCCTCATTGGATCTAAATGTATAAATCAATTATATTCAAGAATTTTACAATAATTGCTCTGCATCCGATGTGCGTCGTACGACGCTCTGCAACAATCAGAAAACAGAATTCCGCTGATACGAAGCAAAATTCATCGGAATTCTGTTTTCTGATTGGTTGCAAAGCGTCACATGACGCAAATCGGATGCAGTGTGAATCCAGGTAATTAGGGTACGTTTCCACTGAGCGCGTCACGCGTCGCGTCTTGTCGTGCAGCAAGCGTTTCCATTTCCGTTTCCGCGTCCAGTGTGTGCAGGGGCCCTATTAGTTCGGTGAGTTGTTCGACTGTGACGCGTTTCAGCTCGAGGTTCTCTGTAATTAATTCAATTTTGGATATTTCAGCAGACTTCTGCCTCGCTTTTTGCTTTTTGGCAGTGTTCGCGATTCTGGACGTCCCGGTCGTTCGTCTTGACGCACGTGCAAGCGGTGCCGCGGTGAAGTGACGACGCCATACACGCGCGTAGATGTCCGTAGGTGTTCGGCCATTTTTCTGCGGAAATTGTGCTCCATGTAATATTAGGAGATCAAAACAGACAGAACAAAACGCGCGGAAACGCGGAAATTTAGTAAAATTTTGATAATTTTGTCTTCCTCGTTTCCGCGCTCCATGTAATCGCTCCATGTAACGAGTTGTATTTTATTTAATAAAGATATTCATTAATTGAAAATATACGTATGTATATTCTTATTCATTTGACGTACACTGCCTGAAAATTTTC
>NW_017299950.1:64513-85371 GCF_001594075.2 Trachymyrmex cornetzi | reverse complement strand
ATTTTTATATCTAGAGAGAGATATATATATATATATATATATATATATATATCAAATACATATATATAACTGAAAGTACACATCTCCAAATATATGTAATCTTGAATTTCAAATATAACCAACCATATTAACTCTCAATTCTGGAATTATAGTATCCTGATAGCAAAATGCTAGCAGTTCACGGGCAAATTGTAAGCAAACTCGATCAGATTTCCCACTACAAAACCATAATAGTTATCTGTGTCTGCATTTGGCTATATATAATGGATTAATCGAAAGAGCCTGCTGACATGTTATGCTGGATTGGTGGCAGAAATCTAACAAAATCTGCGCGCACCGATAATCTAACGGCAGATTGACAGCAAAAACCGAACAGAAATTGAAAAATTTTGCTCGGTTTTTACCGCGAATCTGCTGGCAAAGCATGTCAGCAGACTTTTTACCCTATTTCTAACAACAGTTTGCTGACATTATTGGATAAACTTGAAGTGCAATTTATTGCCTTTTTACAACAAAAAATTGATAACAAGCTTTGCTGAAAATCTGTCTCTGCAGCTGGCTTTGCTATCTAGGGGATATATCCGATAAATATGGAATTCTAGATATGTTCCATAATATGAAATTCCAGATATTGTCCAATTATATTCTTATATTCAATTCCATATAAATTCCAATAATCGTAGATATACATTGGGCCAAATGCGGTTTTATGCAGTGGATGACCATATGTGTCCATATTATACAAATTTTGTAAATAAAAATATGTCCAGCACTTATTGCAGTATGGAAATGCTAATATGACCAAATATAGTCTAGAATTCTCAGTAGATCCAAATCTAACTCATATACGACAAAGCTGATATGTCCAAATTGTACTAGGAGAATACCAGTTACGTGTAAATACCCGGGTAGAATTTTAAAAGGGAGCACATACAGGCCCTAGATAGTTTTTCCCCATTTCTGTCTAGGCCTTATTCAGGCAAGTACGATTAGGCCCTGTACAGAGATGTAACGCTCGTGCAAATCAGGGCCCGATTTGTAAATTTGATTAGGCCCTATTTGGATATGCCTAACTAGGCCCTATCTGGATATGCCTAACTAGGCCCTATCTGGATTTGCCTAACTAGGCCCTATCTGGACACGCCTAACTATTTTTTTTAACTAGGCTCTGTCTGGACACCCCTAACTAGGTCCTGTCTAGACACGTTTAACTAGGCCCTATCTGGATACGTCTAAGTAGGTACTATCTGGACACGCTTAACTGGACAGACCCTATATTGGCTAAAGTAGGCCCTATATTCTCTAAAGTAGATCCTATCCAGGCAAGCTTAATTACGTCCTATTTTGGCATGTGTCAACAATTGACAACAACAGAGAAAAATATCAAGGCGCTCCTCGTCTCGATCCCAGGCCTGGTCTCTGCTCCGAGTTGGAAGACATTGACGTTGCCACTGAGCCACACATCCTTTAACGCTGGTGGTCTCTCTGTTGTATCTATATCTAGTAAATATCTAGGCCCTTTCATGGAACACCTCCCTAGACCCTATTTTGGAATATCTATATATCGCCCTTTCTAGGCCCAACAATGGCAGGCCTTGTTGAAGGCACTCACGTCAGTGCCCATTCAAGGCCTGTTTAGGAAATTCCATCTAGAAATTTCCTTCCTAGGCCCTTTCTAAGCCCAACGATGGCAGGCCCTGTTAGGGGCACTCACGTCAATGCCCATTCAAGTCCTGTTTAGGAAATTCTATCTAGAATTTTCCTTTCTAGGCCCTTTCTAGGCCCAACGATGGCAAGCCCTGTTAGGGGCACTCACGTCAGTGCCCATTCAAGGCCTGTTTAGGAAATTCCATCTAGAATTTTCCTTTCTAGGCCCTTTCTAGGCCCAACGATGGCAGGTCTATTTTAGGGTATGCCTATTTGGGCCCAACGTTGACAGACCTATTTTAGGGTATGCCTGTTCAGGCCCTATATGGACGTAGGGCACGCCCCGACAAAATTCTACCCGGGTATAAGTCATACTTGGAAATGCTGTTATATCCAAAATATGTGCAATTCCAGATACTTCCAAATATATAAATTAGATTTGGGTATACTCGGCATTCCAGAATAACCTGGGCACATTAACGTTTCCAACAACGAGGTAGATTTGAACATATTTAGAATTCTAGACTCAATTGGAACATACCAGCATTTCCAATTAAGAATAGGATTAGAATACATCTGGAATGTCAGATGACTTGGGAATATATTCGCTTTTACAGACAACAGTTAATTTTGGCCAAATATAATTTTCCAGGTATGTATAAATTAGGTTATATTTGGCTGTCCACTGCACAAAACCGCATTTGGTCAAATATATGCCAACTCTTATTGGAACTTATTTGGAATTTATAGTGCAGAGTTTTCTATCAAAAAAAAAATATCTTCTGTCATATCTGTATAATTGTATTTTTTTTAATTCCTTTGCTATTTCAGCCCACTAGAATTTTTTTTTTGAATCTCTGAATTTTTCTTTGCGTTCTTCCTATAAATGTACTAAAAGTTTTGTATTTTGGTTGTTCCAGTAAAAATTTTCTTTGTTAATATCTGTAAGAAAAGAAGAATAATCATTTCAGTAAATGTTTTAATCATAAAAAAACATTGTAAGAGAGTTAAAACTTTTATCATTAAGATGGTGGAAAATCAAGTAGTTGAAAAGGAATGGAGAAATTAGAAACATTTTTAGATATTTGAAGATATTTGTATTTTTTAAAATGACAGCAAATGATATATTACCTATCATTTCATTTTCTATAGCAGTCAGATTTGTAGATTCTTCATTGACTAGTATACTGTCATTAAAATAGATCTCCATGAAATTTGGATCTGCAATAAATTAAATTTAAAAATAACATATAATTTATATAAAGGTAATTTCGAAAGGTCATGGTTAATAATGAACAATGTTGATATAAGACTACTTTAAATATCTAATATCAACATTGCTTATTATTTACTATGCCTTCTTCGACTTACTTTTGTATTATACAAGCTAATATTTACCATTATTCTAATTTATACAATTATATTACTTTGCATTTTGTGGCATGTTTCGTTATTACTACCCTGATAACAAAATGTTAGTAATTTGGGGCCAAATTGACAATAAACTCGATCAGATTTTGATACTTGAAAATCGATACTTGATAACCATCTGTGTTCGTTATTTAGCTATGGATTTATCGACGAAACCTGCTGACGGGCTATGCAAGTAGATTGATGGCTTCAGAAATCGAACAGAATCTGATTCAATCGGACTCTGTTCGATTCCTGTTCTCAATCTACCACCAGGTTATGCAAAATATTATTCGGTTTCTGCTACCAATCTGCTAGCATAGCAAGTCTAGCAGACTTTGTCATATTTCTAACAATTTGCTCACAATGTCAGATAATACAAACTTTCTGTATAATTTGTTGCTTTTCTATAATCAAAAATTGATAACACGCTTTGCTAAAAATCTGTCTCCAGGTTTTGTTATCAGGGTAGTACTAAAAATCTATAATTATGTATAATATAAAATTCATGTTACGTATATATAGTATAGACAAGTATAAATTCTTAACTACTGCCAGTAATAAAAGGAGAAAGATGATATTTTTCTAATGCTACAAGGTATACTACAAATGAGAGGTTAGGTAAATTTATATAATTATAAAAAATTATAAATTAAGGATAATTTTGTTATTGCTAACTTACCCGATGTAAGACGAGTATGAAAATCTGCTTTTTCTATAACTGTGTAGAACTTTCCTCGGAAATCGTAGATTTTTTCAATTAGTTCTCCTATTTCACTAGAAGTCACCATGTTGAACTGTAACACTTTCCGCTTAGGTAGCATAATGGCCGGAAGTTCTGCAGCATCGAAGTGCCCGGCCAGATCCCAACCAGCGCTAGGAACGAGTCATCCGTTGGGGTTTTAGTGGGTAGGTCCCCGGATCGGCTACGTTTGGGGGAGAGTCCCACATAACCCGTCTCTTCCCCCACGAGGAGCGGGTATGCGTAATGCATTTCCCCAGCGTGAACAAAAAAAAAAGGTAGCATAAATAAAAACTACTACGAAAAATGGCGTCCCGCTGCCTCAACGTGTTGACATGTAGCGACTGAGCGGAGCGTCATTCAGCGGAAAATCTAGTAACGTTGCCCAACTGTTGAGTCCGCTGAATGCACCCAATGATTACACGTACGATTTGCATACGCCTTCTTAAAGGAATCCTCGGCGTTTTCTTCTTACGAGTGTCCATCTCGTGGCGGAATAGTTGAAATTAACTGTACCATGATTGATGGAAAAACGTCCAATATTATAACTAATCAAAAATCGAGCAACTCATGCAATATATGTGGGGCTAGACCCACGCAAATGAATAAATTGGACATCGTCAGTACCTTATCACGAAAAACCGAATTTTATAAATTGGGATTGTCAACTCTACATTGCAAAATCCGTTTTATGGAGTGCTTACTCCATATTGCGTATAATATGGATTTTAAGGAAAGCAGTGCCAGAGGTGACGAAAATAAATGTGCCAAGCAAAATAGAAAGAAATGTATTCAACGTTCTTTGAAAGAAGCTCTTGGCATCATTGTTGACGTGGTAAAACAAGGTGCAAGAAATTCTAATACTGGGAATACTGCTAGACGTTTCTTCGCTGAACTGCAAACTGTAATCAAAAGAACCCCGCCATAATCTTATGGAAATTGGGTTTCAGCGAAACTTTCTGGATTTTTTATATGTTGTAATCCTTACCATCCCGAACAAAAGTCTCCATGGTCGTGATCCTCCAAATTCAATATTTCGATAGATAAAGAGCAAATACTATCATAAATCCATATAATTAAATTATCAGGGGAAACAGTGCTTAAATCTTTTCAAACCGGTAAAAAAATTAATTGCAATACATGTTCGCAGTAAAATGGGCACAGAATCATAGAGTCAATAGTGAACTAAATGATTGACCTTAATCAATATACTTGCTGACATTCATGTTTATCTGATGACAAATCTCTGTATTAGCGCTACTGTCTGTTATGCGTACTGAGCTATCTTCTTGCAATTTTAATATGTAAAATAAACAAATGCCACAACATAAAAGCACACAATATCGCACGCACATACAAGCATATGCTCTTTTTATTTATTCTATATTTTTACTTTCCCTTCCGTGCATTGTATATGTGTACGCTCATCGATGCCGCCGGTATTAGCGTTACCCGATGTGTACCGCGGGGAGGAAACTCGGTCGGACTTTACACATCATGTGGCGCTGAAAAGGGCCTAAATAAACAAATGCCACAACATAAAAGCACACAATATCGCACGCACATACAAGTATGATCCAGTGCCCATTTTACTACATACATATATAAAATTAATTATTTTCTATTGCTTTGGCAAGGGTTAAGCACGGTTTCTTCTGATAATCTAATTATATGGATTTATGATAGTGTTTGCTCTTTATCTATCGAAATATTGAATTTGGAGGATCACGGCCATGGAGACTTTTGTTCGGGATGGTAAGGATTACAACATATAAAAAATCCAGAAAGTTTCGCTGAAACCCAATTTCCATAAGATTATGGCGGGGTTCTTTGCCAACTTGATGAACGTTTAGTGACGCGTTTCGCAATCATCTTGCAAGTACTCGCTAGCGGCCATGAAATTGATGCTGCGGAATTTAATCAATACGCTTCGAAAACAGCTCAATTATACGTTGAATTATACAGTTGGTACTTTATGCCACCAACTGTACATAAAGTACTAATACACGGTGCTGACATAATAACATCCTCATATTTATCCATTGGCCGCTATTCAGAGGAAGCGCAAGAGGCAAACAATAAAGTATTCCGAGATGCCCGAAGTCACAATAGTAGATGGTAATCTCGACGTAATAATAATGAAGATGTTTTTCATTATCTTTTAATTTCATCTGATCCACGTATCAGCACTTTAAGTCTAAAAAAGAACGAACAAGATAATGACTTATCAGATGATGTTAAAAAATTATTAAAACGTAGTAAAAGGTTTAGTTTCAATGCACGTACAAAGGAAATAAATTAAATAAAGAAAATAAAAATTTTTTTAAATTAAAAAATTTTTAAATGATAAAAAAAATAACAAAAAAAGACAAAAATAGAACTATAAGCTCGCTAGATCCACGTCCTTAGTTCCGGGTAACGCTAAACGCGAATATGGAAGATGCACTGATAGAAATGCTTCCTTTACATGTAAATGAAGCTCGTGATTATGAACGAAATTAAAAGTAATGAATGATTTAACTGAAAATTAAGTTACAGTAGTTAAATGTAATGAACGTGTACATTAAATTTCATAGAATTTTATGAAAAGTATATCAACTTTCATAAAGTTTCATGATAAATACATTAAATTTTATGTACATGTACGCAAATATATGTTTTTCTGTTATAAATACATTAAATATGATGGGGTGGCACCCAGTTGGACACGGCTCAATTGGACACGAGCCACCCACAGCGCTTGAGACTACAAAGCTCCTAAGCACCGGTCGTTGTGATTGGTGGTGTCCAATCGAGCCGTGATCAATCAAGATCACCCCAATATAATGTAATGTCATGAAATTGAATTCAAATTGTATAACTTAAAAGTATACTAAATTTCATGAAATTTTTAACAGTGTACTCTCATTAAATCTGTGAACTTTTTATTATTTTATTATAATTTTTGACATTAATAATTAACGCCCCTGTGTATCATATTTTACGAAATTTGTCCTTACGTTTCTAGTTCACGGCCGCCATATTGGATTCACTATTTTGAATATTGAAATATGAGTGATAGATTCGTAATCAGCAATCCATATAACAAATTTTACGAAATTTGTTCTTACATTTCCAGATCGCATCCGCCATATTGGATTCACCATTTTGAATTTCGAAATTTGAATGACGGATTCGTGATTAGCGACCTCCGAAACTTTTGTATATCAAGATCGGAGGAATTATGATATATATATAATAATATGATATATAGTATATATGATATATAATTCCGCATAAAAAAATGTTTGCCAAAAAGTTAATTACGATTATGATTTTTTGTTAATTGACAAATTGCAATATCAAAAAACGTGCAATTCTCCATAACAGTACAGTAAATAACGCGTATTTAAAAAAAAATCATTGCAATCGGTTGAGAATTCAGCTTTCGAGTGATTTTTTATCACGAAAAACGACTTTATTTAGTCCATTACGGCCCATTGTGCGCCGGGCGGTCACGTAACGCTCTGGCTCAGGTGCGTCTCTGATGTAGCTTAAACATGCGGAGGTCGTACCTTACGTTATTAAAGAATATTTTTTTGCAAAACAATTTTTATTTTCTTAAAAAAATCAAATACTAAATTTTCTAAAACATTTTCTCATAATAATTCTGGCCTACCAGAAACCATTCAGTAATTGTTATAAATTTACATCGAGAAATTTCCATAACAGACTTATGAAGATTGAAGTCAGGAAATACGTGAATCTGGAAATTCCGTGTTTTCCATACAAAGTCTTATAAAGTCTCAAGTAACAAGGATTCGATATCGCAATAATTATTTTCTTCTATAAGCGAATATAATTTTATTATTTTAAATTCTTGACTAATGATTAATTGTTAACATTCTCTTTATTGTATGTAACGCCGTCTTTATGTAATTATTTAAAAAAGAATGTTAAACGATTACATAAAGACGATATAGAAACTTCTCGATGTATTATAGAAACTTCTTGATGTAAATTGTTGTACCGGTATTTCACGGTACGGGTTCAGGATCCAGCGGGGACGACAGTAGGCGTATCACAAATTAGAACACTTTATAATTTTTATAGATTCTTTAATAAAGTAGTTTTCTTTCACATGTAAACACTTAGTTGAATCTGTTATCACCTTTTCACTATTTTAATCATAAGGGTTTTTACAATTACGACAAACCACTTACTTAACGGAATAACGTGACGCGATTATGACTTTACAAATGACCCGCGTCTGCTTCGCATCTTGTCCTTTTATCCCGTGCTCTCCTCGGCCGTCCTTGCCGAATCAGCGCTTCCTCGTCAGCGTTCTGATTATCGATCAAGGATGCAACGGCCGAGTTCTATTAATTGCTTTCGTAATTTCGGCCTTGCGCTTCTTATTTTCTTTTCGATATGTGTTTTAAAATATACATTAATATTTTGTAATATGTACACTTCATATGTTCTTAATATTAACATTCTGGAACTTGTGCAATGGCACTCGTGACAAAATTTATAACAATTGTTGAATGGTTTCTGGTATGTAAGAATTATTATGACAAAAGGTGCGTTTGGGGACATTATTAGCACTATTTCTGTCATTCTATCTTTGTTTTACATCTAATAAACAACAAAGTTAGAATAACAGAAGTAGCGCTAATAGCGACTCCCAGTACGCACCAAAAATGTGTTAGTATTCTAGAAAATTCTCAATGTAAATTTTTAACAGTTATTGCATGGTTTCTGGTAGGCAAGAATTATTATGACAAGATGTTTAAAAAATTCAATATTTGATTTTTTTAAGAAAACAAAAATTAATTTGCAAGAAAAATATTCTTTAATATGGTATGACCTCCGCACGTTTAAGCTACATATAAGCCAGAGCGTCACGTGAGCTTTCGGCGACTCGGCCGCCGAGCCTCGAGCGGTAGTGGGGATCGCTCGCCGGAATCGGCCCGAAATGTGCAAATCTTTGCGAACACTGATCTAAGAAATCGGTGTCTATTAATTTGGTGATTAATGCCGTTCTTTTGTTTTTTAATATTGTTGTACCGCTCAGGGAGCAAGGGTGCTGCTCCGAGTACAGTTTGTAGAATTTACGGATCAGCCGTTTACCAGTCGTGCTTTTCGGAACGGGTTTTTCGGAACTGGCGGCCTCGAGATGCTCGAGGATTACGCTTTTGTATTCACGAATTAGGCCGAATTCATGCGTATTTGCATTAAATTAAAGTATGTCACCTGTTTTGTAATCAAAAGTAGGTGACCTTATTTGTAATGATTTGAACTGCTGGTCTACAGAAAATCTGCAGACATAGATTTTGAGTATGACCTATTTGGGTCATAACATCCTTCCCCCATTGAAAAAAAAGGAGGTTTGACGTTTTCTGTGAAAATCTCCTTTCTCTTTTACGCAGGATTTGTTACATTCGCCTCGCGATTCTTTTGTTTTTTGATAGTATATACAATTATTACAATAATTACAATAATTAATATAATAGTACTACTTGAAAGTGTATATACAATACGTCCGACAGAAATGATAAATCTCGTGCGTTTTCTAATCTTGCTGTTAAATCTTGTAGTTTGACGTTTAAATCCATTAATTCCATCGGGTTGCGAATAATTTTTCTTAATTTTACTACTTCCGGTTGGCTTAAGTCCTTATGTTCTAGTTGATTTCGCAAACGGGTTAAATTGTACTCCGGTAAGCGAGTTGAATTGCTGCAGTTTTGATAGTTCCTATTGTTTTTATAGTCATGTCCGCAGTTGTTATTTTACATTCTCCATATAGCGCAATTTGTCCCGTTCTTATAATTCTTGTTCTATACTCCTCGCGATTTTTACAGTCTATCGTAATTGTTTGTTCATAAGCGGTGGAGTATAGCCAGGCTCGTTGATTTTCGGGGGCTATCCATATGGATTCAACTTAATGTATCGTGTAGTACATCGTATCTTAGAATTAGAATTTTGTACATACATTTGAACTTCACATAATGAGTTGGTGTTTTCGTGGTATATAGGATTGGTGTGTTCGCAGATATAAGTATAATCGATTTGTTTACATCTTACATTTAAGTCGTCGTGTGTTAATGTCATATAGTGTTGATTTTCGTTATTTATTGCTATTATAGTCCGATCTACTTCAGTCAGAGTAAATATATTATCGTGGTCGGGTGTGGATAATGGTATGACCTTGAGTATATCATATTTTGGATGAGAAATTAGAGGGAATTTTAAAATGGTGTGGATATTCGGTTCGTCATAATAAGCACTCACAGTAATGCATTTTTCTATTTCGAGCCAATAAATATGTCAGGTTATTCAGCGTATTTTGCTGATATTATGACAAAATTTCTTCCGTATATTTTATTATATTTCTCTCCGCCTCTTTTTTCTTAGTCGTTATTTAATTGTACAGTAACCATGTTGCCCCATCTACCGCTACCGCGTGCTGATCCAGTCCAAAGTGTTGTGAATCAAGACGAAGTCGATGTTGAATTTATTGAGTTAGAGGTTCAAGATTTGTTGGATTTTATTGAGTCTTTTACCGAATCCTCAGACGAGGAGATTCTCCCTTTTAATTTGTTTTTCTGACATAGTCGCAATTCGCGATATAATTTTTTACGTCTTTAGTTAATCCCGGCTAATTGTGTTTCAATCGGATCCGTTTAATAGTTCTTTCTATTCCTTGATGTCCTCCTAAAGGCGAGTTGTGATATTTATAAAGTATTCATTGTTTATCTACATCGTTGTATTCGTTCATTTCACCGTTATTTCTTTTGCGTGTGTCTCCGTTTGTTGTATCTTTTGGTAAGGTAATAGTATTTACGCATCGGCTTACTGCGTCGGCGTTCATGTGCGTCTTACCTGCACAATGAATAATCTTGTAATCATATTCCTCTAATTTGAGTCTCCATTGGATTAATCTGGATCCAGGGTCGGTTACATTAAACAACCGTACCAAAGGTTTATGATCAATTACTATTTTAAATTTTGTACCATACAAATACGATCGGTAATGCTTGACTGCCCACACGATGGCAATAACTCTTTTTCCGTTGTATGGTAATTACGCTCCGCTCTTGATATTACGCGACTAGCGTAGGCTATTGGCCTGTCTTGACCCAAAATCCCTTGAGATATTGCTGGATTCACACTCCATCCGATGCGCGTCGTACGACGCTCTGCAACCAATCAGAAAACAAGATTCCGATGGATTTTGCTTCGTATCATTGGAATCCTGTTTTCTTATTGGTTGCAGAACGTCGTACGACGCAAATCGGATGCAGTGTGAATCCAGTATATGGCCCTGATCGCGTAATCAGATGCGTCGGTAGTCATAAGGAACTCTCGTGTGAAATTTGGATATTGGAGCACGGGTGCGATAATCAATTTATTTTTTAACAATTCAAAAGCATTTTGTTGTTCGACTGTCTATACGAACGGTTCTCTTTTCTGTGTCAGTTAGTTAGAGGTTTGGCGATCTTAGAGAAATTTTCAATAAATTTCCTGTAATATCCTGCTATTCCAATGAATGCTTGTATTTCTTTTATTTTTACTGGAATAGGAAATTCACTTATGGCTTTTAGCTTAGTCGGATCCCGTCATCGGTTATTATATGCCCTAGATAATGACATCTTTTCTGAGAAATTCGTATTTCTCAGGCTGTAATTTTTTAGGTGTTAAACTTAATTCCTATCCATTTTTCGTCTCGAAAATCGATTTGTTTCGAAGAGAAGATGAATGAATACCTTAATCAAAGTAATTTCCTCCATTTTTTACTACTTTTTCCCATCTCTCCAGCAACAGGGCAATCCCACAACGGTAGAACGCGGTGTCTTTCGAGGAGATCCATTCATCCCCATTTTTGGACTTCGTAACTGGAGAAGTAAGTGTCCGTAAGTGCGTGTTGCATCGATCGGAAGAGATGGTAATCCGACGGTGCCAAGTCTGGAGAGTACGCTGAGTGCAGAACTTCCCATTCAAGCTCTCGAAGTGTCTGCTTCACGCTTTTCGCGACATGCGGATGAGCGTTATCATGCAACAAAATGACTTTGTGTCAATTGTTGGCTATGGATGATCTTTTTTGCATCAATTCGTCACTCAATCGTTATAATTGCAGTTTGTAGCGATCAGCTGTAACGGTTTCATTTGGACCCAAGAGTTCATAATACAGCACACCTTCCTGGACCCACCAAACGCACAGCAAGGTCTTATGCCCGTGAATATTCCTCTTCGGCGTTGAAGCAGATGGTTGGCCGGGGTCCACCCATAATTTTTTCCGCTTGGAATTGTCAAAATAAATCCATTTTTCATCGCCAGTCACGATGCGCCACAAAAAACTCTTTTTTCTTTACCTGGCAAGCAAAGAAGTCGCAATAGTCAAACGATTCGAAATGGCACTTTCTGACAACTCATGTGGTAGCCATCTCCCTTCCTTATGGATTTTTCCCATGGCATGCAAGCGTTTTGAGACGGCCTTTGGAGTAACATTTAATTGTTTCGATAACTCTAAAACGTTTGAGCTGGATTCTCATCAAGCAATTCTTGCAACTCGACATCTTCAAATTTTTTCGGCTGTTGTGGACGTTCTTTGTCTCTCACATTAAAATCACCGTTTCGGAAGCGTTTAAACCAAACTCTACATGTTCTTTCCGATGGAATTTCATCACCATACACTTCGGATAATAAGCGATGCGCTTCAGTTGCAGTTTTCTTGAGGTCGAAGTAATGAAGAAGCACATATCGGAAAAACAGCTTACCGCGATTCATTTTCAATCGATTGGAAAATCTCTTTGGCGTCGAGAAATCTAACCTGTGAGGATTGAATCACTTTCAGCGATGTCTAAACTACAAAAGACATATGACTTCATCGTCGAAACTCGCCAGCGTTGTAGCTAGCACCCTCTAGTAGCGAGCGTAGGAATTAAGTTTAACACCTAATATTTTGTAGGGATATAATTTCAGCCTGCTGTCTTCTATTTTTAAAAGCTTGTTGCTGTAGTCGCATTTCGCATGATGTTTTCGTAGGAAATCAACTCTAAGTATGCCTTCGTAGTCGATTGGAAAATCATCTGCAATTACGTAAATGGGATGCTATATCTGGCGTCCATCTAATAGTATAGTAGCAGCTATTTTTCCTATGACAGTTATTTCGTATCCTGTAACTCTAGCTAACGTGACCTTATCTTCATATATCAGCGTTTCTCCCCTCAAATTCCACAGTTTTAAGAGGAACTGCTCCAGTGTAAAAAAATTTAGTTTTTCCTTTCTTGAATTCTTTGATTTGTAAATTTATTAAATCCAGTCCTATATTGGCTCGCGGCACCTCAATGACTTGCGAAATTTGATATTCGCGTGCGGGCTTTGGTGGTTTCATCTTTGCGGAGTCGGCTTCTTCTCTACCTTCCGTCGCCGTTTTGTTTCCTGTATTGGCTATCTCTTATCCTTGGTTTTTTCCGTCTTGCGTTTTCATGCTTTCTCCTGATGCGACTCCTGAGCGTCCGTTTAACATCCGACACTCGTTACGGATGTGTCCTGTCTTTTTGCAGTAGTTGTAATATTTTGCAGCTGTATTTATGTTACCGTGTCCGCTAGGCTTTGGCAACGAATGTCGGTCATCATATCTGCTGGTTCGGCATTCTTGACCGCTGTGTCCCATTTTCCCACTTGTGGCAATCTGGTGATTTGGTGAATTAGACTATCGAGGATTGCTGCCAAGTAGTCTCTTGATTTTTTCTTCGGCATTGGCCCCTACTGTTGCTTCTTGCAGTGTAGTATAATGTTGTGACCTCACAAGTAATTTGATATCATCTCACAATCTTATCTCCAAAATTGGTTTGTTTCGAAGGGAAATATCTTAATCATAGTATTATTAATAAAGTATTATTAATTAGTAATAAAGTAGAAAATGGAGGAAATTACTTTTATTAAGGTATTCATTCATCTTCCCTTCGAAACAAATCAATTTTGGAGACGAAAAACGGTAGGAATTAAGTTTAACACCTAATAGTATGGAACTCTATTTGTAAGTGAATTGTACTCCGTTTGTTAAAATAACAAGTCTTTAGCTCCGATTTTAATTGTTGGAAGTCATATATATCCCGTGTATCGAAATCTATCATTGCTTTGCCTTGGTGCACAATATAGCATCTAATAACATTCTTTCATCTATCGGATTTATATTATTTATGGCATATAAACATGCTCTTAAATACTCTTTTAATTTAGCTTGCGAATTTCCATCAAATTCGGCTATCATTTCTCGTGCCTCTTTAATAGCGTTTTCGATTGAGAAAAAATTAGTGCTCACCAGTGCACAACAACTATCAGTATATAGTATCAGTATATTCAGTGCACTGAACTGACACCGTTAAAATATCTTGTGCCACTTAGTGCGCACTACGCGAGTGTCGTGCGGTAAAATGAACACGTGACACTAGCCAAGTGCGCATTGGCACTGCCAATCGAACACGCTCTTGACACTGAGTGCAGCCAGTGCACCCCAATCGAAAACGCTATAAGTTTTATGTATTCGTTTATGTGTGTGCGCTGGTTGCGTAGGTCCTCGTATGTCTGTAAATGCTGTCTAAGCGATAATCGTTCCGCACGTTTGTCGCGTGTTGAGTATTTCGATGATCCCCTAGTTTATCGATTCTTTATGCATAGCTTTCATTTCTTCTCGGAGTTGTCTAATTCCCAACATTATGTCGCGTAGTGGATTTGATTGGAAATCGTTATGGTCTTTTCCAGTCTGTAGCTATGGTTTCATTATTGCTTGTGCTAACTCTCCGGGCAGTGCTGTTGACGCTGTCGCGTGGCACTAGGCGGAATGCGGTGCATTTCTATGACGTGTTATCTCCGTAATTTTCTTCAGAATTAAAAATGCTACTGTCGTATGACGTGAGGGAGTATTCCCGTCTGAGGGTGACTCTACTAGGAGTTCTGCTATAATCTATTCTATCCCGCCTATCGTCTGTATTATCGTTACTAAACGTAGGGGTATCGTCGTCGTCTGCCGAATCGGAATTTACGATCGTGTTATTTTCACGAGTCTTGTTCTTCGCTTAAATTTAATTCGATGAGATTTACTTGATTTTCGCGGATTCGTGATTTACAGTGCTTTCGCGATTTTCACGGTTTTCATGATTCTCGCGGTCCGTTCCATCTGTTACAAGTGGTGAATTTAATCGTTTTATCGCGTGCTGCGGTCATTGACTTAATAACCACCATTCGTTCGGTGGAAGTTTATCCGACATTGTCGGACATTTACGCGTTTTACAAAAATTTTTCGACTTATAGTACAAGTACAGTTAGCGCTTGCGGTTTGCTTGGTGGCCTGATCTGCATGGTCAGTTCGCTGTCACCGATGTTGAGGTTGGTCATTTTGTTACTGTTTCCTCGGGTTGTCAGCGTGCATAGTCTGCTCTGCTTGGTTTCGACGTGTGTTGTCCTTGGGTGAATTCGGGTATGGTAAGGCTGTATCCCCCCATCGCTGCCAACAAATGTTGTACCGCTCAGAAGCAAAGGTACCGCTCCTGGTACAGTTTGTAGATTTTACGGGTTAGCCGTTTACCAGTCGTACCGTCAAGATACGACGTGCTGCTCAGGGCGTGGCGGAATCACAGATTGGACGTGGTGGTGTCGTTTTGTAAGCGCTCGAGATCTCTTTCAATTAAGAGGTTATATGGGTCTAGAAACTTAAAAAAATTTATTTTTTTGAAAATTTTTTGTATAATAGTACATCATGTCAGGAATATTGTCTGAAAATTTCAAGTCGATCGGAGCAAAACTGTAGGAGTGAGAGAGATTTAAAGCGCCACGTATTAAACGACAGGCGACCCGACAGGCGACCCGACCCCGGCCGCCGAGCATTTCAGGTATTCGAGAGCAGGTAGTCAGCAGGCCTATTGTTTCCGTACCTTTCTTAAAAACTCGAGGGGAATCTTGTCTATACATGTTAAAACACGCTTTGACCGTTACAAGCAGAGAAATTTTGTACGTTGCCTTAGTTTTGCATTGTTCGTTGAGCCGAGCGGTTATACGTTTACGCTGCGATTTGTAATTATTTTTTTGGTATAATGAATCGACATAAAGTTCCGAGACACCAACAAACGTGTTCTACTCGAAAAGATAGGACGAAAAAACGGAAACAAAAATTTAATCCGAAAACATCTGAAAATAACGAAGCATCTTTCTCGAGCACATCGGCAAAAAAACTGAAAAGTCAAGAGGAAATTAAAGTGCCAGTAAATGCTGATATACAGTACG
Source organism: Trachymyrmex cornetzi (assembly GCF_001594075.2). Taxonomy (NCBI): domain Eukaryota; kingdom Metazoa; phylum Arthropoda; class Insecta; order Hymenoptera; family Formicidae; genus Trachymyrmex; species Trachymyrmex cornetzi. Next base: position 69,305 of record NW_017299950.1, on the reverse strand, counting down.
CAATTATAGATTTTTTTTTGGTGTTTTCAACTCTGTGTGTCGACTTTTGTGAAATGCTCCAACATTGTGAATGAAAAAGTGTGTGGTGGAAAAATTGAATTTCAAGGTTCTAAATTAGGTCTTGGTTTTAAAATCGTGGTGGAGTGTGAAAACTGCAATTCTCGGTATATTTCATCAAGTGAACGAATTGGCCAAGCATATGTAATAAATCGCAGATTTGTTTTTGTTATGCGAATATTAGGCATAGGTTTAGTCGGGTGTAATAAATTTTGTGGATTGATGGATATAGCTTCTTCTTTCTTACATCACACAACGTACGAATTCTATGTAACGAAAATATACGAATGCGCAAAGACTGTTGCCGAGAAGCTTTTCTCCTTAGCTGCTAAAGAAGAAAAAAATATATTGTGCCAGGAAAACGGCTTGACAGATAAACGCTACTGTATCTGATGATGGCACTTGGAAACGTCGCGGATTTGCGTCATTATACGTGTGGCAACGTTGATTGGATACTATTCCGGAAAAGTTTTGGATGTGTTCGTAAAAAGCTCGTATTGTAAATCATGTGAGAGTTGGAAAAAAAACTAACCACGACAGAATATGAAGAGTGATATAATGATCATGTAGAAAATGAACAATGCAGTGCAAATCACCAAGGAGCAGCTGATAACATGGAAGTTTCGTCAATTCTTGCAATGTTTCAACGATCGTTCGAAAAAGACGGCCTAAGGTACACTAACTATATTGGTGACGGGGACTCTAAAACGTTTACCGGAATTATAAATTCGAAACCTTATGGTGAAGATATTGAAATAAACAAAAAAGAATGTGTAGGGCACGTTCAGAAGAGAATGGGCACCCGTTTACGAGATTTAGTTAACAAAACTGTTAACTAGTTAATTTAGTTAACAAACTCGAAGAAAAAATAGTGAAAGGAAAAACTATAAGAAAAAAACTCTTTCTGGCAAAGGAAAACTGATAGGTTAATCGACAAATTAACAGTGTACTACGGATTGGCTATAAGAAGAAACAGTGATTCATTGCAAGATATGAAGAATGCTATATAGGCAACGTACTTTCATTATGGCTCAACGGACCAAAACCCACAGCACGAAAAGTGCCCAAACGGTGCTGATTCATGCTGCGCTTGGCAACGTGCTTCGGCTACAAATTCTTTGTCATCATTCAAACACGACCAGGCCCCATTATCGAATAATATTTTATCAGCTATCAAGCCCATTTATGAAGAGCTTAGCAAGGATGCGCTTTTACAACGGTGTGTTGGCGGCTTCACACAGAACAACAACGAAAATCTGAACGGTCTCATTTGGAAAATCACTCCCAAAATATTTCCTGCTGGTTCGAAAATCGTGGAAATTGCTGCATATGTTGCTTCCTGTACATTCAATCAAGGAATCTCAGCTCTCCTTATGTTCCTTCATGCGATGAATGTGAAACTCGGACCCAATAGTCACAACTACGCGCGTAATGAGGACAGCCATCGCATTCTCGCGGCAGAGAAATGAGCGGAGGCTCAGACCCGAGAAGCCAGAATTCGACTTAGACAGGAGCAAAAGGATGCCTTGGACCTTGCAGCTGCAGCAGGACCTTCACTTTATGGGCCTGGAATCGATGATTCAATGTAAGTTAAAAAAAAATTGTTTTCTCTGTTTTATTCTTCTTTAAAATTTTAAGCGCGTTTTTCTCAAAATTACTTTTTTGAAGTCGATAGTCAAAATTTCTCAAAATCTAATGAACCGATCGGTTTGAAATTTTACACACTGCTTTTAGGCATGATTGACTTGTGCTTGAACAAAGGATTTTTTATATCTTCAATTACAACTCATTTTATAAGCCAAAATATGGCCAAAATTTATGCAAAAAACGACACGTTTCGTAAAAAACGATACCAAAAATTTAATTTTCAATATTTTGAAAAATCCTTCGATCAAGCACAAGCCATACACACAGAGATACTAACAGAAAAAAATTTTGTTTTTTTATTTCAGATAAAAAATACTGTAGTTACGGTGACTACCGTGAGGGCACTTTTTTGGGATGATCAAGTGTACAAGGCTCTCAATGGCTGCAGGGTGTTATTTTCTCCCGCGCCTTAGAGCGGGGGAATACGTGGAAGCCCTGGAGTCGCTGGGGGAGCACATTGCGAGACGCTCTCCCAGACCAATATGTGTTACGATAGTTTGACGTCTCGCAACAGCGGAGATGCTCACAGTAGTCGTGCTTCGACTTAACTTTTCGGAACGGGCTTCCCCAAGGTGCTCGAGGCTTACGCTTTTATATTCATGAATTAGGCCGAATTCATGCGTAGTTGCATTAAAGTCTGTCACCTGTTTTGTAATCAAAAGTAGGTGATTTGATTTTTAACTGCTGACATAGATTTTGAGTATGACCGATTTGGGTCATAACAATATATAACATCTTAGACATTAATCTTTTGTTGTAATTGCGTCCAGAATCTAAGATGACCACTTCTTTCCAATTGAAATCATAATCATATTGCAACCTATGTTCAGTTATGACCGAAAGCGTGGATGTGTTTCTACAAATCTGGTTCTTGTGTTCCGAGATTCTAGTTTTCAGTTTCTGCAAGTCTGCTCAACATAGGTTGCATTACAATCGCTACAGCAAATTTTATAAACAACATCCTTCTTAGATGCTTAGCAAGAGGATCTGTATGTGTTTTGATCACCTCCCCCCCAAGTTTATTAACACTAAAAAACGAAAGATTGGAATCTAAATCTTTAGTATTGGTTTTAAATTTCCCGAAGATGTTATCGATATATGATATAGTAAACTATAATTTGTTTGTAAAACTTTCTTGTGAAGTTTTTTTTATTATCAACCATTATAGAATTTGTTTTTTTGTTGATTAAATTTTTAATTCTAGTATTGATTGTGTCAAAAATTAACTTCAGAGAGTAATCGTTATTCAATAGTATATTAACAATGTACTCTAGATTTTTTTGGTGAAATATAGGGTGTGAAATCTGAAAGGCCCTGTCCACTAATTCGATAATTATGCCTCTCTTTTGACTTAGACGATGTTGGGACAAAAAATTGAAATAGTCTCCAGAAAAGGTAGGTTTCTGATATCAATCGAAAATAATTTTGTCGTTGGAATTGATAATGGTAGTGTCTAAAAAATTAATTCTATCATTGCCTATTTCGAGAGTAAATTGTAGTCTCGGGTGATAAGAGTTAAAATTGTCTTAGTACGTTCTGAATCATCGTCGATGGCACTGTCATAACTATATCGTCAATATATCTAAAACAAAAGAGTATCTCAAAATCAAATATCTCCAGCACCGTCCTTTCCAAATCCTGCATAACCAGATCGACAACAACTAGGGACAAGAGAACCATCGGTGTGCCAAACTTCTGTCGATATACGCAGTCATAAAATTTAAAATAAGTCGAGTCTAATACAAATCGCACTGGGTCGAGGAATTCATCTTTCGGTATGTTACAGTGGTTCGAGATGAAACTCCATCTCGAAGAGATGTTTTCTAGAACTAAATCAATCGGTACGTTAGTAAATAGTGCAACCACATCAAGAGAAATTAGGATGAAAAAATGTTTTTCTTAGAAATTCTTTTCTTAGACTAAAAAAAGTCTAGAGCTCATTGTTAATATACTATTGAATAATAATTACCCTCTGAAGTTTATTTTTGACACGATCAATAATAGAAATAAAAATTTGATGAACAAAAAAACAAATTCTATAATGTGTTACGTCCTACAGACGCAGATTCTTTTCTTTCGAGAGAATCGGCTCCGCCGCGACTACGATTGGCACCTGCGAGACGCGAGCAGGAGTCCCCTTATAAAAATTGAAAAACAGATCACACAAGCTCCGCGAAAAACTCGTAAACGTCAATCAACCCGAAAAAATAACACTAACGCAGGCCAAGATTACGAAAAATATCATAAATGGACCTAAGTCACGCGATGATAAAAATTCAAGCTGTTGTCCGAATTGTTTACCAACAATTTCATCTTCAGAAAAACAGGCGCCGCGTCGCCACAAAAATCATAAAACATGAGATAACGTCTCACAGCCGTTTACTTAGCCATATTTTCCGCGAAGATGACGGAATTCATCACTCGCTTAAAGCAATCTTATCCCTTTTAGAGAAAACATAAATCATTCCTTTTGTTCTCTAAACCTCTTTTAACAGTGTACTTTAGATTAATAACGATAGGACATCTTAAAAATCGTAAATCTCGCGCGACATTGCAACTATTGCATTCTAGACAAAGGGCACTACGCCCTTTTTTCGGAATATAAATAAAGGTCCCGCGGAAGCGCAGAGTCTCAGATACAGTTTAACAGTAGCCGAAGTCGTCGAAAGTTCGCGAAAATTCTAAAGTAGTCACGTCGGAAGTTCCCGAAAATTCTAAAGCAGTCAAATCCACGCAAAGTTCGCGAAAATTCAATTCGCGCAGCACATTATTTGAGTGGTCCGGTGACCTCTGAAGTTTATAGAGAGCACACACCCGCCACTGCTATCCTTGGTTGGCCTTGCGTGGACGCTGAAACCGATTCGCCTGGCAGTAACCATCACACTCCCCCCCCCTTTTTTGTACCAGCGCGCACCCGACCGCATACACACATATATATATATACATATATATGAATAAATACTTTAACTATTTACTTAATTATAGTGCGGTCTCACTTTTAACGTCCGGCGCGCTATACTATAGCACTCCGGCCGTCTACCAAGCGAACGCGAGCACACAATATAGCAAACGATATAATACGTGCCGC
>NW_017299950.1:53655-63029 GCF_001594075.2 Trachymyrmex cornetzi | reverse complement strand
CCCCGCGCGCCCCGCTCCGCGCTCGCGTTCCTGCGAACACGTGTCGCGTCTCGAGATCGCCGAAATCTCGCGCTCAGGACGTAACACACTCGTGCAAAAATAAACGGGAACGAACTCCCTATCTCCGGCGGAGTTCGCGGAACCGTCCGGTACCTGACGACTTAAGACCGGTAGAACCGACCTGCAGCCGCCCTACCGTGATAATAACGCCGTGGTCACCCGAAAGGGTACCTCCTTTAGTACCTTCACTATCGCTCGACAACTCGATTGACTATACACCCGCATCATACTCGCCCACACCAACACCTACAGAACCACTTGACCTAACAATCCCTCCAATCCTCGACCCTAGGGCTCTAGAGATCCTCAACTACTCTCCCCCGCCCTTCGAGGAACGATTCCTTCCCTCTCCTTCCCTTTTTGACCAGTTCCCAACTCCCCTTTTCTCTTTTAATCAACTCCCAACTCCCCCTCTACCGATTGGGATCGGATCGTCCAATCGTTCTCATCCACCTCCAACGAAGGGGACAGACAAATCACCGTCTACGTCCCTGGAAATTCCTCCCCTTTCCTCGTCCAGCTGAGACACCTAATCCCAGTCTGTCCATGGACTTCCTTCCTGGCAACCAATACCTAATAATCACCTCCTCCTCTCTTACACACACACACACACGCACGCACAAAAAATTATAATAACAAAAAAAAACAATCCACATACATCATGCGCTCGGGACTTCACTACCAAACAATTATTGTACTATACATAAAACAACACATTAATCATGTAAGTTAGTTTTAGTTTATTTTATATATATATATTTTTTATAAATAAAAGTAAGTTTTAGTTTTTCTTATATAGTCGCATTTAATTCTTAAATCGCCTCACACGAATATCCCGTTCCCCCATAACGCCTAAGATTGCACGAGATCCAGTCCCAGGTCAAAAGGATTAAGTTCCTTGACCTAAAAAGTAGGACCAATGTTCGCACTGTCTCTAGATATTCATTCATCGGAACAGGTGTCATAGCGTCCCTTCAGGACGTTGACCCACGTTCTGGGACTTAAAAGGGTGTTAAAGACTCACAGCTGTGCGCTTCCGTGCGTATACCTGTGAGATTAAGTCAAGCGTCCTTCCATACCCTCTCCATCTTCCTCCTGTCTCTCTCTCTCACTCTCGCCAATAATTAGGGTTGGACGTAACAAATAATTAAATAATAAAAAAACTTTATAAGAAAGTTTTATAAAAAAATTATGGTTTACACACTGTACCATACATCGATAACATCTCCGAGAAACCATTACTAAAGATTTAGATTTCAATCTTTCGTTTTTTAGTGTTAATAAATTTGGGGACGGGGAGGGGGTGATCAAAGCACATAAAGATCCTCTTTCTAAGCATCTAAGAAGAACGTTGTTTATAAAATTTGCTCTAGCGATTATAATGCAACCTATGTTGGGCAGACATGCAGAAAACTGAAAACTGGAATCTCGGAATATAAGAACCATATTCGTAGAAACCATGGGGTTGGGAAGTAACGCGTTACTTGTGTAACGATGCACCCCCAGAAATGCATCGTTCCCGGCAATACCAGCTCGCCGGATGCCGCTACGGTGACCCCCGGTCACCGTACGCGATGAGAGCGCGGTGCGCTCGAAATATTTTAAAGAACGCAAACATAATTTCAGGTCGCGTGAACTCGCAAGTCCGCGAAACCCGAGCGTCGCCGAACGACGCCGAGCGCCGCAGCTCTCGCTCGTATTGTTCCACGCCGAGAGTCACCGAATGATTCCGGAACAATACGAGCGGAAGCAACAATTAGTATAAAAGCGCCGCGAGAGGATAGTTCGTGCTTTTTGCTCCTGATCCTGATCCTGATACACCGACCGATTCCTCGATCACTTGTAACGACGTTACATTTTCGTTTCTTTTTTTTGGTAACGATTTGGTAACGCCGTTACTTTTTTTATTAGTAACGAAAAAGTAACGTTATATTTTCTTTAGTAACGAGTAACGAAATTAACTCCGTTACTCTTTTATCGTTATTTTTTCATAGATCATGGCCGTCACGGACAATATGATTACAGGTACAGACGGTGACAGAGTAATGCCTTAACACCTGAAATTGTACGAATATCGGGACACATTCAGAGCACACTCTCCGTCTCTAAATATTCGTCCATCATAACTGTTGATTACTCGGCAAAGTTATTCTATTATATTGGGTATGGGAATAAGTTTCCGCCCATTGTAGAAAGATGTCGTTAGTAGCATTGCTTGTGTGTTTGATAGAACGGCAACACATGTGTTTGAAAGGTTTGTGTTCAAACTTTTGAGCCCAATAGTTGGCATTCGTTCGAAGCGTAAAAAAGAGTAACTTTTTTTGCGTTGAAGATGTCGGAATTTATTCCAAAAAAGCAACATTTGCGGGAAGTTTTACTCCATTATTTTATTTTAAAGAAAAGTGCTGCAGAATCGCATCGGTTGCTCGTAGATGTTTACGGTGAGCATGCTCCATCGAAAACCAGTTGTAAAGAATGGTTTCGGCGATTCAACCGTGGTGATTTTGACGTGCATGACAAAGAACACGAAGGTGCACCGACAAAATTTGAAGATGCAGAATTGCAAGCATTACTCGAAGAAGATTCATGTTTATCGTTCGATAGGTTGTCAAAAGAGTTAAATGTTGATAGATCCACTGTTGGAAAACGTCTACACGCAATGGGAATGGTGCAAAAAGAAGGAAATTGGGTGCTATACAAATTGAAAGAGAGAGACATGGAAAGACGTTTGGTCATCTGCGAGATGCTTCGTCAACGACAACAAAGGAAGGGTTTTCTACATCGTATCGTAACTGGCGATGAAAAATGGATCTACTACGATAACCCTAAACGTTTGAAAGTATGGGTGATGCCAGGTGAACCAGGTCCATCAACGCCAAAACGAAATGGTAACTCTCCGGTATATACGCCGCACCTATCAAATACTTAATTTATTAAGTATTATTTACTATGTTTAAAGTAAACGAACTATATCAGTAAAAACTTTATACTGCTACTACTATGAAAAAAATATTAGAGAAATCCGAAATATTTATTTTTCATTTAAAAAAATAAACTTTTTGAAACCCTTGCAGTTTTACCGTATATCCCATAGGGTTGGGATATATGGCTACTTATAGGGGGAGGGAGGATATGTATGGCTCATGAAAAATTTATAAATAATGCATATATATATGTAAATAAGATGTATATATGTAAAATAACATAATAACTTATAAAATGCGTTTTTAAAGTTTTATTAAGGATTAAGAATGGTAAATATGTATATGAAGTAATAAATAATAATTACAATTTTCCCAGATGTATTACAGGTGTTATGACATGAGGTACATATTTCATGTAATGCGTTTATTGTATTTAGTGCACTGAATTCAATCTGCACACATTGTATGTTTTGGGCAAAAATCCCGGTCGCTAAAAATGCCGCATATCCCAAACGGATGGGGTATACAAGACAATAAACTAAACAAAGAGTACGAAAGCAAAGCACTTGTATTTTGCTATACAACATGCTTTACTATTCCACTACACGTATGTATCACGAAAGAACCACTAAGTTTTTTACATGCCCTACAGTAATCATTTTATGTAGACTTTAATTTATGATGACGCTACTTAACAAAGTGACAAATCGATTCAACTCACAATAATTTCATTGATATTAACAATAAGAAACTGAAATCATAACACAATTAGCTCACTTTTATTTTCCAAATATTTTCCTCAGAGAGACATTTCCTCTCTGGGGTTATACAAAAATAAGCGGCTAGGCCGCGCGCCAGAAATGTATATATTTATCACGGTGGACAAAGGCCCCCCCCCCCGCATGGGCAATAAAACTAAGAGACTGAGGAGCGAGCCCCCCAGCCTTCGCAAAAATATCACAATAATTTTCATCCCCCCAGCACGTAAGCTGGGGAGATACGTTATCACAGTAATTGCTCCTCCGGGATATCACAGAAGTGTCAAAAATATAAAAGTCCCGGAGGAGCGCGCGCGGCAATTTTATATAAATAAGTATTAAAAATAAAATTGTAAATCGCGCACATTCACACTCGCATGAAATACAATAGTCGTTTTACACGGCATACACACTCGGACAGTCAGGGCCCCACAAACAGTTAGAATAAATAGTACTTAAATAGAAAAAAAATATAAAAGAGTAAAAGATTAAAAGAAGAGAGTACAGTACTTAAAAGAAGAGAATAGAAGGAACAAGATAGAAGGAAGAAAGAATAGGAAAGAAGTGAAGAATAAAATAGCATAGCTAATAGCAATAAAAGATACAAAAGTATACAAGATAACTAAATGAATAAATTAAAACCAGCAGAGAGGAGTCCCGTCCAACAGTCAATATATATTAAATTAAAATTAAAAATGTGTACATATATAATAAAATAGGCGATTAGCGCCATTATCACAGACATACCAATAAATAAAAAGTTGGACATTGGGCCACTCTCTCTGCTAAGTAGAAAAGGGGAGGCCAAGACAAAACACAAAGATAAAGTACGCGACACTCGCAACGTTCGGAACGCGACGCGCCGCATCCTGTGCTAACCTTTCCTCGGCGAGCCAGCGTCAACGTACCGCTCTTGGCGGCGTCGAGAGAAGATCCCCAGAGGGACGTGAAGGAGCAAGGTACTGACGGATGCCGGACACGTGCTCCACATATATGTCGCGTGACCAGCGAATGGTATCCGAAACGATGAGATGTCGTATCATTGATGCATATTGGGCCGTAACTCTCAATAGTCTCAACACCATCTCATTTCTCGGGTCCCACGAGCCGAGAACGCCGACGACGAAGGCCGTCACGACACGATACCCTTGTCGTTGTAACTCTTCGGCCAGGGCGTTGTGTTTATCAAGTTTTCTCGTCCTGGCCTCTTCAAATGCAACCCATCTATTTTCGAAGGGTACTGTGACGTTGTGACCGAACTCCAAGCGAATACTCACCGTTCGGTCCCTTTATCTGTGATGTATCACGGTCGCCACTCCCTTTAACCACCAAAGGAGAAGGTATTCTTCTTTCAATCAGCCGGTCGTCGGTGTCAGATCTTCCTCGTCTCGATAAGTCGGCTCGCTCCGACTCTATTCGCTCGCAGAGGGAAACGTTTCGTTCAATAATAAATCTGTGTTTTGCAGGAAATTCACAATACTTGCTTTATTAGTCGAAGCACTTTGTTCACATTACATTAGTCCGCTTAACGCCGCTCTGGGAACACACACCAGATGCGCATGCTGCACTTTCAATCATTTACAATATAACTACTTTGGTATTTATTCATTACTCGATCGTTGACGCGAAGCGTAGCCCCCGTTCACTCTATATCGCCCTTGGTTCTACGGCCCGCGATCGAAACGGTCCCACTCGCAACTTCCGGATACTTATCGATCGACTCGGTTATTCGAACGGATAATAATCCCCGACGACGAACTCGATAGCGATTCAAAAGAACTTTCCCAACGACAACTACGATAACTACTTCACCGATTTTCAATGTCTTGCCGAAGCCGGAGAGGAAAAAGCCTATACAAAGGCACAAGACGAACCACCAAGAAGTCTAAAAGCCTCAAAGCGGAAAGCCTGACTCAAAAAGCTCGCTCCGTCTCGCGCTCCCGCTTATATCTCCTTCGCGCTGCCTCCTCTTCGGTGCTCGCATCGCTTCGTTCTGTTTGCGCGTTGTTGACGCTCGCAACGTTAGCCTTATCTTACTAGCTACGCCGCTATATAATGTTCCTGCGTTTTGTCATTATGTAATTTTTTAATCAATGATTTTCTTTATTTTCAGGTATCCTTCACGATGGTGAGATGCAGCCGCTGATGTCCTCCCGCTGGAGTTACAGGTAAGTATTCTAATGCAATTTTATTTATAGGCTACTAAAATCTTCCGACTGCACCCCCCGTTCTCTATAAACAGTATATACATCGATATGTTTTCTTATGATTCTAACTCTCAATTATTCCGTTGCCGTAACAATAATTTACGTACACCCGGTATCTGTAACAAGCTTAAATTTTAACCTTACACCCCCCCTTTGGTGCTCACAATGATAATGACAGTCGGTTTTCCAGACATCTTAAATTTAGGTTTGTCGCGACAATTTTTTACCGTCACCCGGTATATGTAGCGACTTGAAATTTTGATGGCATATCACCTTCGTGATAATAATAAACTTAACGGTTCGTTTTCGCGATACTCCAAGTTCGAGTGTTTCGCGACAATTTTATATAGTCACCCGGTATGCGTAATGACTTAAAATATTAATAGCACATTGCCTTAGTAATAATGAGAAACGTAACGGTCGCTTTTTGCAATCCGCTAATATTAATTCTGCTGCGAGTTTTTATCAGTCACTCGGTATACGTAATGACTTGGAATATTAGCAATACATTGTCTTAGAGACAATAAGAAACTTAACGGTCGCTTTTCCCGATATTCTGAGTTTAAGGATATCGCGACGGTTTTTATATATTCACCCGGTATACGCGGTGATTTTGGATTTCAGCAATGCGTCTCTTTGACGCTTAATATCAATATAACGGTTATATTTGCAGATATTACAACCTTAAGTATATCATAACAATTTTCTATGATCACCCGGTATACGAAGTAACTTCGAATTCTAATGACGAGTCTTACTTATGCTTAGAGTGAACTTGACGGTCGGTTTTTGCCAGATTCTAACTTTTAGTTTAATATATCTTGCGATACCTTTTTTCCCGTCACCCGTATAACGGTTGTTTGCTTTGTGCGTTAACTTCTACGGTTTTGTTGCCTTAAGGGCACTAACTAAAACTTAACTCTATCTTACGTCTATTGATAACTTTTTTCTTTTTTCTTTCTAATCATTTTCCTTTCATCGCAATATTAACTATGCTACCCTTAATAATAATAATCATAATACTAATAGTGATAATAAGATAATTGGTGATAATAATATTTATAGCGACAAACATTTTTTGTGTTTCGCACGTCAAAACGAACAAAAGGAAAATAATAACCGTAAACTTACATTGTCGTTACTCGGCGCGTATTCTTTATTTTCCTACCTTCCGGTACGGCTGCTGCGGACGCGAAGCCGGGGACTTGTCTCCGGTTTCAACGTCACATATGGCGACACTTTTGGAGGGCTCGTGCCTGACCACAAGGTCAGGTCGTAGTGCCGCCAAATCGCCGCTGACGCCCTCCACCCGCTGGTTAACCCACACTACTCCTGGAAGGCGAGTGGCCTTCCCGAGGCGGTGCAGGACAGCGTTGTGCCTCAACCGCTGTATTACGGCGGAATGGATACTGCAGTGACAGAGCACGTGAGGTAAAGTTTCCGATGCTTCACCGAATCGCTGACAGCGCTTGTCATTATTGTCCCAACGTCGCGCGCCGTTGAGAGGTAAGACATTTAACCGGGCCTTGTGGATAAAGCGCCAATCAGCGAAGCAAGTGAAACTGCCGCCATGGATAAAGTAATTGCCCACCCGGCTCCGTGACGACACCTCGAAAATTTTACCTTGATCAGACTTACTAAGCAACCTATTGGAGTAATGCTCTGCTACAGCTGAGCGCTTCCGATTCACTACCTGGCCGTGCGCTCCAGGTGGAACCTTAATCGCTGCCCCCCTGGGCCCTTGACACTCCAATTCCATTTCCTCCCTGTCCTCAGCCCACCGCCACCGCAAGGACAACCTCTCGGACTGTCTGAGCGCGGCGTTCCGCGCACTCGACCAGAACGAAGCCTCTCCTCCTCATCCTTCTATTCAGCGAACCGGATAAGAAGGAGACGATATCCTTGCAACTAGGGGCGTGGCCGATCCTGTGCCCAACCAACGATTCTCACGCCAACTCCGTCACAACACCGTCCCGCACCGTTAACATACGGTAGGCGTGGACTACCGTGAGAATGTCGGCGAGGTTAAAGTGCGGTAAGAGTCCACATCCTCCCAAACGAGGAGGCATGTAGACTCGCTCTGCACTCCCTCGCTGAGAGAGGTTGAGCCAGGATTTGACATGTCGACGGATGTTGAAGTCAACGGTCTTGAGGAGACCCTTAAACACTCTGGCCCCCCGAAGCAGAAAGTCTAATCTAGGTAGGATAAAAGTCCCCAGAACCTCTATCTGCCACGGGGCGAGTAGTGAATGGTCGACCGCGCGCAGGTTCGGGATGTCCCCGACAGTAGCGTAAGACGTCTGGTCAATGGAGAACCCGGTTGGAATGCCAAGGTGGATGTACGAATCACCCTGAGCCAGGGGATTTATCGCCTCCCCTTGGATTTGGAATGACGTTGGTAGGACTCTGCCGCCATTCCCCGCACCGACGTGCAAGATAGCACATTTCGCAGGGTTGAATCGCAATCCCACCGACGCTGCCTCCGCCTCCACAGAGGCAGTTAGCAACCTCTCCATCCCTTCGGGCGTCTGGGCCAGAAGTTCAACGTCGTCCGCATAAACCAGCGCAGACCATGATCGCACGTGTAGGGCGTAGCCATCGTCCGACGCGGCTGCCACACGGACAACCGAGTCAATGGTTAAGTTAAAAATGATTGGACTTAGCGGACAACCATGACGGACGTCCGATTGGATGGGGATGGGTGCTGTGTGAACCTCGGCGGTTTGCACCCTCGTTGTGCAACCATCGTACATGGAGTCTCATATCGCTATGAGACCCCGTGGCACCGCGAATCTTATAAGCGCATTACAGATAGTCGCGTGCGGGATCGATCCAAACGCGTTGGACAGGTCCAGCCACGCGACCACCGCTTGACGCTTAGTTTGCTTAGAGTGCGTTAGAATTTTCTGCAGAACGAAGTTATGCTTGTAGCACAACTCATTCCGCAAGAAGTTCTTCTGCATGGAGCAGAGCTTCCCGTGAGTGACTGCCCAGTCGGTCAATCGGTCGGCCAAGAGCGCGGCGAAGAGTTTGGGGACGGTGTCCCCCAAAGCGAGAGGGCGCCAGTTTTCCAACATGCCCCGATCCCCTTTTTTGTGTATTAACACAGTATTGGAGGTCTTCCAGGACGCGGGGACTGCCTCGAGTCGCAAGCAGATGTTGTAGGTTGCTGTGAGGAGTCGCGCTCTCGAATCCGCCCCATGATAAGATACACCGTCGGGACCCGGCGCAGAATTATTCATACGCCGGAGCCGACGGTCCACCTCTCGCTCCGCGAGCGGACCCAGGACCGCGGACACCTCGAACACTTCCGCAAAAATCAAGCAAAAATCAAGCATCCCACATGTGAGAGGCAAGGGGACTCACAAAAATCAAGCACCTCGAAGGGAACAGAGAACTACCACGTCCACGTCGTTGTTCCTGGG
>NW_017299950.1:49861-53331 GCF_001594075.2 Trachymyrmex cornetzi | reverse complement strand
ATATGTATATGTATATGTATGTTTTCGAGGGCGCTGATTACGATTTTGATATCAAATTTCGAAAATACAAGATGGCGGACCCAATATGGCGACTGTCTAATTTCGATTTCGCGTTTTTTTTTTATATGACATGAAATTTGATCCATGAAGCTCTTTTGGATTGCTGATGACGATTCTAACATCAGAAATATATTATTCCAAACGATGAATTCAAAATGGCGGATTCAATATGGCGACTATTCTTTCATATTTTCAATTTTTAAGTTTATTTTTCGGCAGTGCTCTCCATATGACGTCTTTAGCCAGTACCGTAAATGTAACTGTTATCGATTCTCACCGCGGGGAGGTAGACGTTTATCATGAATCATTTCTTTTGTTTTTTTTTGTTTTTTGTTTTCTTTTACTTTTGTTGTTTTTTAAAACTTTTTGTTTTTTTCTTTTTCCGACTGTTCAAAATACATTGATATGTTAATTGTGATCAATTTTGCTGCACTCTTTGCAGATGTAAAATAGACAGGTATTACAAAATCTATACGTTCTTATTTTACATAAATCCGTTTTACATTTTTTTCTTTGGTCTGCTTGCATAATGTGATGTTCAACTACGGTAGAGTCTGAAGGTTTGCACTGCATATACATATGTGTATATATACACACGTACACGCGCATCCAAATTCACACGCGCGTGCGCGCGCACACACACCACAGACACTCGCAGGCACATACACGCACACACACGCACACGCACGCACGCACGCACGCGCCCGCTCACACACACGCGCCCGCTCACACACACACACACAGACACACGCACACACATACACATAATATAAATGAAAAAAATAGGAAACACATTTTAGCTTCATGGATCAGATTTCATGTCATATAAAAGAAAAACGCGAAATCGAAATCAAACAGTCGCCATATTGGGTCCGCCATCTTGTATTTTCGAAATTTGACATCAAAATCGTAATCAGCGCCCTCGAAAACATACATATACATATATATATGTGTACAGTGCAAATAACTTTATGAGCGAAATCTCGATTCAACCCTAGTTGTTGCCAAAATAGCCTCTTCTGGGGTGGTTTTACAATCCTTACATAAAAAAAATAAAATAACCAAATGGCATAACTTTTTACATTGGACATCGACCGCCCTGTTATCGTTCATTTTACTGAATTTCAAGGTGTATTTTGCATTGGAAATTGCACTTTTTTGACAAAAATATCCTTAAAAACTATCCTTTTTTTGTTAAATTTAAAAAAATCAGGAGTTGGGCATTGTTTTTTCGTTTATATTGTTTTTTCGTTTTTTAAATGGCATAAATCGATAGGGCGACCTCGAAAATAGCGGACTATGTCTTTTGCATTTTTTGGGGGGGATGAAAACAGATGACAATACGTTGTTCAAAGTTGATGATCAAAATTGTCATTCTGGGACGAAATGGGTTAATACAATTACTAACAAATGGAAATCTGAAGGAGCAATGTCCGGTGAATACGGCGGGTGGGGCAGAATTTCTCACTTTACTGATTCCAAGTATTTCTTGATCGGTTTTGCAACGTGTGGCCTAGCGTTGTCATGTAACAGAATCAGCTTGTTGTGCTTATTATCCCATTCCGGTCGTTTTTCTTTCAAAGCTTGGTTTAAACGTATCAGTTGTAGTCGATAACGATCGCCAGTGATGGTTTCGGACGGTTAGAGCAGCTCATAATATATAACACCTCTCTAATCCCACCAGATGCACAACATAATCTTCGGAGCATGGATATTTCGTTTTGGCGTTGACTAATTTATATCCGGCGTTTTAATTTAAAACTGAAGATGGCCACATTCAAGGCCGAAACATTTATACTACTCAACAAAATCTAGGGAACACTTCTGTTATCGTAGTAGATCCATTTTTCATCGCCAGTTCCGATACGATGTAGAAAACCCTTCCTTTGTTGTCGTTGACGAAGAATCTCGCAGATGACCAAACGTCTTTCCATGTTTCTCTCTTTCAATTTGTATAGCACCCAATTTCCTTCTTTTTGCACCATTCCCATTGCGTGTAGACGTTTTCCAACAGTGGATCTATCAACATTTAACTCTTTTGACAACCTATCGAGCGATAAACATGAATCTTCTTCGAGTAATGCTTGCAATTCTGCATCTTCAAATTTTGTCGGTGCACCTTCGTGTTCTTTGTCATGCACGTCAAAATCACCACGGTTGAATCGCCGAAACCATTCTTTACAACTGGTTTTCGATGGAGCATGCTCACCGTAAACATCTACGAGCAACCGATGCGATTCTGCAGCACTTTTCTTTAAAATAAAATAATGGAGTAAAACTTCCTGCAAATGTTGCTTTTTTGGAATAAATTCCGACATCTTCAACGCAAAAAAAGTTACTTTTTTTTACGCTTCGAACGAATGCCAACTATTGGGCTCAGAAGTTTGAACACAAACCTTTCAAACACATGTGTTACAGTTCTATCAAACACACAAGCAATGCTACTAACGACATCTTTCTACAATGGGCGGAAACTTATTCCTATACCCAATAATTACGGAACTTTTAAGTGAAAATGTGAAGTAACTGGGTATTTCCGGTATAGTAATTTCACATTTTAAAATCGATAGTTATAGGTTTGTACACAAAGTGAGTTTAAAAGTGCTAGAAGTAATTATAAGTTAGTTTTTTAATTCATCGTTTGATCAATCGCATTATGCTAAAAAATAATTCTTTTGTAAAAAGCTACATTTATGCATAATACGATTGATCAATCAATGAAAATTCTCGTTTATGCTTATTGTCTATTATTACATTATTAGGTATTAATAGTTATAACAAAAGTAGTACAAAATAAACATAACGGAAAAGCAGGAAATAATTTTATTAAATTACATGAGAAATAATATCTTGGCCAACTCGCTTTTGATATGGACCAGACGATATAAAATTCAATGCAGTTAGAACCTGTAACAAAAATTGTTGTTATAATAAATAATAAGTTTTCAATAGAAAAACTAATTCATTATATTACTTTGTATGACGTTATTCTAACTTCAATACCTGTAATTCAACAGCAACTGCATGACGTCTTGGATTTAGTAGAAGAGGTCGCATATCTTCGATGAGCACTCGTACGGCTTTCCGGGATAATCTTTGAATAATTATAAATAAGTTTACAATATAGTCACTTTATTCGATTTTTACTTTTCATTGTAAATGTCAACTTTTCAGAAAATGTAACCTCTAAAAGTATACAAAATCACATTTACCTGTAAAGACTGCGAAATTCACTTTCTGGTATACCAAATGGATCTGAGGCATCTCTTAGTCTCCTTCGTATTCTAAACATTACATTTTCTCGACATTGCATTAATATTTCGATCATTAAATTATCCATTGAGCGCGTAAATATATATATACAGGGTGGCCCGTTTTAATCGCCGCACCCGAATTTCTCGGAACGTAAG
>NW_017299950.1:47464-48628 GCF_001594075.2 Trachymyrmex cornetzi | reverse complement strand
TTTTAACATTTGACCTTGAAATGACCTTCTAAGGGTCATAAAAAAAATTTTCAAATACCGTTTCCGAAGTAAAATTTTCCGCTCTTTCCGAATCCGGTGTCAAAAATTGGGGTTCCCATTTAACAAAATCATATTGACCTTCAAAGTTAAGTTCAAGGTCAAAACTAATTGCACAGACAGATGGCCCCCTTCGATCTGGACAACTTTTGTCTAAACCGTTTTTCCCTATCTGGCTTACGTTCCGAGAAATTCGGGTGCGGCGATTAAAACGGGCCACCCTGTATATAGTGTATAATAGATATACAGGGTGTTTGAAAATTATCGGCTAATCGATCACGAGCAGGTAGAACGAACTGAATTGAATCGAAAAATCTTATACCATTTTGTAGGTTGCGCAATAATTAACGAGATATTAACGTTTAAAGATAGCCGAATAAGCACGTCCGGCCGGCCTATATATTATTTATCCTATATTATTTATCCTATATAAATAAGTTATATATATTAAATTTTTGTAGCACACAAATAAATATATAACTTATCCTTTTAGTCCTATATGTTACAAACTTTTTATTGATTTATTACTAAAAATTTATCAACAAATTTATTAATTTATTATTATTTAAGTATTAGGTGTACAACTTTGCTTCTGCCGTTTTCCTATAGATGGCTTTAGCGGTAAGTGATGGTCGAAATAAATCTATCATAGACGTCATACAATAAACTTGGGCATCTGTCAACGTAACCCCATAGAAACATTAGTCGATTTGTGTCTGCATTATAAAGTTATTCTCGATTGAAAATGTCAGTTTACGAGCCAAATTCTCGTCATTTGCGGGAGGTTTTAAATTTCTGCTTCAATATGAAGAAATCTGCGGCTGAGGCTCATCGAATGCTTTCAGATACTTATGGTGAGGCCGCTATTAATGAAAGAATGTGTCGTGAGTGGTTTCAACGCTTCAAGAACGGTGATTTTGACGTCGTGAAGACCGCCATAGCGGTGGAAGAGAGGTTTTCGAAGATGCAGAATTGGAGGCATTACTTGATCAAGACTCGTGTCAAAATCAAGAAGAATTGGCACGATCATTGGGAGTGACTCAACAAGCCATTTCAAAACGCCTCAAAGCCATGGGAATGATTTAGAAGCAAAGAAATTGGGTGCCG
>NW_017299950.1:42578-47339 GCF_001594075.2 Trachymyrmex cornetzi | reverse complement strand
CCCCAAGCGCAGAAAATCATGGGGAGTTCCCGGCCATGCTTCCACGTCGACGGCCAAACTGAATATTCACGGCTCTAAGGTCATGCTCTGTATTTGGTGGGACCAGCTCGGCGTAGTGTATTATGAGCTGTTAAAACCGACTGAAACAATCACAGATGATCGGTATTGAACGCAATTGATGCGTTTTAGCCGAGCAATGAAAGACAAACGGCCGCAATACAACGAGACACGATAAAGTGATTTTGCAGCGTGACAATGCTCGACCCCATTTTGCGAAAGTGGTCAAGACATACTTGGAAACGTTGAAATGGGAAGTCCTATCCCACCCGCCGTATTCTCCAGACGTTGCTCCCTCTGACTATCACTTATTTCAATCAATGACACACGGCCTGGTTGACCAGCACTTCCGGTCTTATGAAGAAGTAAAAAATTAGATCGATTCGTGGATCGCCTCAAAAGATGACTAGTTTTTTCGACGCGGGATTCGTACGCTGTCCGAAGGATGGGAGAAAGTAGTGGCCAGCGATGTACAACACTTTGAATCATAAATGTATAATCAGTTTTTTACAATAAAGCCTCGAATTTTGGAAAAAAACGGCGGAAGCAAAGTTGTACAAATTATATATATATGTGTGTGTATGTGTGTGTGTGCGCGCGCGCGCGCGCGCGTGTGTGTGTGTGGGCGTGTGCGTGTGTGTGTGCGCGCACGCGTGCGTTTGCGTGTGTGTATAAACATACAGCTTTGTTTATGTACTTGTTTATTATTAATTTTATATTTATATTTCTTTGTTATATATTATATAATAGAAAATTAAAAATAATATTTTTATCGTTTATATTATATAAAGTTTTCTTAAAATATAATAGAATAACTTTTCCGAATAATCAATAGCCATGATGGACGAATATCTAGAGACGGAGAGCGTGCTCTGAATGTGTCCCGATACTCGTTCAATTTCAGGTGTTAAGGCATACTTGTCATCGCCTGAACTAAATAAATAAAAAACTTTTTGCCTGTTTTTTATTTCATTTACTATTCTCGCTTTAGCATAAGAACACTAAAAATTAAAATATCTATTATATAATAAAATAATATAGAATTAAACATAAATATGTAAAATATTAATAAAAGAGAAAAATGTTCAAAGATAAATATCTTTTTAAATATCTCATATTTAATTTATATTCTGTCTTAGCATTCTGTTTTAAAAGCCTGTTTTAACATTAAAAAAAGTAATTATACAGAAGACAAGCTTATTCATTGATTTTGATAAAACTAGGATCATTCGATGTATTTTTCCACATCTCGTCATCATATGTATATGGTATACAAATTAATGTATTTGGGAGAGATAGAATTAAGACGGATTATTTTGACTAAATCTGGTTGTGGAAAGGGAGGGGGGAATATTTATGGAAATGAAGTTAGGGTGTATAATGATTAAGGATGTCGAATCTTTATTATATTGGGTGGAAGGGACGCAAAGGGCAGGAATTGTGGAAAGAGACGTAGTGGCCTTAGAGTCATCTGACACTGAACATATGTTTACAGTCTTATCTGAATCTCTTATATATGTACGTGCTTTTTTTGATAAAAACTAATAGGTTTGATATTATTTTTGATATAGATGTCCTGTTTATATGATATCCAATGGAGTTTATTTTCCATTATTTCTTTTTCTCGAATAAAATAAAAATAGCATGATTTTTCTTGTACGTTCAGATTCGACATCCTTAAAGATTCGACATCCTTAATCATTATCAAGAGACACGGTAGTGTCTCGCGCCAAGTGGGCGCGCAGCGCGAGACACTACCGTGTCTTTACGCGAGTCAGTGAGTTGCGAGCATCCCAAATTATCAGTTTTTTAATAAAGGCTAGACTGATCGAGTTCTGAATATGAGCTCCATCGACAGCTTGGGTCCGAATTATATAATAAGCGTTTATTTTACCTCTACGTGTCCTATGAATGGAGATATCGTGATGCGAAATCCAAAATGTCAAAATTATATGTAAGATACGTCATCGCCTCAAAAAGTCTCTTTTTCATGTTTTCAATGGTAAATGGCACTCGTTCATTGCTGTCATTCATTAAAGTCACCAGATAACAAAGTACCGCAATGAGCTTTCGAAGTGATTGCGTCAAAATGGCGGACCTGCATCATATGCACTATTCACGCGATGTTTTGCATCATATGTATTGCATTGCAAAAGTTTTTCTTTAATTAAGTTACTGTATAAGGAATTGGGAAATGAATGAACGATTATAAATGCTTGGCAAGCCTCAAAATCTATATGTGAGTAACACATACTTTCGTGCACTTTTCTGCACTGAACTTAGGCTGAACAATAAAAAAACCTATGTTAGACTAAAATCTACACGAATTAAGCATTCGTATAGTATTTCTTTTGGTTCATAAATAAATTATTTACAATTAAAAAATTGATATACATATTTTACGGCTTTATTTTCCCAAATAAATTGTGTTTATACAAGTACATAGTTTGAAAATGACTGAGTTCTGCATCAAGATGGAGGCAAGTTTGCGGTACTTTGTTATCTAGTGACTTTAGCTGTCATTTACCGATTTATTTATCTATAGTTTCATTAGCACTGCATTATATGTCGACATTTCACTGTATACTTTAATACTTTAATAAGTTACTTTTAAATTAAAAGTGTATAAAAATATAAGACAGGCCACTTAACCCTTTGGCCTACAACCACGAGTGAGAAGGAATTTGGTAAGTAAGACTCGTGGTAAGGAGTCTGACTCGTGCTCATTGTTTATGGACCAAATTCCTTACCACGAGTCTCACTCGTGATTGTAGGCCAAAGGGTTAATGTGTGAATGTCATTGCATATATATTCATGCCGTTACCAAATTCACGATTGTAGTCTCGTGAATTTGGTAACGACATGAATATATAGGCAATGATTTCAACATAATGCTTTTAAATCAAATAAAAGATTTATTTGATTAAAAAAAATGATGTTTATGTTAAAGAAATGATGTTGAATTCAAAGAAATTTTTTCTTGAATCGTATAGCAAAACATTTATTTAAATCGAAGAAACCTTTCTCTAGGTGTAGGCTCGCGAGTCAAGATTTTTCTTTGACATCAAACCAGTCAATTTTTTCTTCAACAGAAAAATAACAATTCTTTGAATGGAAGAAATCTTTCTCGGGGTGCGCCGTTAGTATTCGTGTACCTACCGCTCATGGAAGTTCAGACACTTGCATAAATTTTATCGAGAGATCATGTACAAAATTAAAATTTTACAAAACAGCAATTGTATTATTTTTATATATATAATAGCTTGAATTTACAAACTGACACGGAGAATTTGAACTCAGCATACGAGTGTTTATTGGCTAAAGTTTAGATTTCAATCTTTTTGTTATTTATAATTGACGGTCATGCGAATTACATGTATACTGAAGATAAAATAATCGGCAAATTGTGAACGAGGGCATTTGCTTGTTGACGATAGACATGACAAGTAGCATGATTTTCGCACATACTAACATTATATCATGTAAGTTAATATCAATTTTTAATTTATAACTGTATTTACAATTAAGCTAGTACTGGTAAATAACATACGATAATGTAGTGTTCTAGGGGGAGCACATTGATGTAACTTAGTAACTAAGAAATATTGATCAAGATCCGATACAAGAATTGAAACGTATATTTTAATACAATAAAGAATTTGACACACAATTATACCTAGTGATTGGACTCGATTTGGCATTGAAACACATATTGATGTATTATTTTTTAAATATATTTTAGGTCGCTTGTACACATACTAACAATTGCAAAAGCTTTATAAATTAATTTTAATTTTGTATGTCAATGTTGCCGGCGGCGGGAGCCTTCGATCTGGTTCACCCGTTAACGACAATTAAGACGATTTATTTTTGCGCCGGGTTCGCTCGGACGCGTCGACGGAGCCCTCTCGACCCGTCGCTCTCCAGATTCGTACTGACTTTCGTCGCGCAAACTCGAACGGCTCGCGGCTTTGATTTTGGAAGCGATAACGCGATTCGCCGATAACATCGGCCCAGCAACGAGCGACGAATCAGGGGGTAACACACCAAGTACGACGAGGGCCTTTTTTCTGTATCGAAAGACTCCCGTCGTCATCGGCACACAAACACGCGCTCTTGACATCGACATTGCTCGAAAGTCGAATCAACAAAGATTCGAAGCGAAGAAGTTTCTCGAGCGATCTCGACTACCGCACGAATTAACGCTCTAATTCCGAACATACCGCCCGCCTCGTATACGCCGGATACGAAATACAGCAAAAGACGTGGCGAGATCGAAGATACTCTCTCTTAGTCGCAGCGCGAGCTAAGGAACGCAAAGGGCGACAGTGATTGACGCTAGCCGAATAAAGAACTTTAAATGACCTTATAGGTAGGGACGAAAACACAATAAAGTAATTAACGCTAAATGTACAACACGTCTTAACTCGCTCTAGAAGTAGGGGCAAATGACAATCCATCGGTCGGTTTCGCTTGTTCCGCGAATAAGATAGCCGACGCGACCTAAGTCTAAAGTAATATAACGAACGTTTTATACGTGATACGTACAAACCAAGCGCCCGATACTGACAAGGATCGGCGCAAACCAAAACAAAAGAAAACGAACAAGAAGGAGAAAGGCGATCAGTCGCTTTCTGACGCCGACGCTTTACAATTTATAGGCAACTTGTACAGTTGCGTTATAGGTCGCTTCAGTAGAGAACG
>NW_017299950.1:37555-40995 GCF_001594075.2 Trachymyrmex cornetzi | reverse complement strand
CTCCACCGAATAGCGCGTCGTCGACGTAGACGGAGTCGCATAGTATCGGGACGGCCGCCGGATAGTCGGACCCTTCGTCTAACGACAATTGTTTCAAAACGCGCATCGCGAGATACGGAGCGGGAGCGAGCCCGTACGTTACGGTCAAAAGCCGGAAATGCGTGATCGGCATGTCGCAGGACGGACGCCAGAGAATTCGTTGGAAGTCGGTATCAAGATTATTCACGAGGATTTGCCGGAACATCTTGGCGATGTCTGCGGCATAAACAAAACGCCACTGCCGCCAGCGCAGCAGAATAGCGGGGAGATCTTGCTGTAACTTCGGTCCGACCAGCAGATGGTCGTTAAGCGACGTGCCGTTCGTCGTTTTGCACGAGGCGTTAAAAACGACGCGTAACTTCGTGGTACTACTCGTTTCGCGTAAAACCGAATGATGCGGAATGTACACGGGCGTAAGAGCGGTGTCGCTGGGACTTTCGATCGCGCTCATATGGCCCAAGGCGAGATATTCCGCCAAAAAGTCATTATACTGCGCGGAGAGTTCGGCGTGTCGACGCAGCTTCCTTTCCATTTTCTCGTAGAATACCGTGGCGATAGGCAGTGAGTCGCCTATGTCGATTGGCAGTTCGTGCCGGAAGGGCAATCGAACAATGTACCGTCCTTCTGGAGAACGGCTATGAGTAGCGAGGAAGTGTTATTCGCAACGCTCCTCCTCGTCGGTAAGTGGAGGGGGGTGCGAGACCTTCTCGTCCTCCCAAAATTGCCTGAGAAGCGAGTTCGTGTCGTGCGTAGACACGTTATGAGAGACGCAAATATTCTCGGATTCAATCTGGCCGCGACCCGTGGGGCCGGAGAGAATCCAGCCTAACGCTGTCAATTGAGCGGTAGGCGTTCCAATAGGGCCTTGCCGGAGGCCATTTTTCAACAAGAAACCGTACAAATCGGCTCCGATTAGTAGGTGAATCCGATGTTGACTTGAAGGATCGGGATCGGCAAATGAGATGCCTTGCAAGTGAGGCCACGACTCGACGGGCTGAGTCCGTGACGCGGCGTACGAAGTAATATTTTGAAACACGTAGGCGTGCAGCGGAAAGGCCGGTTCCGCACTGGAACACGGCTTTAATGTCAGCACGACGCGAGATCTCGCGACGCCTGTAAATTTCTCGCCGAAACACGTAACTTGCAAATTTGAGCGTTGTCGCTTTGTACGCAACGTCTGACAGAGCGATTGCGAAATAAAACTGAAAGTGGATCCTTGATCCAGTAAGGCGCGAACTTTAAAGCTTCGGCCTTCGGTTGTGTGAACGTCAACCCATGCTGTTGCCAAGAGGACATTCGAAGGTACTGTGTTCGCGGGGGGATCGATCCGTTTGTTCGCGACATGATTGCTGCTCGCAGCGACTGGCGCGTTGGACGCCGTCGGAGTGAACGATTGCGCCTCCGCTTTTATCTTCGAAGAATTTGCCGTAGCATCGGCTTTTACATTATTTGAGAAATGTAGTAACGAGTGATGTGAACGACTACAGTGCGAACATCGAGATTTGCTCGGGCATTGCTGAAGGAAATGCCCGAATCTCAGACAATTGAGGTAAAGCCTGCTTTGACGCGCGAAATCGCCGCGCTGCTCAACCGTTTTATCAAGAAACTCTTTACATTTCGAAACCGAATGATTTCCGGAGCAACCAACGCATTTGTTTGCAGTGACGTTATTAACCGACGAGCGCGGCTTATCGTCTTTGTAACGACGAGTATCCTTCGGCGAATCGGAAAGATCGGATAATCCGCGAATGCGTAGAGTCAGAAAGTCATTAATATCTTTGTAAGACGGAAGCTTGGCGAATTCCGTACGTTTCAAATTCCATTCGCTGCGAGTGCGAGGACTAAACTTTTGAGCAATAAGATAAACGAGCAGATCGTCCCACTCATTTACCGGACGATCGAGATTCTTTAGCGCGGTTAACGACGAAGAGACCGTATCGCGGAGTTTTCGCAAGTCGTTCACATTCTCCGTTTTCATCACTAGTAGACTAGCAAACGCGTGCAAATGCATATGAACTAAGGTTTGCTTGTCGTCGTATTCGTCGATCAGCAATTGCCACGCGGAGTCGTAATTAGTCTCCGAAATTTTCAAGTTATTGATCAGCACCGCGGCTTCACCGGCAACGCTTGTTTTTAAGTAATAAAATTTCTGAACTTTAGAAAGCGAAACGTTACAGGCCACGAGAGACTCGAACATATTTCGAAAACAATATATTTATGACCGTATATTTGAGAAACTCAATTAATATTAGGGTGTAACGGCCTCTTACGGTTGGAGCTGGATCTTCGTTGCTTTAAATAATTCAATTTTGAATTACTAATATATACTATATATGTACTTGCATATATACCATATTGTAGTCTTTTTTCAAACTGCGCGCCGAATTTTTTCCGGACTAAATAAACGCAATTAAAACTACTCTAGTAATCGTACGGCGAGGTAATATTTTTCGCAATAAGTTTATTAATAGTTTTTATAGATTAACATCTTTATAATATATGATGCTTGATGGTAGCATCAAATTATTAAATTGTTTGTCAATTTAATTCGCGATTACTAGAGTAGTTTTAATTGCGTTTATTTAGTCCGGAAAAAATTCGGCGCGCAGTTTGAAAAAAGACTACAATATGGTATATATGCAAGTACATATATAGTATATATTAGTAATTCAAAATTGAATTATTTAAAGCAACGAAGATCCAGCTCCAACCGTAATAGGCCGTTACACCCTAATATTAATTGATATTTCGAAAACTCTCCCATTCCGCGATTTTACCGGTAAATTTGGCAACGATATACGTGGCAATCGCGAGATCTGAGAACCCGACTCGCGCGAAACAGACTCGTCGTGACTATCGGATAATGAAGAGTTAGTGTTAGCGGGTAACAGTCTACTTAGTGCGTTTTGTAGAATGTCGCTGGTGTTGGCATAGACGTCCTCGGCTTCCAGGATTACGTTGTCCACGAAGTAGGGCAGGCTCTTTAGCTCCCCGGACGTAGCGGTCTGCAACAGCAGGACGTGTTGGCTGCTACAGGCGGCCCAGAGCTCCTTCAGCTGGGAGATGCGGCTCTGGATCGTTGGCGCCGTCACACTCGCCTTCGGGAGTTTTTTGTAGTTGATGAGCACACGTTTGAGAGCACCAATTTTGTACTCTTGCGCTAAGATCAGATTCTCGGTTTCCTCGGCCATCGTGAGGTACGTTTGGAATCGGGGCGCGCGTAGCGGCACTCGCGAATTAATTTTCGAAACGAGGAGCTCGTCGCGTCGACGAAAGTCACTGTTACGAGCGGAAAGCAAATCGCGTTTTCCGCAAGAGTCAATTCACGAGCGAGACGCGAGTAGCCGCGTTCGCGTGAGTCACTAGCTCGACGGAGCTCAAGGAGCGTCCGCGAGCGGCAC
>NW_017299950.1:37033-37433 GCF_001594075.2 Trachymyrmex cornetzi | reverse complement strand
CGGAGCGTAAGGAGCGTCCGCGAGTAGCACGATAATTTCACTAGGCGAAACGCGTGGAGCAGCATTCGCGAGAGTCACTAGCTCGACGGAGCGTAAGGAGCGTCCGCGAGTAGCACGATGAATTCACTACGCGAAACGCGTGGAGCAGCGTTCGTGAGAGTCACTAGCTCGACGGAGCGTAAGGAGCGTCCGCGAGTACCACGATAATTTCACTACGCGAAACGCGTGTAGCAGCGGATTTCGCGAGTGTCACTAACTCGACGGAGCGTCGCGTATCCGGTTTTCCCTGAGATCCGGCTCGAAGGACCACTTTGTTGCCGGCGGCGGGAGCCTTCGATCTGGTTCCCCCGTTAACGACAATTAAGACGATTTATTTTTGCGCCGGGTTCGCTCGGACGTG
>NW_017299950.1:34819-36862 GCF_001594075.2 Trachymyrmex cornetzi | reverse complement strand
GTCGAAAGACTCCCGTCGTCATCGGCACACAAACACGCGCTCTCGACGTCGACATTGCTCGAAAGTCGAATCAACAAAGATTCGAAGCGAAGAAGTTTCTCGAGCGATCTCGACTACCGCACGAATTAACGCTCTAATTCCGAACAGTCAAAAAGTATCGTCTTTACTTCGTAAAACATTAAGTATAATTAATAAATTTCAAAAATTTGCTCAAAGAACACAAATGTGGGCTCATTCTATGGTGTATGTTGCCAGCCTATCCCCATACGTGAGGGATAGACTAGCAAAAGCTTCACAAATTATTTTTAATTCAATATGACAATAGCGAATTTTTGAAATTTACCGATTGTGAAATCAATGTTTTACGAAATAAAGGTACACCATTTTGGCATATTAAATTAAAAATAATTTATAAGACTTTTGCAATTGGTAGTATGTGTACAAGTGATCAAAATTATTCAAACAATAATACAGTTGCTGTTTTATAATGTCTTAATTTTTTACATGATTATTCGATGAAATTTATGCGGGTGTTCGAACTTCCATGAGCGATAGTGTGCATGCAGAAAAATATCATTCGAGTGTTAAGAGAGGACGCAATTTTTATTCTTCTTTAGAGTAACGATTATAAAGATTTTATAAAGAATCTTTATAAAGAATTTTTTTGATAATATAATTTTAAAATACACCTACTATTTACTGGAAACGAATAATATTTATGTAACATTTTTCTGTATGTACATGTGCATGCTTTAGAACGAACTAAACTTTCAAAGAGTTTTCAAAGAGTTCTCGATCATTTCCCAATTTTCGCGATAATCGAGATATTATTTCTAAAGCGCCGAATATCCGAATATCGAAAGCGAGGCGCGCGGGGAGTGGGAACTGCCACTAAACGTCGTGATTGGAACGGCACGCCTAGCAGGCCATCCCCATTCCCAGCGGCCCGCGCGCCATGCGATCGGTGGGGACGATAGGTTATATATTCGGCAGAAGTAGGCCGGCCGGACGCGCTTATTCGACTATCTTTAAACGTTAACATCTCGTTAACTATTGTGCAACCTACAAAATGGTATAAGAATTTTCGAATTCAATCCGTTCTACCTGCTCGTGATCGATTACCCGGTAATTTTCAAACACCCTGTATAATAGCTATTGAAGAAGCAATTATTGAATATAATCGGCTAAAACAACTACATAAACCAAAAGCTCAAAGTGTTACTATTTCAAAAGAGTTATCGTAAAATTAAAGATGTGCTAGGGAAATTATCGAAAATAATAACTTCCGTTCAATAGTCACATCAAAAAGTTCGATGAAGTAGTACTTCTTGGGTTATACGTGGTTTTCAAAATACTGACAAAGTTTCATGCTATGCCAATGCTACATTACAATGTTTATTTCATTTAAATATTATTAGAAAGCAATTATTTAATTCTGATAAACTAAATAATTTAAATATATTAGCGCATCAATATGAAAACGGAATACTTAATTTGAATACAATAATAAAAGCAATAATTAATTTGAATACACAGTACGAAAATATGTAGCGGAGTATTTTTCGACTGTTATTAAAGGAGATGCATTTGATTTTGTTGTAGAGCTCTTTGTACTATATGATTTTATAGAAAATTTGGTTGAGCATCAAATTATTTCTACTTATCGATTCATAATATGTCGTGATACAAAAATTACTACTAATAATAATTTTATTTTCTCAATTTCTGTTAACAATTCGAACAAGAAAAGTTTTAATCTTAATCAATACTAGAAATTTAAAATGCCTATTACGGTCGAACATATATAGTATATATTAGTAATTCAAGATTGAATTATTTAAAAGCAACGAAGATCCAGCTTCGACCGTAATAGGCATTTTAAATTTCTAGTATTGATTGTGTTTCTCATATATACGGTATAAAATAAAGATATTGTTTAGATTACGTCGCCTGAAAGAAAGACGATGTTTCCTTAGTATACCGATTATTGCGAAGAATATTACTAAGGCCTTGGTGGTCTAATGGCTTAGGACGCTCGTACGG
>NW_017299950.1:32280-34541 GCF_001594075.2 Trachymyrmex cornetzi | reverse complement strand
TTCAGTTAGAATGCATTTTGGAGAAAATGTCCAATAGCAAAGTTGTATGGTTTCAAGCGAGGAGTAAGACGATGACCTTGACTTTGATCTTGACCATGTCCTTTAAGGTCATTTCAAGGTCAACCTTATTTTTTTAAATGGAACCCCTACATTTTATTGCTTATTTTGATAGCTTATCTCGAGAGCTTTCCAAAACACTATAATAAAACATTTATTCATTAAGTATTTTTTGATTTATAAAGGTTTGGACATTTTTTCAAAATGCCTTCTTACTGAAAATATTAGGGGAATCCGACACTTTTTGATTAATGTATTTTCTTTAAACCAATTAATTGGTCTCATTATTCCGCGCACAAACGTATATATAAGGTTATGATTACTGAAAACTAAATAATATTTTACAAGATATTTTACAGTTTGTGTCAAAAAATTGTTAACTTCAAACCTTTATAACTCAAAAAGTACTTAATGAAAAAATGTTTTATTATAGTGTTTTGGAAAGCTCTCGAGATAAGCTATAAAAATATGCAATAAAATGTAGGGGGTTCCATTTAAAAAAATAAGGTTGACCTTGAAATGACCTTAAAAAAAAAAACATGGTCAAGATCAAAGTCAAGGTCATTATCTTACTCTTCGCTTGAAATCATACAACTTTGCTATTGGACATTTTCTCCAAAATGCATTCTAACTGAAGATATTAGGGGTGTCCGATACTTTTTGATCACCCTGTATATAGTATACAGGGTGACCCATTTTAACTTAGACGGCCAAATAACTCGACACATCGCGATTAAATAAAAAAATGTTTAAAACAAAAATTGTTGGATATGAAGGAGCTGATTGAACTATGACCTTGACAATGACCTTGACTGTCATTTTCAAGGTTATTTGAAGGTCTACTTTCAATTTTCAAATAGAAACCCATATTTTTGACCCTGGATTTTGAAAGAGCGCAAAATTTTTACGTCCAGATGAACTTTCATGTTATGGGTCAAAGTTGACCATAGAGGTAATTTCAAAGACAAATTCCTAATCGAAGCAGAAAGCCAAAAAATCTTTTTTTTGTCTTTTTCCAATAACATGAAAGTTCATCTGGACGTAAAATTTTGCGCTCTTTCAAAATCCGGGATCAAAAATAAGGGTTTTTATTTGAAAATTGATTGTAGACCTTCAAATAACCTTGACAATGAAGGTCAAGGTCATTGCCAAGGTCATAGTTCAATCAGCCTCTTCATATCCAACAATTTTTGTTGTAAACATTTTTTTATTTAATCGCGATGTTTCGAGTTATTTGGCTGTCTAAGTTAAAATGGGTCACCCTGTATATATACAGGGTGGACCATCTGAAGTGATCCAGTCAAATATCTCGAAAACTAGTAGGGATAGAGAAAAATGTTTCGTATGAAAAGTTTAGGGTTACACGGGGGAAGTATGGTACTGACCTTGAAAAATCCTTGGAAGGTCATTTTGAAGGTCATTCAGGGGTCACGATGGTTTTTTTAAATGGAACCCCTAGTTTTTCACCATGGGATGAGAAAGCTGGTTTCAAGCCCTTTACGAAACACTGGTTGTGGTCCACAATCCGCCCACTGGGGTCCGAGTTATGGACCATCAAAGTCATTGATGAACTACTCTTAGCGCTACCCAGGAACAACGACGTGGACGTGGTAGTTCTCTGTTCCCTTCGAGGTGCTTGATTTTTGTGAGTCCCCTTGCCTCTCACATGTGGGGTGCTTGTTTATTGTGAGTGATAATTAGTGTGACATTCGCCAAGCACGAGCAATATGTCAACAATTTCAGAGGGTTGATAGTGGTTCATTTCTTTGATTGAATACGCAAGAGAAGACAACGATTGTGACTGCCACAGTTTGAAACCTGTGTTTCAATGATCATTTATTGCCGTGGTCATCCACATAATAACAAACCGCAATAAACAGAGATTCGATGTTTCCGTTTGTTGTTGAATTCTTGTTCGTCGCTCTCCGAAGATTGTGAGCGATTTGAATAGGGATAACAGTTAATTAACTCCATTGAAAAGAAAAACATAAACATAAACAAACGAGAACACCGAGTCTCTGTTTATCATGGGTGGCAGTCATGTGTTCGGTTAACGATTTACTATTGGAAATCTCTTGGATTATTCCATTTGATTCAATCAGAGTTATGAATGAGTATCGACTCTCGAAAACTGTTGAAGAGTCGCAAAAATCAAGCACCCCACATGTGAGAGGCAAGGGGACTCACAAAAATCAAGCACCTCG
>NW_017299950.1:27143-30531 GCF_001594075.2 Trachymyrmex cornetzi | reverse complement strand
GGACCAAATGAGTCTATAATGGGAAATATCTCGAAATAGAGGCATAATACAAAAAAATACTTCAGACAAAAGTTGCAGGGGACAAAGGGGGACACGCAATGGTATCATTGACTCTGACCTTGAATCCGATTTTCAAGGTTATTTCGGAGTTAAAATGGTTTCTTTAAATGAGAACCCCTATTTTTTATCCCGGATTTGAAAAAAACGGGAAATTTTACGTACAAAATGGTGTTTTTGTGAAGGTCATTTCAAGGTCAAATAAAGGTCAAATATGCGAACACAGCTGAAAATGTGTCGACTGACATTCCAAGCTTTTAGGAAATGTTCAAGTCACTTTGAAAGGTCCAATGGCCTATCGAGCATGAACGACCTACAAAGTACTACCATTATCAAGGTCAATTGAAGGTAAAGTGACTTGAACCTTTCGAAGTGACTTGAACCTTTCGTAAAAGCTTGGAATGTCAGTCGACACATTTTCAACTGTGTTCGCATATTTGACCTTCATTTGACCTTGAAATGACCTTCACAAAAACACTATTTTGTACGTAAAATTTCCCGTTCTTTTCAAATCCGGGATAAAAAATAGGGGTTCCCATTTAAAGAAACCATTTTAACTCCGAAATAACCTTGAAAATAGGATTCAAGGTCAAAGTCAATGATACCATTGCGTGTCCCCCTTTGCCCCCTGCAACTTTTGTCTGAAGTATTTTTTTGTATTATGCCTCTATTTCGAGATATTTCCCATTATAGACTCATTTGGTCCACCCTATATATATATATACGGGGTGTCTCTTAAGTAAGATCGGGGCCACATTAGGGACGTAGAATGGGAGGAACAAAAAAGTCTTGTACCATTTTACAATTTTCGTAATACTTAACAAGACATGAATTACTAAAAATTGTCGAAAATTGGTCTTGAATAATTTGTTACTCAAATACTATTAACTTTACAGAAAAACTATTAAAGACAAAAATTGTTCATTTCCTTCTCATAAGGTTCTGAGAATTTTTTTAGAATTTGTTCAGAATTTTTTAAGATCGTATTTTCTTATGTTGGTAAATAGTATGAAAATGCAGTATTGAAAAATTGATAAAAAATTGCGAAAAAATTCTTAGAACTTTATGAGAAGAAAACAAACAATTTTTGTCTTTCAGTTTTTTCTGTAAAGTTAATAGTATTTGAGTAAAAAATTATTGTTATTGAATGGTTAATAAGTGGATTAACACCCTTTTGTACTTTGGTTGATTGACTTTATTGCGTAGGAGCTGTACACGCTCGTGACTGATTGTCCGCCATATTCTTTGATACTGCCCGCTTCTTCATGCGCCGCCGCGATGCGCGTGGTAAGCTCAGTTCCGTATCTACTATCTCGAGAATCCTCGACATACCGCCCTCCTTGAAAGAATGTCTTTCAATCTAATTACATAAAAGTGTGCTACTCTAGCCTAACTCCTTTGAATAAAAGTACTCATGTTAAACTGAATTATAATTAAATTAAAATAATGATAATTCACAATAGTTGGAATATTATCAACTAAATAATAAAAAATTAGAAACTAGACGCAATAAACAAATTAATTCTCTATAATAATCGCCTAATGAGCCAGTAGTCTGCGTCGTCTAGCTGATTCCCTTTAAACATCGTTAATTGGTAATGGACAAAGTTTTTGAATAGCTCTCCGGAGCCTTCCATTTTCGGTCTGAACTGTAGCGACCCGAACGATTCCGTCCTTGCCCGCGAAGATCTCCACCACTCTGCCCAGTTTCCATCTCAGCGGAGGTAAATTATCGTCCTTCAGAAGCAGCATTATGCCTGCCTCCATTTTCTCTTGTCCTCTTGTCCATTTGCTTCTCATCTGCAAGGTTTGCAGATACTCTCGTTGCCACCGCTTCCAGAAGTGCTGTCGAACCTTTTGGAGATGCTGTCAACGGGATAGCTTATTATCTGAAACACCTACGAAATTGTTCTGCATAGGTTCTAGTAGGGATCCCCGATAAGGAAGTGAGCCGGGGTTAATGCTACCAAATCGTTGGGATCAGCGGATAAAGGAGTTAGGGGTCTCGAATTTAGGACCGCTTCTATCTCTATTAGCAACGTGTTGTACTCCTCATACGTTTGGATAAGCCCTCTCGTCACCGTGTTCAGATGTCTTTTCAATGCCTTCACGGCCGCCATCCATAGCCCTCCGAAATGTGGCGAGCTGGGAGGTATAAACTTCCATTCGATTTTTTGATTTGCTAATTTCTCACCGATTTCGTTTTCATTATTTGTTAGGAACTCGTAAATTTCTCTCAATTCTCGTGCTGCGCCCACGAAGTTAGTTGCGTTATCGGAATACAGTTGCGAACACATACCCCTTCTTGTTATAAATCTTCTCAAGGCCGCCATGAAGGCCTCCGTAGTTAATGCCGTTACCAGTTCTAAGTGTACCGCCCTTGTACTAAAACAAACGAATATCGCCACATACACCTTGACAACTGGAAATTTACCTCGCCTTCTACTCTCTCTCATTTGTAGTAGACCAGCATAATCCACTCCAGAAATGAGAAAAGGTCTCCAAGATTCCGTGACTCTATCCTTCGGAAGATCCGCCATTTTTAATTCAGGCGTTCGAGGTTTGTATCTAAAGCATTTAACGCAACCTCGAGTTACTCTTTTTGCTTCTCTTCTTCCATTTAAGGGCCAATATTTTTGCCGAACAGAATTTAATAGCTGCTCTGGACCACAGTGCAATCGTTTTTCGTGTTCCTGTTTAAATATCAATGTGACTACATGATGACTTGCTGGTAAAATGATCTGATGCTTCTGATCTGGAGTTAGATCTGCATGCCGAAGGCGTCCTCCCACTCGGACCATTCCTTTCTCGTCCAAAAATGGGTCCATCTTAGTCAGTTTACTTGCTTTGCTTACTGATCGCTGCTCTTTTAGTTCCTTAATATCCTTTACAAAGCGTCTCGCTGAATGATTTGTAAGATAGCGGTTTCTGCTTCCTCTATCTCCTCCAACGTCAGTGGGCCGAATTTCTTAGCCCCTCGCAGGCTGGCTATAAATCTTTGACAAAAGGCCATCCCCCGCCGTAACTTAGAATTAAATTTTACTATTTTATTCCTCCTAAAGAAAAAATAGTTTATTTAACTCTAATGATATGTATCATATTCGTATAATTGATTATCAAATTAATTAAATTCTACCAAATTAAAAAGTAAAACTCAATCTTTTTTTTATTGTTTACTTAACTCTAATGATATGTATCATGTGTATAAAAATTTTTATCTATGGAATTTTAAAATTTATACAAACTTACCTTTTTAAAAAAAAGGTAAAAAAAGCGCTAAGCGTTGATGAAACTGGCCCAAATGGTGCTTCTCGGAAAGAATCACCATTTG
>NW_017299950.1:26020-26774 GCF_001594075.2 Trachymyrmex cornetzi | reverse complement strand
AGAATGAAAAGTAAAACTGAAGTGATACTATCTTTACTTATTATTTACTTAATCCAAATAGTACTATCTTTAATTTTTATACAATGAAATCTAAGTATACGTATACTTATTGAAGAATCTTTCTATTCCAATCCAAATGGTTTAAATTCCTCTTAAATGAAATCATTATATCACAATTCATTCAAAGACGTTTCCTCTTCCAACTAAAGTAGTGGTTATTTAATTTTTCATCAAAATATTATACAAAACATCACAAACTTGCGTTACCTTGCTCAATTCAAATGTTACCACGAAAATGAAAGAATTAACCGTATAAAATGAAAAAATTTAATTTAAATAGAAAAATTTTTCATGTAAAAACACTTGGCTGGCGCTGCTAGATCTCGGTATATAATAATAACATGGTAATGTAGTAGTAAAGCATGAATGTATAAATAAGGATAAGAATATAATATTTAGAAAAATAATATAAATAACAAACATATTAATAAGAAAAGTCGTAATCATATTAAAAAATTAAAAAATTTGAATATTTCGAAAAATAAGAAAAATAAAAACCATCCCCAATGAGAGTTAATATATCTAGCATGTGTATATATGATTGAGTTATAGAGTCGTGTAAATTATGATCGTTGTGAATACTATTAAGTTTAAATCAAAGAAAAATAAATTTAGACTTGTAAAACATGCATTATGAAAGAGAATTTATTATTACTTTTATTATATTACAATTATATTATTATTGTTACTTTTA
>NW_017299950.1:24089-25013 GCF_001594075.2 Trachymyrmex cornetzi | reverse complement strand
AAATTCCATAGAGAGAATCTTTTATACACATGATACATATCATTAGAGTTAAGTAAATAATAAAAAATTATAAATCACAAGTATAAATTACAGACGTTACGACATCATTACTGTGTTTGCTTCAAATGTGTTAACCATATTCTAGATATAGTAAGAAACTTTACTTTATTTCATTGGGACGCTTATTACATCTAGAATATGTTATTCCTACATTTAAAGAGGACGCAATAATGATGTCGTAACGTCTGTATTTTATACTTTAGATTTATAATATATGACAGTTATTTCACAAAGGAACATCTTGTGTTGACTCACATTGACAATTTTTCATTAACTTACTTGTTAAATATTGAAAGAAGCCTTCGATTTATTATTACCGTATAAATCATAAAAGGTCGTCGATGCACCACAGCACAGTCATCACCAATGTCATTGCTAGGGCCCGGATGCTCGGGTGCGATCCCGGGTCGCGCGCGGAGCACCACTGCGTGCTAGTGAGTCGAACGGTCGTTGAACAAGATGGCTCATTTCAGCGACCGTTCGACTCACTAGCACGCGCGACCCGGGATCGCGCCCGAATTTATTAATAGCTTATAAATCATAATAGGTCGTCGATGAAGCACAATCATCACCAATGTCACTGCGATCAATTTGCTTCGGATTAATAAAAAATTCTCTAATTAATCTTTCTCCTTCCTTTTCGTTGCCTATAAATTTAAGACGATGTTCACCATGAGAAATTATAACACAAATCAATTCAGGAAGAATTACCAATGTGAGCCAACACAAAATGATTTTTGCGAAATAATAACTGTCATATATTATAAATCACAAGTATAAATTACAGACGTTACGACATCATCGTTGTGTTTGCTTCAAATGTATAAACCATATTCTAGATATAGTAAGCAAGTTTACTTTATT
>NW_017299950.1:11104-23267 GCF_001594075.2 Trachymyrmex cornetzi | reverse complement strand
CGGATGCCATCGATTGAGCACACTTAGAACTCAATCGGGACAGCCGTTATTGAGATCCCATAATCGTCGTCTGGAAATCTTGACAGATTCACGTATAGTATCCGCGGCAGTGTCGCTGCGCTTGACTTAGCGCCGAGACACTACCAGTGTCTCCAGATAAGAAGACTGTTTGAATAAGACTTCCGGGGGGTCGATCGATGCCGACATTGCTACTGTAATTTTTTCTGATGCCTCCTCCTTAGCTATATTTGGTTGCTGAGGCCAATGCTGTTCTGATGTGATCCATTCGGGACCTTCCCACCATAGTTTGCTCTTCTTTAGCTGTTCTACTGTGATACCCCTCGAAAGGAGATCCGCTGGATTATCCGCCGATGGAACATGCTTCCAACCATCTTCGGATGACAATTCTTGGATTCTTGCCACTCTGTTGGCTACAAACGCCTTTAATTGATTAGGTGGCGTTTTGATCCACTCTAACACTACTGTTGAGTCACTCCAAAGATAGACTCGAGCGATGCTGTTTTTACAAGCTTCCTCGACTATCTTCAACAACTCTACCAGTAATAGGGCAGCACACAGCTCCAATCTTGGCATTGATAAGACCTTCCGTGGGGCTACTCTTGCTTTTGCACAAATCAAACAAGCAGTTTTTTTTCCTTGCTTATTACAACTAATGGCATACAAGCACGCACCGTATGCTTTCTCTGATGCATCTCCGAATCCGTAGATATCAATTGATCCTGCTTCGTTATCTGGATTTATATTTCGTTGAACAGCGACTTCGTTGATTTCATGAAGTGAATCAAACTGCTTCTTCCAACTAATTTCTAACGATGATGGCAAGGGGTCGTCCCAATCCAATTTTAGTTCCCATAATCTCTGCATAAATATCTTGTAGTTTATGAGAACTGGTCCTATTAGCCCTAAAGGGTCATACACTCGTGCTATTTTAGATAGCACGCCACGTTTGGTTATTTCTTCTTTGTTTGATGCTGTGAACTGGTAGTGTAGTGTATCTTCCTTAGCATTCCACAGTACCCCTAGCGTTTTTGAGTCTCTTCTTCATTGATGATAAGACAATTATCAGCCTTACATTCGTCATTTAAATGCTTAAGCACTCTGGCATCGTTTGATCTCCATTTTCGCAATGCAAACTATCCACGCGCCAGAAGTTTCGTTAGCTGTTTCTGCAATTAAATTGCTTTCGTGAGACTATTTGTTCCTGTCAATACGTCGTCCATATAGAAGTCTCGTTCCAGGACCTCTGTCGCTGGAAGGAGATCTTCCTTTCCTCCCTTAGCAGTTAAATTTTTAATTTGTGTAATTGATGTTTTTTCTTGTTGTTTGATAGCTAATTTTTTGGCTGCTTCACTAGTTATCTCCTTTAAGCAACGCATGGCCAGGTACGGAGCTCTAGTGGTTCCATATGTAACTGTGTTCATTCTGAGTACCTGCAGCGAAGATTCAGGATGTTCTCTCCAAAGTACCAATTGAAACTTACGATCTTCTTCCGCTACCCATATCTGTCGGAACATCTTTGCGATGTCCGCTGTCATTACATATTTATGTATGCGAAATCTTATGATGATTCCTAGCAAATCCTTCTGCAAGTTTGGTCCTGCCATCAGCTTATCATTTAACGACGTTCCCGTTGACGTTTTTGCTGACGCGTCAAACACTACACGGAGTTTCGTTGTTAAGCTGTCTGGTCGCCATACTGGCTGATGCGGTATGAAAGTGTTCATGGGATTCATAGTCCTCTCCTTCCGAACATATTGACGCGTAGCCCGAAGCTATGTATTCCTCCATGAATTCGTTATATAGTTGTCGCAATTCTGGCCGTCGCTTTAGACGTCGTTCTAGCGAATGTAATCTTTTCAATGCCAGTTCCTTTGACTGCCCGAGTACTATTTCAGGTTTCGTTGGAAGCTTAACGATAAATCTTCCGTCCGCCTCACGCCTGACCGTGTCTTGGTAGAAATTCACGCATATCTGCTCTTGTTTCGAGTAAATTCGTGTTTCCATTACGTCTTCTTGTCTCCAGAATCTCTCCAATTGGTCGTGTAATTGGGTGTTGGTTATCAGGTGACAAGTTCTTCTTTCCGATGACTCTGCCGGACTCACTATCTCGCCACCTATAATCCAGCCGAGGTGAGTTTTGCATAATGTCGGTTTTGACCCTTTTCTCTCTTGAATTGATCTATGCACAGAAGCGACCAAAACAGACCCGCCCCGATCAATAGTTCTA
This sequence comes from Trachymyrmex cornetzi, assembly GCF_001594075.2. Taxonomy (NCBI): domain Eukaryota; kingdom Metazoa; phylum Arthropoda; class Insecta; order Hymenoptera; family Formicidae; genus Trachymyrmex; species Trachymyrmex cornetzi. Next base: position 21,019 of record NW_017299950.1, on the reverse strand, counting down.
TTTCACCTGGAATCCCGTATGTTGGATCTGCTAATTGTACGTTATTAGATATATTCAGTTTCGTTTGGACTCTCACTTGTGGAAGCTTTTCGATGATACTTGGTAATGTCAAGCAAGGCATTATTACACTGAAGTCATTGTACATTGACTTCAATCTAATCTGCGTAGACAAATGCACTCTAGTTTTCGCTTGATTTATGCCGCTTATAGGCACATTTTTCCCTGGTCGTTGGTAGCTTTAACTGTTGTACTAAATCAGCTGTAATCAGATTCGATTGTGATCCGGGATCTAGAAGGACTCTACATTTTCGTTGCTGTCCGTCGATATCATAAACATAGATCTGAGCGGTTGAGAGCATCACCTGACTCGCCTGTCTCTTTGCGCAGTGGGTCGCTACCGCTGCTTTCTTGCCCTCTATCGAATCCTTCTGTTGGTTTTTCGTTGCTCCACTCCGAGCCTTCTCCTCGCCTGCTTGATGTCCCATGGTTTTTGATTGTTCCAACTCTTCTGCGTTGACCGAAAGCTTCTCTGAATTTACATGCAACAACGTGTTGTGCGCTTTTGAACACTTCCTATATCGTGATAATCTGCATGCCTTGGCAAAATGACCCTTTCCAAGACCATTCCAGCACAGTCCATTTTTCTTGACTTCTTGCCGTTTAGCTTCTGACATCTTCAAAAATTCCTCACATCTGTATAAGGAATGCTCCCCTTTGCAGAGCGCGCAGCTTCCTGCTTTGGTGGTGATAAGTGTTACCCTTTTCTCATTTCTTTGCGTCGCTACCTTGGTTGATTCTTGTTTCTGCTTTCCTTTATCCAACATTTCCAAAGTACTGCAACGCTCACTTAAATATTCCAACAGTTCTTCCATGGTCGGCATGTGTTTGGGATCTCTTTCCCTCAATTTTATTTCCCAGTCGCGTCTGGTGTCGTAGTCTAACTTCGCGGAAGCCATGTGTATAAGTAATGTGTCCCAGTCATCCACTGGTTGACCTAACGATTTTAAAGCTCTGGTATGAGTACGAATATGATCGATAAATGCTCTCAAACTGGTTGTATTTTCTTTTAATACAGCCGGAAACTCTAATAATTTTTTTGTATGAGTATTAATTATCAAGCGTTTGTTTTCATAACGTTTCTCCAGCATTCTTCCCAATCTATTTCCTAATTTTCTGCTGACGCATTCAATGCATTTAAAACCTGAAGAGTTTCCCCTTTTAATGAGCTTCGCAAATATTGAAATTTCTGAATCGCGACTAGGTTTCTATTGTTATGAATTAATGATTTAAATGAATCTTTAAATAGAAGCCACTGATCGTATTGGCCTTCGAAAGTCGGTAAATTCAGAACTGGCAACTTAACATTTATTCGCGCTTGCCCTACGTGATTTCCTACCGCTTGTAAGTTCGCTTGCGCATTGCCTTCATCTACCCCTTCCGATTGTATTGCTCTTAACTTCGTTTGCGCACTTGCTTCTAAATTTAAATACTGTTCCTCGAAAGCTGCTCGCTCAGTCGTGTTTTTATTTGCTATCTCTACATTTATTGTATCACCATTTTCATTTAAATTAAGAAGTTCGATTCCTTCCTGTATTTCCTGAAACTTATTCCAGATTTCTTGTATTTTCTTTAGTCTAACCTCTATTTTCACGGTATCTCGAGCAGCCTCCGATTCCATAAATAATAATTGAAATTTGGTCAATTGCGTCTTCAGACTTCCACGTTTTAGATTCAATTGCTTTAGCTCCGCCATTTTGCTTAGTTTATTCTGAACACGTTACAAGAATGTTGGATGGAGGAATGGAAGGAAAGGACGGGACTCACTGACCTGCTCAGAACAATCCCGCAGCAAATTCTGCTACTTCTTTTACCACCTGATTGCTGACACGATTTCTCGTGCGATGCCGCCTTGATATATGCCCGCGTACGTGTGACGCTGCCTTGGTGTATGCCCGTGTACGTGTGACGCTGCCTTGTTTCACGCCACTTACTACTCACTCCCGTGCTTTTCGGACTTCTCTCTAGTCCCTGTTCGGGCGCCATATTTATGTTATTGAATGGTTAATAAGTGGATTAACACCCTTTTGTACTTTGGTTGATTGACTTTATTGCGTAGGAGCTGTACACGCTCGTGACTGATTGTCCGCCATATTCTTTGATACTGCCCGCTTCTTCATGCGCCGCCGCGATGCACGTGGTACGCTCAGTTCCATATCTACTATCTCGAGAATCCTCGACAATTATTGAAGACCAATTTCCTATTTTCCTATTTTATATTTTCATATTTCATATTTTTCTATCAAATGAATCTAATTAAAAGTTAATCGATTTAGCCAGTGAAATACGTTAATGCATTTAAACATTGATTTATAGACGACAAGCCAAATTAAAAGAAATAGGAAATATTTATAACAAAGAAACAATAACGGAAATTATAAATGACAAAATAGCAGAAGAAACAAATACAGATATAATAAATGACAACATCATGCAGATTGATAAAGATGAGCGAGCTTGTGAGGATGTAATAATGTATTGACAATTAGCTATGGGTCTTGAAGTAAGTAGTGATGAAGAAAGAGATATATGCACATCACAGGCAGATGAATTGCAAAAGATACTACAAAATGATAGCGAGTCTGAAGATTTTATTACAGATAACAATATCGATGCATTTCGTATACTGATAGATAGTATGCCCGGAAAATGTATAGTAGATTTCGTGTATATGTCCTTGAACAATTACATGAAAAATTCGACAAGCACAGTGCGTTGGACTGTAATTTTCGGAATTTAGTATTCATCAGTGCTCGTGAATATGGTTTAAAAAATAAATTTTTCTTTCAATGTCAAATGTGCCATATAAAAGAAAGTGTGGAGTGAACGGCCTCCGAATGAAAGTTTAGACATAAATACAGGAGCAGTGGCTGGCTGTATTTTAACTGGTACAGGATATACACAATTACAAGAAAGCTTAGTTGCAATGAATATTCCATGTATGGCAAAGAAGACATACGAAAATATACATGAAACCATTACGGAAAGATTAGAAAAAGCTGCTGAAGAAAGCATGACTGCTGCAGCCAATGAAGAACGTGAATTGGCATTACAACGCAATGAAGTAATAAATGGAATACCGCATATAGCTGTAACAGGTGACGGAAGCTGGATGAAAAGATCATACAGAACAGGACGATATGATTCTTTATCTGGTGTAGGCACAATTTGTGGTGCGAGAACAGATAAAGTACTGCATATGTCTGTGAGAAATAAATATTGCTCGATATGTATAAAAGCAGAGAAGCTAAATAAAGAACCTGCTATTCATAAATGTTATAAAAATTGGGGTCGAGACTGTAGTTCGACAAGCATGGAAACAGATACGATCGTAGAAGGATTTAAAAAAAGCGTAAAAGAGCATGGAGTAATTTATTCCACATTTATAGCGGATGGAGACAGCAGCGTGTATAGGAAAATAACAGGCAAATCCGTACCCCGACGTATTTATAGAAAAGATTGAATGTCGGAATCATTTACTGCGCAATTTAGCAACCAAAATTAAAGACATAGCTAAAACAAAAGGACGTTTAGGAAAATTAAGACATGTAATTGACAGTCGTATACTTAGAATTAGAACAGCTGTGACGAAAGCTGTACAATATCGTTTGGAAGAGCAGACCAGTATGCAGGAAAAAATTCTGTCCTTAAAATTAGATCTTAATGTCATAAGTCACGTTTTTGGCGAGCATAATGAATGTGCGAAAATTGGATACTTCTGCGATGGATCGCAGAAAGAAAATAAAGAAAATTATATTCCACAATTGAAAAAATGTGGATTATATGAAAAACTGCAAAATATATATTCCACAATTGAAAAAATGTGGACTATATGAAAAACTGCAAAATGCATTGAAATATTTAACATGGAATGCTAAAAAAGTTTATTGCAGAATAAAGACGGCTAAAGACAGCAATAGAGTTGAAACTTTTAAATCTGTAATATCAAAATGTATTGGTGGAAAAAGAATTAATTTCGGTTTAAAAGAATCATACCAGACACGTTGTTATGCTGCTGTTGTCATATTTAACACTGGTAAACCAATAAGTTGCCTAAGCAATATTCTTGAAACGAAACCAGGGAAAGTAGCTGTGGAGTTTGAAAATAAAAAAAGACATGCACAAATCGCATATGGCACAAAGAAAAGATCGGTGATATGGAAAGTAAAATAATAAAGACATGCACAAATCGCATATGGCACAAAGAAAAGATCGGTGATACGGAAAGTAAAATATACAACGACAGACAAAGATTATGGTCCCCAGGCTGAAAAACCGTATGCTCCACCAGCAGAAATAGAATTGAGAAAAGTAGAACATATGCATATATTGCGAGATTGGCAAATGAAACGAATAGCAATAAAAGAAGAAATAAAAGAACAAGCGGCAACTGGAATATGGTGATATTATCGTACAAAAATGATAACCGCTTCCCATTTCGGACATATATGTAAAATGAGGAATAGTACTTCTTGCGTCTCAAGAGTGAAATCGATAATATATCCTCAAGAACTCAATGTGGAATCAGTAAAACATGGGATTAAGCACAAAAAAATTGCACGTAAAAGCATCGAAAGTATGTTAAATCTTAATATTAAGCATTGCGGATTATTTATAGATTCCGAAATACCATTTTTAGGCGCTTCTCCAGATGGATTAATAGAAGAGGACGGAATTGTCGAAATCAAATATCCTTTCGCTGCACGGTTGTTAACACCAAAAGATGCGATAGCAGGAAATATTTCTAATCTGCGGTCTTTATATAAGAATAAAAAAGATGAAAAGATGAATCGCAGTCATGTATATTATTATCAAATACAAGGACAATTACACATTACGCAGCGACAATATTGCATATTCGCACTATGGACACCATTAGGATTAAAAACGGAAAAAATTGTACGAAATGATGACTTTTGGATAGAAAATATGGTTAATAAACTAGTGCAATTTTATGAACAGTGCGTACTACCAGAATTACTTGATCCAAGGCAGAAGAGACATATGCCTATTCGTGATCCCGAATATATTATTGAAGCAAAAAGAAGAAAAATGAAAGAAAAACAAAAGGAATAAGTACACATGAAAATAGTGAAAGACATTTATATTACGAAGTAATGAAATCACTTCCCCGTTTTGCGCTCTGCGCTGTAAGTGTGTGTGTGTGTGTGTAATATTAAAATGCATTCTGCACTATGCGCAGTATAAATAATAAAATGCATTCTGCGCTCTGCGCAGTGAGTAATATTCAAATGCATTCTGCACCATGCGCAGTAAGTAATAAAATGCATTCTGCGCTCTGCGCAGTAAGCAATATAGAAATGCATTCTGCGTTTTTTGCAGTAAAAACAGAAACAATGCATTCAGCGATGTATGCTGTTGATGATGTACAAATACATGATCATTAACCTGTATTATACAATTTGCGCAGTACATGTTATAATATTAAAAGATATATTATAAAATGTGTTTACATTATCAGGATTCAACATATAATGAAATGACAAGTATTTTTGTATGTATATAATACGCACATGTGCCGTGCAGGAACCGTGCAGATGCAATAAATTTATTCAAATGTGCGCGCATGGGCGCATTTACATTTTACCGTTAGAATTGAAAATTGATATTCTCTAATGAATAAATGTGATTGCAACCCGTGCATACAACAACTTTGAGTAACAACTATTTGGAAGTAACAACAACCGTGAAACTCCAACAGGCTTTTTTTTACGTATGTATCACTGACATGGATTGTGATCAAGAATAATTTATTGACAAAAATATATACGAGTTATTAAAAACAACTCACTTTTCATTATGTAATATATACTTTGACCGATAGCAAGATTTAGAAAAATTTAGCTCGAACATTAATTTCACTGCTGAAGATCACATATAGGGTCGAAGCGTCGTATGAAATTGAAATGTATGTATTCATTTTGAATAATAATTTTAGCGAATAACATATGTCTAAATGGCTTTTTTAGTCTAATATTTTATATATTAATTTTGAATTTAGATTCATTTCAGCCTGATTTATATTTAGGCACTATTGTGTCTCCAGATACAGTTTTTGTGCATGTCATGATGTAATACTCTACTTTTCTCTTTGCATTAACACAACGATTGCAGAACGCCTAGATCAAGCCTGTCCAATTAGAACTCCGGAACCAAAACGCAAAGGCATCGACGCAAAAAAATTCAGTGTGAAAAGATTTTAGGAACTATAAAGTGTTGATAAGCGTCACTTAGATGTGTATCAATAATTTACTGTTCTCGATATCTTACACACATTGAATTTTTTTGCGTTGATGGCGTTGTGTTTTGACTCCGGAACAAATTCGACAAGCCTGGCCTAGACGAAATTCTTTATCCAAAAAGTAATTTAATAAATCATAAGTGGTAGTACAGACCACTAATGATGAGATTTTGGCCCCCCTGGCACGCCAACGTTTTATCCACTGAACTTTTTCTCGATCAAATGACGTGCTCGGTGAGTTTTAGCACGAAGTGAGCGAGAGAATGATTGCTAGTTTTCAACTGGGATGACCCCAAAGACCCATGCACTGGGGATCCTATGGTCTTGTCCAATATTAACAATCACAATAGAAATTTACAAGTTATGTATTATTGATGTGTCAAAATTATATGATTTCTAAAAAAAATATGATATTAGATTTTTCACCCTTCTGGATATTTTTTTTCAGAACTCGAAGAATTTTTTAATCACACCTTACAGTAAAAAATTTGTAATGCACAAACATATAAATGTATATAAACACATATAAGCATGTTATATAAATATATATTCATTTGGTAGCCTAACATCCTAAAGTCGAGACAGGATTTACCTCTCGTACGTATGCCTGTGATGCGCACGCAAATTGTACACAGAAACATACAGGCAATTTAACGCTGGTTCCGAATAGCAGTATATAAATATATAATCAAAAATATCAAGCTCTATTGTATGTTTTTTTTGCAAAGCAATAAAAACATTCTAATATTGACCTGTCTCCATTGTTTTTATATAATTATATATGAAATATGTCCATACATCCTTCTTTTGTAACAAATTAGTTTAATATAAGAAAAATAATAGTAATAGTGAGAAAAAAAATTAATTAAAAAGATAATTTTCGCATTGCTACTTTTGGACAAAATCGAGGTTGTAGAAATGTAAAAAAATTGCTAATGTATAATTATGTACAAGTGTTCGTAATTTTTTTACATTTCTCCAAACGGGATGTTTTCTAAAGGAAACAATGCGAAAATTATCCTTTTTATTACTTTTAACGTTTTCTCATTATTGTCATTATTTTTCTAGTACTAAGCAGTAATTTTACATAAGAAAAAATATATAAACATGTTTGAATATATTTCACTTATAATCATATTTAATAATTTTTATTTATATACATATGTATAGATGTTAATATATGGTTCAATAGATTTATATATGTAAATGAAAATTTTTTTACTGGCCATTTATGCACATTATCATTTCCTTAAAAAAAAAAGGTCATCAATATTCAATTAATCGGAGATTTTCATCGTCTACCGGAATGCCGAAGAATCGTAAGTACAAAAGTCAGAAATTCTGACAGAAAACTGCAGGAGAACTGGCAATCATGGAGAGAATCCGTTCTCGCCTTCGGCGCGCTGAGCAAACGAAACAGCGCTACAGCGCGAGAGAACATCTGTCCCCACTGTGGTCGCTTATTTCAAGCGATTGAAAATGTTTTCTCTCGGCAATCTCAGCCGCTCGGCGTATATCAATAATAAGGGTCGAGGGGTATTCTAGATAACATATATAAGTTTTAACAATTTGTAGTAATAGTATACCCCTCCCATTAATTCAGCATAGTATAAATCATATAAAAACGCAACACTGTACGAGATATTTAATTGTTTATAATTTTTCATGTGTGGTTCGTGGTGGTCGAGCTCGTAAGATATGAGATCGGAACGCTGGAGATCCCAAGATCGAATTCTACTTTTCTTATTACTATTTTTCATAGTTTTTTTCTGAAGTAAGTAATGAAATTGATAGTAAACGTATATTAGGTCAAATACATTTTCATAGAATTTTTGAAACAATTCGAATATGAAATTTAGAAGCAACTGTAGGAAAAAATTTATTTCTCTTTTCAATAGATAAATACAAAATTTTTTTTAGAGTTGTACAACATACAAAGAGGCTTTTATTCATGCATTACAAAATGATATTGGCATCATCTTTATTACTTATATTAATAATTTCCATTTCGAAATTTGGTTTCAGTATTGTAAATTTGAATGATAGTTATAAAAAAAAACGTTCCTATCTCATATCTTACGAACTCGACCACACGAATCTCGCATGAAAAATCATAAACAATTAAATATCTCGTAAACTGTTACATTTTTATATGATTTATACTATGCTGGATTAATGGGAGGGGTTTACTGTTACTACAATTTATTAAAACTTATATGTTATCTAGAATGCCCTTCGCCCTTTATTGATATACGCCGAGCGGGCGAGATTGCTGAGAAAGCATTTTCGGTCACCTGAAACAAGCACCGCAGTAAGACAGATGTTATCTCGCGCTGTAGCGTTGTCTCGTTCGCTCGCGCTGTAGCGCTGTTTCGTTCGCTCTCGGCACGCCGAAGGTCGGCACACGGACATGGGGTCGTGCTTGATGTGTGGGGCTATCGGCAGAGAGAAACTCTCTGCTATTGGTTTCGCCAGACCGCCGTCTGATTCGGTGTCGTCAGGAGCCTTAAATCTTTGTGCTCATTCTCGAATTAATTTCAACGCTTATTTCGGTCGACAGCTATTATATTCAAAACGTGCTTATTTCGGTACCGACGCGGGCAGAATTCGAGACAGTGTTTACCTATCAGCTGTTTACTTCGCGTCACATATATGTATACATTCGCAATTTTTCTTTCTTTTCTCGCGAAGCGAAGGTTACCTCTCGGTACCTGTGTATATCTATCGCTTATCGACCAAGTTTAGTTCTAGAATAAAGCTCAGCGGCACATCTCATTTATATCGTTCTAAGTCTCTATTCTTTCAACAGCTTCTGACTCCTCGTGATCGTTCGTTATAATTCTGACATCGTCAGTGGGCTTGGTTTTCCGGTACCATTTTCCTTTCGCAATACAACAGTATGCAAAATGGATAATTTTTTGAATAAGCAACTATGTGTTTTTCTTTCCACCAATTGATTCATCTCATTATTTTGTTCATAAAAGTATTGAGGTACGATTATCAAAAAGTTAATAGTTTATGAGTTATTTAACATTTTATGTTAATATGTGCCAGAATAAAGTGTAAAATATTTCGTAAACTATTGGTTTTTTGATATTACTACCTTAATACTTTTATATGCAGAATAATAAGAGGAATCATATTGTATAAAAAAAAATCACACAATTTCATTTAAAAAAGTTGAGGTGACCTTCATATTTTTTTGGCGCCTCCACCTAGAAAGAAACCAACATAACCAAAATACATCCCCCTCGAAACCCTTCCACTTTCATTTGAAACATTTTTTATATCATCAAAAATAAGCGAGATATTCAAGATGTTCGATTTAAGTGGACCACCCTGTATATATATATATATTAGCATATGTAGGAATTTTTTTTTGTTTATTGTTTTATTTTATCCTGAAAAGGTACAAATCCCAACGAGACAATCGAATAAATCTACTAGTAGTGTAGCTACAGTTTCAACAGTTACAAAGAAAGTCGATGGTATCATAAAAGAATTGCAAGATCGTTGCTATGCCGAGTTGATGACGATAATACGAGGTATCGCTAGTGCATTGGATGTTTCTGCTTCCTCTATTATGAATATGGTAG